>NW_003307561.1:1961426-1966185 GCF_000143455.1 Volvox carteri f. nagariensis
CTTGAGCAATCCCTGCTCGCCGAGCCGTGCAACGAGGAGCAGATTCGACAATCACGGAAGGTCATCAATCTGCTCATCAAGAACGTCAAGGATCATCATTTGCCGATGGTTACCGGTGCTGCCAACGCGAAGAAGGCCTGGGACGCCTTGGGATCTATGTTTGCTGCCAACAACAACGCCCGCAAGGTGTCTCTACGTCAAGAATTCAGCCGTTTTAAGATGGTCGACGGCGAACCTCTTCCGATGTACTTTGCGCGTGCAAGGCAGCTGCAAACAGATTTATTGGGAGTCGGCCACGTAGTTAACGATTCCGAGCTGGCGTACACCGTCCTAATTGGTCTACCCAGTCGGTACAGCGTGGTGACGACTACATTACTAATGCGCGACGGCGATTTGGACATGGCGAGCGTCACAGCAAAGCTTCTCTCTATTGAGACGGCTAACGGTGGGTCGGGCAAGCCTACCGAGTCGGCAGCCTTCGCGGATGTCGGCGGTTCGACGTTCGGCGCTTCTACTTCTGGTTATGGTAGCCGGGGGCCGGCTAACAACAGCTCGGGACACAGTCGGAAACAGCTCATCTGCTACTACTGTAATAAACCTGGGCACGTGGTAAAGGACTGCAGGCAGCTTAAAGCGCTGAAGCAGTCGTCAAATTCTGGCTATAAGGGAGGGTACAACCACAGTGGTAACGGAGGTAGTGGCAGCGGAGCTAGCGGCAGCAAGCCAGGATCCGGTGGATCAGCTAGGGGGCCAGGAGTTCCGCGGCAGGTAGCATTCGTGGCATACAACAGCAATCGTCCGACGGAATGGTTTCTGGACTCAGCCGCCACTCACCACATAACGTATGACCGCTCAGAACTTTTCAACGTGCGGTTGTTGGAGTCATGGGAGCGCTTCAACATCATGGGCATCAAGGGACAGTCTCTTCGGCCGACTGAAGTTGGCACGCTTACAATTCGGTCTAACGTCAACGATAAACAGGCCATTACTTTTAAGAAGGTCTACGTAGACGAGGAGGCCACCGCCAAAATCCTATCGGTCCGCATCATTGATGATCGTGGAGGCAGTGTGGTCTTCGGCGGCGGACAGGTGAAAGTATACGTACAGAACCACTTGGTGCTGACTGGAAAGCGGGATGGGGACTTGTATCCCGTCTGCTACAGCAGTGGAGGTACGGGCGCTCTGAAGTGGACGCAGCGTGAAGACAACAGGATGCCTTCTGGTGGTGGTGCAGTGTGTGCTGCCGTGGATATCGGAGCTGAACGTGCAGCACTTTGGCACTGACGGTATGGCCACTTGGGATACAGCAACCTTGAGGCGTTGCTGCGTCACAATATGGTAACTGGGTTCGATGTTGACCGACACAGCATACAATTAGCCAGCGCGTGTGTGTGTGAGACTTGCGTCCTTGCAAAGCATACTCGGGGTCCTTTTCCATTATCTGGGCATAAGGCAGCACAGCATCTCGCACTCATTCACATGGATGTGTGTGGACCTATGCCTGAACCTTCACCAAATGGTTCGGGTTTGTTGAGGAAACGGTCCTCTCCCAACTCGTGTGGTTGTCGACCAGGGGATTTGACCACGGGTCTGCGCCTGTCTAATGGGGAAGACTTACCCCAGAACCTTATGGGCTACCGATGCATATCCGGTAGCTAAGTGATAGACATTAGGGCACCGTCAGGACGGCGCAGTGAGATCGCGGAATGTACGTGCAGTTAGATCGCGGAATGTACGAGTTTTCCGCTAGCGCCGGTATTTAGGGCGGTGACTGCGCTTATTTGTTTATCTCACTACGATCGGTATTCCTCATAGGAATCTCCTCAAGTCCTGCCGAACGCTAATAATACTCTTTACATTACTTGTAACAGTTTATCGTGCTAAATATCTTCGCCACCGGCAATCCTTCCGGAATAACAATCAGCGTTAGCCGTCACCGTCGCCAATTCTTCAATAGGTTATGAGCCCCGTCTAGCGCCGACAGCTATCGTCCGATTATTATTTCTACCCCTTATCGACAATGGTCAAGGATAAGCTTGATGAGCCGCTGGACCTCCACAACTACTCCACCTGGAAAATCAGGTTCAGCGCGATGTGCATGGAGCTTGGGCTTGAGCAATCCCTGCTCGCCGAGCCGTGCAACGAGGAGCAGATTCGACAATCACGGAAGGTCATCAATCTGCTCATCAAGAACGTCAAGGATCATCATTTGCCGATGGTTACCGGTGCTGCCAACGCGAAGAAGGCCTGGGACGCCTTGGGATCTATGTTTGCTGCCAACAACAACGCCCGCAAGGTGTCTCTACGTCAAGAATTCAGCCGTTTTAAGATGGTCGACGGCGAACCTCTTCCGATGTACTTTGCGCGTGCAAGGCAGCTGCAAACAGATTTATTGGGAGTCGGCCACGTAGTTAACGACTCCGAGCTGGCGTACACCTTCCTAGTTGGTCTACCCAGTCGGTACAGCGTGGTGACGACTACATTACTAATGCGCGACGGCGATTTGGACATGGCGAGCGTCACAGCAAAGCTTCTCTCTATTGAGACGGCTAACGGTGGGTCGGGCAAGCCTACCGAGTCGGCAGCCTTCACGTCTGTCGGCGGTTCGACGTTCGGCGCTTCTACTTCTGGTTATGGTAGCCGGGGGCCGGCTAACAACAGCTCGGTGTTGGAAATGACCGACACTCATATACCAGTGAATGGTAGCCACAGTAATAGGACCCAACGGGGATCCGGCGCTTTGCTGGTCTTAACAGGTTATGAGCCCCGAATGGCGCATTGCGCTGCCGAGAGGTCGCCGGATCGATACCCACTGGCTGTTGCCCAGAGAATGGGAGACCGGGATGAGGCACGGGAAGGCCCGGAGCGAGAGAGTGTCGCTCACGGGGGGGTGTTGGAAATGACCGACACTCATATACCAGTGAATGGTAGCCACAGTAATAGGACCCAACGGGGGTCCGGCGCTTTGCTGGTCTTAACACTCGGGACACAGTCGGAAGCAAGTCATCTGCTACTACTGTAATAAGCCTGGGCACGTGGTTAAGGACTGCAGGCAGCTTAAAGCGCTGAAGCAGTCGTCAAATTCTGGCTACAAGGGTGGCTACAACAACAGTGGTAACGGAGGTAGTGGCAGCGGAGCTAGCGGCAGCAAGCCAGGATCCGGTGGATCAGCTAGGGGGCCAGGAGTTCCGCGGCAGGTAGCATTCGTGGCATACAACAGCAATCGCCCGACGGAATGGTTTCTGGACTCAGCCGCCACTCACCACATAACATATGACCGCTCAGAACTTTTCAACGTGCGGTTGTTGGAGTCATGGGAGCGCTTCAACATCATGGGCATCAAGGGACAGTCTCTTCGGCCGACTGAAGTTGGCACGCTTACGATTCGGTCTAACGTCAACGATAAACAGGCCATTACTTTTAAGAAGGTCTACGTCGACGAGGAGGCCACCGCCAAAATCCTATCGGTCCGCATCATTGATGATCGTGGAGGCAGTGTGGTCTTCGGCGGCGGACAGGTGAAAGTATACGTACAGAACCACTTGGTGCTGACTGGAAAGCGGGATGGGGACTTGTATCCCGTCTGCTACAGCAGTGGAGGTACGGGAGCTCTGAAGTGTGAAGACAACAGGATACCTTCTGGTGGTGATGCAGTGTGTGCTGCCGTGGGTATCGGAGCTGAACGTGCAGCACTTTGGCACCGAAGGTATGGCCACTTAGGATACAGCAACCTTGAGGCGCTGCTGCGTCATGATATGGTAACTGGGTTCGATGTTGACCGACACAGCATACAATCAGCCAGCGCGTGTGTGTGTGAGACTTGCGTCTTTGCAAAGCATACACGTGGTCCTTTTCCGTTATCTGGGCATAAGGCAGCGCAGCCTCTCGCGCTCATTCACATGGATGTGTGTGGACCTATGCCTGAACCTTCACCTAGTGGTTCGCGTTATGTGACAACTCTGCTTGACGACCATACTGGTCTTTCAGCTGTTGCGTTTACAGCGACCAAGGAGGAGGTCTACCAGAAGATGGTGGTAATGATAGCTGGGAACTGGAGCGCGCTACTGGCAGGCAGGTTAAGGAGGTGCGTACAGATCGTGGCGGGGAGTTCGTTAATACTCGCACGAAGGGCTATTTCTCGTCCAGGGGTATTGTACACGGAACTACGGTAGGCTATACCCCTGAGCAGAACGGAGCTGCGGAACGTTTAAATCGCACTTTTTTGGACTAGGGCTATGCTCGTTGAGTCTGGACTGCCTAAATCATTATGGGCGGAGGCGTTAGCGACAGCCAACTATCTTAGGAATGTGTCGCCAACTGCTGGGTCAACCGTCACTCCGTACGAAGCTTTCTTTAACGTTCGTCCGAACATCAGTCACCTGCGAGTCTTTGGATGCGTTGCCTACGTCCACGTACCCGACGTCAAGCGCGACAAGTTCGACCCGGTGAGCAGGCGTGGAATACTTGTCGGATACGGGAACGGTGGACAGTATCGTGTACTATACGAGGACGGCATTATTGCCGTAGTTTCTAACGTTCGTTTTGACGAGTCTAACGTCGGCCGGCGGCGTAATGCCGGGGATTCTGATTATGAGTCCGATGCCGATGAGGAGGAGGAGTTTCACACTAGTTTATCTGGTGAGGGATCGCTGCCTAGGGCTGGCGAAGGGACACCAGGTAGCACCGTCGGCGAGGGATCGCCGCATTTGGGTGGCGAGGGGGCGCCGGCTGGGGCTGGACCTTCCAGCAGTGCGAACGT
>NW_003307561.1:1968044-1971116 GCF_000143455.1 Volvox carteri f. nagariensis
CATCATTGATGATCGTGGAGGCAGTGTGGTCTTCGGTGGCGGACAGGTGAAAGTATACGTACAGAACCAGTTGGTGCTGACTGGAAAGCGGGATGGGGACTTGTATCCCGTCTGCTACAGCAGTGGAGGTACGGGCGCTCTGAAGTGGACGCAGCGTGAAGACAACAGGATGCCTTCTGGTGGTGGTGCAGTGTGTGCTGCCGTGGATATCGGAGCTGAACGTGCAGCACTTTGGCACTGACGGTATGGCCACTTGGGATACAGCAACCTTGAGGCGTTGCTGCGTCACAATATGGTAACTGGGTTCGATGTTGACCGACACAGCATACAATTAGCCAGCGCGTGTGTGTGTGAGACTTGCGTCCTTGCAAAGCATACTCGGGGTCCTTTTCCATTATCTGGGCATAAGGCAGCACAGCCTCTCGCACTCATTCACATGGATGTGTGTGGACCTATGCCTGAACCTTCACCAAATGGTTCGGGTTTGTTGAGGAAACGGTCCTCTCCCAACTCGTGTGGTTGTCGACCAGGGGATTTGACCACGGGTCTGCGCCTGTCTAATGGGGAAGACTTACCCCAGAACCTTATGGGCTACCGATGCATATCCGGTAGCTAAGTGATAGACATTAGGGCACCGTCAGGACGGCGCAGTGAGATCGCGGAATGTACGTGCAGTTAGATCGCGGAATGTACGAGTTTTCCGCTAGCGCCGGTATTTAGGGCGGTGACTGCGCTTATTTGTTTATCTCACTACGATCGGTATTCCTCATAGGAATCTCCTCAAGTCCTGCCGAACGCTAATAATACTCTTTACATTACTTGTAACAGTTTATCGTGCTAAATATCTTCGCCACCGGCAATCCTTCCGGAATAACAATCAGCGTTAGCCGTCACCGTCGCCAATTCTTCAATACTATCTAGTACTATTTTTACTATACTATTTTACTATGTACGAACGCGGTACGAGCGTCGTAAACTAGTACCAGTTAAGAGCCCTGCATAGTAAATAGTACTATGCATAGTACTTTTATAGTATAGTACTCTTTTCTAGTATAGTACCCGTGCCAACCCAACATGGGAGCGCTTCAACATCATGGGCATCAAGGGACAGTCTCTTCGGCCGACTAAAGTTGGCACGGTTATGATTCGGTCTAACGTCAACGATAAACAGGCCATCACTTTTAAGAAGGTCTACGTCGACGAGGAGGCCACCGCCAAAATCCTATCGGTCCGCATCATTGATGATCGTGGAGGCAGTGTGGTCTTCGGTGGCGGACAGGTGAAAGTATACGTACAGAACCAGTTGGTGCTGACTGGAAAGCGGGATGGGGACTTGTATCCCGTCTGCTACAGCAGTGGAGGTACGGGCGCTCTGAAGTGGACGCAGCGTGAAGACAACAGGATGCCTTCTGGTGGTGGTGCAGTGTGTGCTGCCGTGGATATCGGAGCTGAACGTGCAGCACTTTGGCACTGACGGTATGGCCACTTGGGATACAGCAACCTTGAGGCGTTGCTGCGTCACAATATGGTAACTGGGTTCGATGTTGACCGACACAGCATACAATTAGCCAGCGCGTGTGTGTGTGAGACTTGCGTCCTTGCAAAGCATACTCGGGGTCCTTTTCCATTATCTGGGCATAAGGCAGCACAGCCTCTCGCACTCATTCACATGGATGTGTGTGGACCTATGCCTGAACCTTCACCAAATGGTTCGGGTTTGTTGAGGAAACGGTCCTCTCCCAACTCGTGTGGTTGTCGACCAGGGGATTTGACCACGGGTCTGCGCCTGTCTAATGGGGAAGACTTACCCCAGAACCTTATGGGCTACCGATGCATATCCGGTAGCTAAGTGATAGACATTAGGGCACCGTCAGGACGGCGCAATGAGATCGCGGAATGTACGTGCAGTTAGATCGCGGAATGTACGAGTTTTTCCGCTAGCGCCGGTATTTAGGGCGGTGACTGCGCTTATTTGTTTATCTCACTACGATCGGTATTCCTCATAGGAATCTCCTCAAGTCCTGCCGAACGCTAATAATACTCTTTACATTACTTGTAACAGTTTATCGTGCTAAATATCTTCGCCACCGGCAATCCTTCCGGAATAACAATCAGCGTTAGCCGTCACCGTCGCCAATTCTTCAATAGGTTATGAGCCCCGATTAGCGCCGACAGTTATCGCCCAATTGTTATTTCTATCCCTCATCAACAATGGTTAAGGACAAGCTTGATGAGTCGCTGGATCTCAACAGCTACTCTACCTGGCAAATTCGGTTTAGCGCGATGTGCATGGAGCTTGGGCTTGAGCAATCCCTGCTCGCCGAGCCGTGCAACGAGGAGCAAATTCGACAGTCACGGAAGGTCATCAATCTGCTCATCAAGAACGTCAAGGATCATCATTTGCCGATGGTTACCGGTGCTGCCAACGCGAAGAAGGCCTGGGACGCCTTGGGATCTATGTTTGCTGCCAACAACAACGCCCGCAAGGTGTCTCTACGTCAAGAATTCAGCCGTTTTAAGATGGTCGACGGCGAACCTCTTCCGATGTACTTTGCGCGTGCAAGGCAGCTGCAAACAGATTTATTGGGAGTCGGCCACGTAGTTAACGACTCCGAGCTGGCGTACACCGTGCTAGTTGGTCTACCCAGTCGGTACAGCGTGGTGACGACTACATTACTTATGCGCGACGGCGATTTGGACATGGCGAGCGTCACAGCAAAGCTTCTTTCTATCGAGACGGCTAACGGTGGGTCGGGCAAGCCTACCGAGTCGGCAGCCTTCGCGTCTGTCGGCGGTTCGACGTTCGGCGCTTCTACTTCTGGTTATGGTAGCCGGGGGCCGGCTAACAACAGCTCGGGACATAGTCGGAAGCAAGTCATCTGCTACTACTGTAATAAACCTGGGCACGTGGTTAAGGACTGCAGGCAGCTTAAGGCGCTGAAGCAGTCGTCAAATTCTGGCTACAAGGGTGGCTACAGCAACAGTGGTAACGGAGGTAGTGGCAGCGGAGCTAGCGGCAGCAAGCCAGGATCCGGTGGATCAGCTAGGGGGCCAGGAGTTCCGCGGCAGGTA
>NW_003307561.1:1971166-1972049 GCF_000143455.1 Volvox carteri f. nagariensis
CACTCCCGCGGTACCCAAACCCTTCAAGACAATTCCGATCAGCCATTTGGCTGTTAGTGGGAGGGCGGGTGGGCCGCTCGCACGGCAATCGAGTAGAGAGTACGAAAATAACCTAATGCAGTCATCGACAGCAGAAAACGTAAGCCTCCAGCCTCATGCCGACTCTCTTACCTACCATTCATATTCTCTACCTCGTTCCCAAGACTCCGCCGCGTTGCCTCTAGTTCGGCTCGTGCCACAGGTAACTTCGCTCGTCGCTACTTTGCCATTCACCTTCGCCTCCACCCAGCCTCTGCTTCTCCACAGAAGCGGCGACCTCCTTCGCCGTTGTTACGCCTCGTCTATGCGAATCCTCCTCATCCGACTGTGTCTTCTGCCTACCCGGTGCGCGCCCCCTCTCTCTGCGCATCCTTTTCTCTGGCCCTCTCTTACGGTTGCCTACCTTACTGCAGGACTCGCCCCTTGCCTGTCCGGTGCCGGGCAGGCTTTCCTTGCCTTCCCCGGCCCTACTTGGGGCGCCCCTCCTCGGCTCGTCAACTACCTTACTTCCGTCCGTTCCTGCCCCTCGGGGGCCCAACCCCTCCGCCCTTTCCGTGGGCCCGACGCCCGCTCTGGACTTATCTCACGCCCCCGGCCTCTCCGATGCTGCCCCCCCGGTAGGCTTGCCCGCGCCTGAGTCCTGTCTCTCCTCTCCGTCGCGCTTACCTCCCCTACCTTCTTCTGCCCGCCAGGCACTGCCGGAGCCTACTCTGCCTCANATCTTGGCCGCACGCGTCCGCCCCACTTCCTTACCCTCCGCCGTACTGGACCCACCTTCCAGCCGCCAGCTTTATACCGTCGCCCTCGCGAAGGCCGCCACCGTCTGCGACAACTCGCTGGCCCG
>NW_003307561.1:1972099-1973016 GCF_000143455.1 Volvox carteri f. nagariensis
GGACGGGATATATGCAACACATAAACGGCCGGAGACGGCAAAGGCAGCGGTACGGGAATAGGTATACATGGCAGCATAGCAGCGTACGTGGAGCATCACAACTGCCAACACCGGATACACGACCGCCGTGCGGAAATAGAGACTGGCGGCGAAGAGCTGCCGAAGGGTGTCGGAGAGGCATGGAGGCACGCTAACACGATCACATATGTACCTGCTATACACGCCAGAGCCGCTTCAGGCAATAGGCATTTCGAAGGGACGGACGAGCGGCAAGAGCGACGGATGGGACCCCGTATGTGTCAGCGCAGGAGACTGCAGACAGACGGCAGTGGCAATCCGGAAGGAATGACAGACAGTCAGACGGTCAGACGGAATAGCGTGGGTGCAATCATATAACACGGAGTGACAGGAGGGCGTGTATTTATAATCCAGACACAAGACTGTGCGGGCAGTGCATCGCATCGCACCACATCTGATGCGCCGACACATACGGACGCCAACTCATCGCACACTTAGCGCGCGCGATGGAGATCTCGCAGGAAAAGCGCGGCATGGAAATGCTCGGCACCAGGAACCACGATACACGCAAATATGCAACGCATTGCAGTGACGATGCGTGACGGTTGTGCAGAAGCAGGGCCGGATATCGCGAAAACTCGCTATGTCGAAAAAGCAAGACAAATAATAAGCAGCAAGATGAACACCGGTAATACAGACTAATTATCGCGGCCGTTAAGCACTTGCTTAGACACGCAATATACATACATCTAAAATAAACAGTTCTACACAAAACATGTACAAGGAGAACTGACATAAAATAGTTTGCGCGTGCATAAAAAGAAACGACACCAAAGTTGTCGTACACATGTTAACATGACGTGATTCCGCGGACATCGTGCACACGTATGCGTGGACAC
>NW_003307561.1:1973296-1974364 GCF_000143455.1 Volvox carteri f. nagariensis
TGGATACGAATGAGACACGCACGAATGTCAAACCGGTACAGCATTCGTGCGTCAACACCCTAACTTATACCAGCGAAACCGGTCATACCGTTCATACACTCACCAGTGTAGATGCGAGGGACGCCGCCAACTTGTGTGGGAGTCGAACCCACAAGTGCACGGAATGCACCCAGCCCTGCAAGCGTGTCGTTGCGCGGCTAGACAGCCGCTCAACGCTGGCATTTAACGCCATCCAGGGGCGGCTAGATGGAAGTGAAGGGAGGGGACAGGTGCAAGCCATAGCAAAGTTGGACGACGTGCAGCGGACGGCAGCGCAAGTGGATGAACACGCAAGAAGGAGTCATTCCTGCAGAGCCGTGATGAACGTTGTTCGACCTTCTGTCTTGGTGGTGATGGTACCGGTGACGGTGAACGAGTCGTAAGCAGCGTACGCCATACGATCATTATCGTCTGCGAAGCTGGCGCTGCCGAAGAACTCGTCGTAGTTCGGCAACTGTTGCATGACGGCGATGCTGTCGGTGCACACCGGATAACTGCGGCTGCCGATTGTGAGGACGAGCGGGAGGACCGGTAGTGAGCCGACTACAGTGACAGAAGTGGGGTTGGGTGACAGGGTGGCCGAGGTGTGTGGACCATCCGACGGTAAAACAAGGGCACTGCGGCTACGCTGCTCCCAAGCCAATACCATATCAGTTGTGTCGGCGGGCACGGTGGCCGCGGTAGTTCGCTGAACAGCCGCCTGGAAGGTGTGCACTCGTTTGGGAGGGCGTTTGCCGGGGGCACTCGCTGCTGCTACAAGCGAGCCGCTGAGGAAGACGCTATTCATATAAGCTTTGCTATTGGAGGGGCTGATCTTGGCACCATACACGTAAAGGGGCGTGCTGCTATCGGCCGCTGCTTGTAGCTGAGCGACGAAGTCGTCGGGAGCGGATTCCCTGATGGCGAGCTCCACGCGTCCGGCGTCGGGACTGTCACCGTTGCCGCACGCGACCCACGCCTTAAACTTGCGGAACGGCCCGCCCCGGAACATCCCGCCGTGTGGGATGAGCAGGAGGGCGCTGCCAGGGA
>NW_003307561.1:1974414-1975308 GCF_000143455.1 Volvox carteri f. nagariensis
TCCCGCCATTTCCACATCAGGCTGATTGATTCCTTGCCCATTCGCACTGCTGGAAGGTCCAGCCCCAGCCGGCGCCCCCTCGCCACCCAAGTGCGGCGATCCCTCGCCGACGGTGCTACCTGGTATCCCTTCGCCAGCCCTAGGCAGCGATCCCTCACCAGGCAAACTAGTGCGAAAATCCTCCTCCTCGTCGGCATCGGACTCATAATCGGAGTCCCCGGCATTACGCCGCCGGCCGACATGAGATTCATCGAAACGAACGTTAGAAACTACGGCAATAATGCCGTCCTCGTATAGTACACGATACTGTCCACCGTTCCCGTATCCGACAAGTATTCCACGCCTGCTCACCGGGTCGAACTTGTCACGCTTGACGTCGGGTACGTGGACGTAGGCAACGCATCCAAAGACTCGCAGGTGACTGACGTTCGGACGAACGTTAAAGAAAGCTTCGTACGGAGTGACGGTTGACCCAGCAGTTGGCGACACATTCCTAAGATAGTTGGCTGTCGCTAACGCCTCCGCCCATAATGATTTAGGCAGTCCAGACTCAACTAGCATAGCCCTAGTCTTGTCCAAAAGAGTGCGATTTAAACGTTCTGCAGCTCCGTTCTGCTCAGGGGTGTAGCCTACCGTAGTTCCGTGTAGAATACCCCTGGAAGCGAAATAGGCCTTCGTGCGAGTATTAACGAACTCCCCGCCACGATCTGTACGCACCTCCTTAACCTGCCTGCCAGTGGCGCGGTCCAGTTCCGCTATCATTACCACCATCTTCTGGTAGACCTCCTCCTTGGTCGCTGTAAACGCAACAGCTGAAAGACCAGTATGGTCGTCAAGCAGGGTTGTCACGTAACGCGAACCACTAGGCGAAGGTTCAGGCATAGGCCCACACAC
>NW_003307561.1:1975358-1983102 GCF_000143455.1 Volvox carteri f. nagariensis
CGTTGCCGAGATGCTATGGGCCTTGTGTGAAGTGTGCAGATGAACTTGGTACTCGTTGGGATACGGCCCGAGGGGGCGTGTTGAGGAAACGGTCCTCTCCCAACTCGTGTGGTTGTCGACCAGGGGATTTGACCCCGGGTCTGCGCCTGACTAATGGGGAAGACTTACCCCAGAACTTTATGGGGCTACCGATGCATATCCGGTAGCTAAGTGATAGACATTAGGGCACCGTCTGGACGGCGCAGTGAGATCGCGGAATGTACGTGCAGTTAGATCGCGGAATGTACGAGTTTTCCGCTAGCGCCGGTATTTAGGGCGGTGACTGCGCCTATTAGTTTATCTCACAACGATCGGTATTCCTACCAGGAATCTCCTCAAGTCCTGCCGAACGCTAACAATACTCTTTACATTACTTGTAACAGTTTATCGTGCTAAATATCTTCGCCACCGGCAATCCTTCCGGAATAACAATCAGCGTTAGCCGTCACCGTCGCCAATTCTTCAATACTGGGTACCTAGTTCCCGCCATTTCCACATCAGGCTGATTGATTCCTTGCCCATTCGCACTGCTGGAAGGTCCAGCCCCAGCCGGCGCCCCCTCGCCACCCAAGTGCGGCGATCCCTCGCCGACGGTGCTACCTGGTATCCCTTCGCCAGCCCTAGGCAGCGATCCCTCACCAGGCAAACTAGTGCGAAAATCCTCCTCCTCGTCGGCATCGGACTCATAATCGGAGTCCCCGGCATTACGCCGCCGGCCGACATGAGATTCATCGAAACGAACGTTAGAAACTACGGCAATAATGCCGTCCTCGTATAGTACACGATACTGTCCACCGTTCCCGTATCCGACAAGTATTCCACGCCTGCTCACCGGGTCGAACTTGTCACGCTTGACGTCGGGTACGTGGACGTAGGCAACGCATCCAAAGACTCGCAGGTGACTGACGTTCGGACGAACGTTAAAGAAAGCTTCGTACGGAGTGACGGTTGACCCAGCAGTTGGCGACACATTCCTAAGATAGTTGGCTGTCGCTAACGCCTCCGCCCATAATGATTTAGGCAGTCCAGACTCAACTAGCATAGCCCTAGTCTTGTCCAAAAGAGTGCGATTTAAACGTTCTGCAGCTCCGTTCTGCTCAGGGGTGTAGCCTACCGTAGTTCCGTGTAGAATACCCCTGGAAGCGAAATAGGCCTTCGTGCGAGTATTAACGAACTCCCCGCCACGATCTGTACGCACCTCCTTAACCTGCCTGCCAGTGGCGCGGTCCAGTTCCGCTATCATTACCACCATCTTCTGGTAGACCTCCTCCTTGGTCGCTGTAAACGCAACAGCTGAAAGACCAGTATGGTCGTCAAGCAGGGTTGTCACGTAACGCGAACCACTAGGCGAAGGTTCAGGCATAGGCCCACACACATCCATGTGAATGAGCACGAGAGGCTGCGCTGCCTTATGCCCAGATAACGGAAAAGGACCACGTGTATGTTTAGCAAGGACGCAAGTCTCACACACACACGTGCTGGCTGATTGTATGCTGTGTCGGTCAACATCAAATCCAGCTACCATATTATGACGCAGCAACGTCTCAAGGTTGCTGTATCCCAAGTGGCCATACCTTCGGTGCCAAAGTGCTGCACGTTCAGCTCCGATACCCACGGCAGCACACACTGCATCACCACCAGAAGGTATCCTGTTGTCTTCACGCTGCGTCCTCTTCAGAGCTCCCGTACCTCCACTGCTGTAGCAGACGGGATACAAGTCTCCATCCCGCTTTCCAGTCAGCACCAACTGGTTCTGTACGTATACTTTCGCCTGTCCGCCGCCGAAGACCACACTGCCTCCACGATCATCAATGATGCGTACCGATATGATTTTGGCGGTGGCCTCCTCGTCGACTTAGAGCTTCTTGAAAGTGATGGCCTGTTTATCGTTGACGTTAGACCGAATCGTAAGCGTGCCAACTTCAGTCGGTCGAAGAGATTGTCCCTTGATGCCCATGATGTTGAAGCGCTCCCACGGCTCCAACAACCGCACGTTGAAAAATTCTGAGCGGTCATACGTTATGTGGTGAGTGGCGGCTGAGTCCAGAAACCATTCCGTCGGACGATTGCTGTTGTATGCCACGAATGCTACCTGCCGCGGAACTCCTGGCCCCCTAGCTGATCCACCGGATCCTGGCTTGCTGCCGCTAGCTCCGCTGCCACTACCTCCGTTACCACTGTTGCTGTAGCCACCCTTGTAGCCAGAATTTGACGACTGCTTCAGCGCCTTAAGCTGCCTGCAGTCCTTAACCACGTGCCCAGGCTTATTACAGTTGTAGCAGATGAGCTGTTTCCGACTGTGTCCCGAGCTGTTGTTAGCCGGCCCCCGGCTACCATAACCAGAAGTAGAAGCGCCGAACGTCGAACCGCCGACAGACGTGAAGGCTGCCGACTCGGTAGGCTTGCCCGACCCACCGTTAGCCGTCTCGATAGAGAGAAGCTTTGCTGTGACGCTCGCCATGTCCAAATCGCCGTCGCGCATTAGTAATGTAGTCGTCACCACGCTGTACCGACTGGGTAGACCGACTAGGACGGTGTACGCCAGCTCGGAGTGTTGGAAATGACCGACACTCATATACCAGTGAATGGTAGCCACAGTAATAGGACCCAACGGGGGTCCGGCGCTTTGCTGGTCTTAACAGGTTATGAGCCCCGAATGGCGCATTGCGCTGCCGAGAGGTCGCCGGATCGATACCCACTGGCTGTTGACCAGAGAATGGGAGACCGGGATGAGGCACGGGAAGGCCCGTAGCGAGAGAGTGTCGCTCACGGGGGGGTGTTGGAAATGACCGACACTCATATACCAGTGAATGGTAGCCACAGTAATAGGACCCAACGGGGGTCCGGCGCTTTGCTGGTCTTAACACGGAGTCGTTAACTACGTGGCCGACTCCCAATAAATCTGTTTGCAGCTGCCTTGCACGCGCAAAGTACATCGGAAGAGGTTCGCCGTCGACCATCTTAAAACGGCTGAATTCTTGACGTAGAGACACCTTGCGGGCGTTGTTGTTGGCAGCAAACATAGATCCCAAGGCGTCCCAGGCCTTCTTCGCGTTGGCAGCACCGGTAACCATCGGCAAATGATGATCCTTGACGTTCTTGATGAGCAGATTGATGACCTTCCGTGATTGTCGAATCTGCTCCTCGTTGCACGGCTCGGCGAGCAGGGATTGCTCAAGCCCAAGCTCCATGCACATCGCGCTAAACCTGATTTGCCAGGTGGAGTAGTTGTGGAGGTCCAGCGGCTCATCAAGCTTATCCTTGACCATTGTCGATAAGGGATAGAAATAACAATCGGACGATAGCTGTCGGCGCTACTCGGGGCTCATAACCTATTGAAGAATTGGCGACGGTGACGGCTAACGCTGATTGTTATTCCGGAAGGATTGCCGGTGGTGAAGATATTTAGCACGATAAACTGTTACAAGTAATGTAAAGAGTATTATTAGCGTTCGGCAGGACTTGAGGAGATTCCTATGAGGAATACCGATCGTAGTGAGAAACAAATAAGCGCAGTCACCGCCCTAAATACCGGCGCTAGCGGAAAACTCGTACATTCCGCAATCTCACTGCGCCGTCCTGACGGTGCCCTAATGTCTATCACTTAGCATCTAGATATGCATCGGTAGCCCCATAACGTTCTGGGGTAAGTTTTCCCCACTATATGCGGAGACCCGGGGTCATATCCCCTGGTCGCCAATCTCACGAGTTGGGAAAGGACCGTTTCCTCAACAGGTATCCAGTGAGAGAGTGCGTAAACACCCTGGCGAGTGGTGGCGAAACGAGCCTGGTCGCACTGTTACTGGTCGAGTTAATGCTGCTTTCTCTGCTGTTATTCCTGAACCTAATTCGTTTGCGGAAGCCATTGCAAGTCCACAAGCAGACGACTGGCGGCGTGCGATGGACGACGAGATCGCCGCCCAGATGGCTAATAGTACTTGGGAGCTGAAGAAGCCACCTCCTGGTACTCGTTTGTTGCCGTGTCGTTGGGTGTATAAGGTTAAGTACAGCGATGACGGCAGCGTGGAACGTTTCAAAGCGTGTTTAGTTGCAAAGGGTTTCGAACAACGTGAGGGGATTGATTATGGGGAGTTGTTTGCCCCTACCTCTCGTGGTTCATCGTTACGTGCTCTATTAGCAGTTGCCGCAGCCGTGTGCAACCTTGGAGAAGCGAAGGTGTTTGGGGGCATGGAAACTAGGAGGGAGAAGTCGGGTGAGATAGTGTTGTCACAGCATAGGTATATTGTGCAGCTATTGGAGCGTCATAAGTTGTTTGATGCCAAGCCGAGGATGCCAACCCCTTTGCCTCCGGGTTTTAGGTACACTCCTAAGGGGGACGGAGAAAAGCTGCTGGACAATCCCACGGAGTATAGGGCTTTGGTGGGGGAGTTGAATTACCTAGCGACGAACATGCGACCTGACATTTCGTATGCATTGAGTGTTTTGTCCCGGCATATGGCCGCACCCACGAAGAGTGCTATGAACTTAGCAATTGGCGTTCTGCGTCACCTGGTGGGTACTCGCGAACTAGGATTGCGTTTTGGGGGTGTTGGTGACATTGAGATGTCCGGGTATAGCGATTCTGACTGGGCAGGAGACCCAGTTACGCGGCGTTCTACTTCCGGCTACGTTTTCACTCTTAATGGGGCTGCGATTAGCTGGAGCAGTCAACTTCAATGTCCTGTGGCGGCTTCATCGGTGGAGGCCGAGTATCAAGCGACAGCGGCAGCTGTTCGTGAGGCTTTGTGGCTTCACAAGCTGATGGTTGATTTGGGTTTACCTGAGAGCGCTATCAAGATTTAAATAGATTCCCCGGGGGCGCTTAGCTTAGGAAATAACCCAATTACGTCTGCTCGGTCGAAGCACATCGACGTACAGCAGCGTACATAGTGCGTGAGAGGGTGAATAGCGGGGAGGTGCAGTTGGAATACTGCCCTACGGAGTGGATGGTTGCGGATTTGCTCACGAAGGCTCTGGGCGAGATGAAATTCAAACGTTGCCGTGATGCAATGGGCCTTGTGTGAAGTGTGCTGATGAATTTGGTACTCGTTGGGATACGGCCCGAGAGGGCGTGATGAGGAAACAGTCCTCTCCCAACTAGTGTGGTTGTCGACCAGGGGATTTGACCCCGGGTCTGCGCCTGACTAATGGGGAAGACTTACCCCAGAACCTTATGGGGCTACCGATGCATATCCGGTAGCTAAGTGATAGACATTTGGGCACTGTCAGGACGGTGCAGTGAGATCGCGGAATGTATGTGCAGTTAAATCGCGGAATGTACGACTTTTCCGCTAGCGCCAGTATTTAGGGCGGTGACTGCGCTTATTTGTTTATCTCACAACGATCGGTATTCCTCAAAGGAATCTCCTCAAGTCCTGCCGAACGCTAATGATACTCTTTACATAACTTGTAACAATTTATCATGCTAAATATCTTCACCGCCGGCAATTCTTCCGAGATAACAATCAGCGTTAGTCGTCACCGTCACCAATTCTCCAATAATCTTTACATGCTTTATTAGTAGTTGCCTCAGCCTGGAACATGACGGTGCATCAGCTCAATGTATCTACTGCGTTTTTGAACGGTGAGCTGAAGGAGGAGTTGTGGATGGAGCAACCGCCTGGTTATGCATCCAGTGACCGATCCCTTGCATGCAAGCTGCAGAAGTCTATTTACGGTTTGAAGCAGGCACCCCGTTGCTGGTATGAAAAACTATCAGCAGAGTTCGCCAAGCTGGGTCTTTATCCTTCTAAGTCTGATCCCGCGATGTTCGTTAAGACGGACGTGCGTGGGGTTGTTATTGCTTTGGTGCATGTAGATGATACCATTGTTGCATCGGAAGACCCGGAAATGGTCCGGGCAATTCAAGCTGCAATTGTGAAGGTCTTCAAGGTGCGCGACATTGGAGAAGCGAAGGTGTTTTGGATCATGGAAATTAGGAGGGAGAAGTCGGGTGAGATAGTGTTGTCACAGCATAGGTATATTGAGCAGCTATTGGAGCGTCATAAGTTGGTTGACGCCAAGCCGAGGTCTACCCCTTTGCCTCCGGGCTTTAGGTACACTCCTACAGGGGACGGAGAAAAGCTCAATCCCACAATATGTACTTTGCGTGTGCGAGGCAGCTGCAAACGGACTTATTGGGTGTCGGCCACGTAATCAAGGACTCCGAGCTGGCATCCTAGTTGGTCTACCCAATCGGTACAGCGTGGTGACGACAACACTACTGATGTGTGATGGCGTTTTGGACATGGTGAACGTCCCTGTTAAGAATATGAAGGCAAGGAGACTGGTCGCGATATATGGGTTACAGTCTGTGGGTTAGTGGTGAACGGCAAGAAGACTTTAGGAGATTCCTGTTAAAGAATACCGATCCATCCAAAGATGAGATACCAAGACTTGCATAACTCGTGTCTTATATATCAGTATCAATGGAACTAGCCTGGACACAAGGAAACATCCGAGACATGCAGCCGAGAGAACCGAGGCACGATTGAGGCAAGGTCGAGGCATGGCCGTGCCTCGGCCGAGAGTCAGTGTCTATCACCATGCACTTACGTTAGGATAGGACCGCCTTTCAACACGCCCCCTCGGGACATATCCCAACACACAGACCCTGTCAACTCGCAATGGCTTCCGCAAACGAATTAGGTTCAGGAATAACAGAAGAGAAAGCAGCATTAACACGACCAGTAACAGTGCGACCAGGCTCGTTTCGCCACCACTCGCCAGGGTGTTTACGCACTCACTCACTGGATACCTATTGAGGAAACGGTCCTTTCCCAACTCGTGAGATTGGCGACCAGGGGATTTGACCCCGGGTCTGCGCCTGACTAATGGGGAAGACTTAACCCAGAACGTTATGGGGCTACTGATGCATATCTAGATGCTAAGTGATAGACATTAGGGCACCGTCAGGACGGCGCAGTGAGATTGCGGAATGTACGAGTTTTCCGCTAGCGCCGGTATTTAGGGCGGTGACTGCGCTTATTTGTTTATCTCACTACGATCGGTATTCCTCATAGGAATCTCCTCAAGTCCTGCCGAACGCTAATAATACTCTTTACATTACTTGTAACATTTTATCGTGCTAAATATCTTCACCACCGGCAATCCTTCCGGAATAACAATCAGCGTTAGCCGTCACCGTCGCCAATTCTTCAATAGGTTATGAGCCCCGAGTAGCGCCGACAGCTATCGTCCGATTGTTATTTCTATCCCTTATCGACAATGGTCAAGGATAAGCTTGATGAGCCGCTGGACCTCCACAACTACTCCTGGTCTGGGTTGACACTACTGCAATTAGCGGTTTAAGGTCCAGGGTTCGATTCCTGGGGAGACCCCCGAATTAGTCGGGAGCGCGAGATTATGGCTAGCTGCTGAGATGTGGAGTTGAGGTCACAGTTGATGGACCAGATTCGCACGTTGGATTGGTGGCGATTGCCGAACCCTCCGTCTCTTCGGGTGTTCGGGTGAATGGATGAGGAGGGGTCCCCGAAGGCTGGATCCGCCGCCTTGGACTTACAGTTCGTATGGCGAAGTACAGTGTGGTAGTGGTGGATGGTGCTATAAGGTGATAAATGATCTAGAACTGACAATGTGATAAAGCGGCCCAGAAGCTTCCCACTCTGTAACATTACATTACATTACATTACATTACATTACATTACATTACATTACATTACATTACATTACATTACATTACATT
>NW_003307561.1:1983152-1991839 GCF_000143455.1 Volvox carteri f. nagariensis
GTTTAGCGCGATGTGCATGGAGCTTGGGCTTGAGCAATCCCTGCTCGCCGAGCCGTGCAACGAGGAGCAGATTCGACAATCACGGAAGGTCATCAATCTGCTCATCAAGAACGTCAAGGATCATCATTTGCCGATGGTTACCGGTGCTGCCAACGCGAAGAAGGCCTGGGACGCCTTGGGATCTATGTTTGCCGCCAACAACAACGCCCGCAAGGTGTCTCTACGTCAAGAATTCAGCCGTTTTAAGATGGTCGACGGCGAACCTCTTCCGATGTACTTTGCGCGTGCAAGGCAGCTGCAAACAGATTTATTGGGAGTCGGCCACATAGTTAACGACTCCGAGCTGGCGTACACCGTCCTAATTGGTCTACCCAGTCGGTACAGCGTGGTGACGACTACATTACTAATGCGCGACGGCGATTTGGACATGGCGAGCGTCACAGCAAAGCTTCTCTCTATTGAGACGGCTAACGGTGGGTCGGGCAAGCCTACCGAGTCGGCAGCCTTCGCGTCTGTCGGCGGTTCGACGTTTGGCGCTTCTACTTCTGGTTATGGTAGCCGGGGGCCGGCTAACAACAGCTCGGGACACAGTCGGAAACATCTCATCTGCTACAACTGTAATAAACCTGGGCACGTGGTAAAGGACTGCAGGCAGCTTAAAGCGCTGAAGCAGTCGTCAAATTCTGGTTATAAGGGAGGGTACAACAACAGGTAGGCGGCTGGCAGAGGTTAAGGCCTGGCTTCTGCTCCCGACGCGTTCCGGCGCGTCTGGGTTCAAATCCGCCTGCCGACCTCTCGGCGTGTTTGAGAGGTGATGAAATGGGAGGTGGCCCCCCATCTTGTGGACGGTGTAGGACGTGATAAAATCAACTCGCGAGCTGACCAGGAACTAAGTTGACGCGCCGTTGATCCGCTAGATTTGGTTGGATGCTGGTGGTGAGTTGCCAAACTCAAAGAGTACACTCTGAAGTCGGATGGGGTGAATGGCTTAGGGTGCCCCTCTAGCAGGGGAGAGCAGGGAACTGCCTCGGGAAGGAGGCCACTGGTGAAGCTTAACCACCCTGTAACAACATCAACAACAGTGGCAACGGAGCTAGTGGCAGCGGAGCTAGCGGCAGCAAGCCAGGATCCGGTGGATCAGCTAGGGGGCCAGGAGTTCCGCGGCAGGTAGCGTTCGTAGCATACAACAGCGAGCGTCCGACGGAATGGTTTCTGGACTCAGCCGCCACTCACCACATAACGTATGACCGCTCAGAACTTTTCAACGTGCGGTTGTTGGAGCCATGGGAGCGCTTCAACATCATGGGCATCAAGGGACAGTCTCTTCGGCCGACTGAAGTTGGCACGCTTACGATTCGGTCTAACGTCAACGATAAACAGGCCATCACTTTCAAGAAGGTCTACGTCGAGGAGGAGGCCACCACCAAAATCCTATCGGTCCGCATCATTGATGATCGTGGAGGTAGTGTGGTCTTCGGCGGCGGACAGGTGAAAGTATACATACAGAACCACTTGGTGCTGACTGGAAAGCGGGATGGGGACATGTATCCCGTCTGCTACAGCAGTGGAGGTAAGGGAGCTCTGAAGTGTGAAGACAACAGGATACCTTCTGGTGGTGATGCAGTGTGTGCTGCCGTGGATATCGGAGCTGAACGTGCAGCACTTGGCACCGAAGGTATGGCCACTTAGGATACAGCAACCTTGAGGCGCTGCTGCGTCATGATATGGTAACTGGATTCGATGTTGACCGACACAGCATACAATCAGCCAGCGCGTGTGTGTGTGAGACTTGCGTCTTTGCAAAGCATACACGTGGTCCTTTTCCGTTATCTGGGCATAAGGCAGCGCAGCCTCTCGCGCTCATTCACATGGATGTGTGTGGACCTATGCCTGAACCTTCACCTAGTGGTTCGCGTTATGTGACAACTCTGCTTGACGACCATACTGGTCTTTCAGCTGTTGCGTTTACAGCGACCAAGGAGGAGGTCTACCAGAAGATGGTGGTTATGATAGCGGAACTGGAGCGCGCTTCTGGCAGGCAGGTTAAGGAGGTGCGTACGGATCGTGGCGGGGAGTTTGTTAATACTCGCACGAAGGCCTATTTCGCTTCCAGGGGTATTGTACACGGAACTACGGTAGGCTACACCCCTGAGCAGAACGGCGCTTTGCTGGTCTTAACACGAGAGGTGGGGGCAAACAACTCCCCATAATCAATCCCCTCGTGTTGCTCGAAACCCTTGGCAACTAAACGCGCCTTAAAACGCTCCACGCTGCCGTCATCGCTGTACTTAACCTTATATACCCAACGACACGGCAACAAACGAGTACCAGGAGGTGGCTTCTTCAGCTCCCAAGTACTATTAGCCATCTGGGCGGCGATCTCCTCGTCCATTGCACGCCGCCAGTCGTCTGCATGTGGACTTGCAATGGCTTCCGCAAACGAATTAGGCTCAGGAATACCAGCAGAGAAAGCAGCGTTAACGCGACCAGTGACAGTGCGACCAGGTTCGTTTCACCACCATTTGCCTGGGCGTTTACGTTCTCTAACTGGGTACCTAGTTCCCACCATTTCCACATCAGGCTGATTGATTCCTTGCCCGTTGGCACTGCTGGAAGGTCCAGCCCCAGCCGGCGCCCCCTCACCACCCAAGTGCAGAGATCCCTCACCGACGGTGCTGCCTGGTATCCCTTCACCAGCCCTAGGCAGCGATCCCTCACCAGGCAAACTAGTGTGAAACTCCTCCTCCTCGTCGGCATCGGACTCATAATCGGAGTCTCCGGCATTACACCACCGGCCGACATTAGACTCATCAAAGCGAACGTTAGAAACTACGGCAATAATGCCGTCCTTGTACAGCACACGATACTGTCCTCCGTTCCCGTATCCGACAAGTATTCCACGCCTGCTCACTGGATCGAACTTGTCGTGTTTGACATCAGGTACATGGACATAGGCGACACACCCAAAAACTCGAAGATGACTTACGTTAGGACGGACGTTGAAGAAAGCTTCATACGGCATGACGGTTGACCCAGCAGTTGGCGACACATTCCTGAGGTAATTTGCTGTCGCCAACACTTCCGCCCATAATGACTTAGGTAGACCGGACTCGACAAGCATAGCCCTGGTTTTGTCTAAGAGAGTGCGATTCAAGCGTTCGGCTGCTCTGTTCTGGTCAGGGGTGTAGCCTACCATAGTTCCGTGTACATTGTACACTGTACAATACCCCTGGACACGAAATATCCCTTCGTGCGAGTATTTAATGAACTCCCCGCCACAATCCGTACGCACCTCCTTAAGCTGCCTGCCAGAAGCGCGCTCCAGTTCCACTATCATTACCACCATCTTCTGTAATGTATGTAATGTTACAGAGTGGGAAGCTTCTGGGCCGCTTTATCACATTGTCAGTTCTAGATCATTTATCACCTTATAGCACCATCCACCACTACCACACTGTACTTCGCCATACGAACTGTAAGTCCAAGGCGGCGGATCCAGCCTTCGGGGACCCCTCCTCATCCATTCACCCGAACACCCGAAGAGACGGAGGGTTCGGCAATCGCCACCAATCCAGCGTGCGAATCTGGTCCATCAACTGTGACCTCAACTCCACATCTCAGCAGCAAGCCATAATCTCGCGCTCCCGACTAATTCGGGGGTCTCCCCAGGAATCGAACCCAGGACCTTAAACCGCTAATTGCAGTAGTGTCAACCCAGACCAGACCAGACCTTCTGTTATGTATACTGTCTCCCTTAACTGGTTCTGGTTGCGGAGGATTGGCTGACCCGATGGTGCTGAACGGTGCGATTAGGACGATTTGTTGGCGAGAATTGCACCGCTGCCAAGGGCCTTACACAGCAGGAAGAGCAGACAGCCAAGCCTAACAGTGGCCGCGCGGCCCAACCAGCCAGCAGGCCGCCCGTAGCCAGGGGGGCCGCGCGGCCTACCGCGGCGCGACACACCAGACAGCAAACGGTCCGGAACACACCGCGAAGGGGCGCCAGCGCCCAAACGCCAAAAACCAAAACAAAGCTAACCTAAGAAACGGAAGCACTGCAGCACCCGCGCGCCCCAAAGACCTTCGCACCAGACAAAGCCCGACCGACCAGAAACGACCAGGCACCAACCCCTAGGGGTGTTCCCCCTCATTCCGGATGCGGGCGCCTCAGCCCGCCCCCTGAACCACCCCCCTCCCGCGCGCGTGCTGCCTCAGTCTGCCACCATGCTGAGGGGGGGAGGGCGCCTCTCAGGAGTCCGCCGACGCCAGGCCGAGCCAAACAGTGCTGCATCTGGGGCAAGACTGGGATAGCGGAAAGAGGAAGCAAGGGGCTGACAGGGACAGGGCGGGCGGGGGGCAAGTACAGCCTGTCGCACTGACAATTGGACAAGGCTGTATGCTCTTCTGCGTGAAGGCAGAATGACTTCACCAGGAGAGCAGCGAGAATTAAGTCGCCACTGCGAACCAGTTGTACGACAGTACCACAGAACCAGCCTTAGAAGCTCCGGTCGCTTCGCTCCGTCGCTTCTAAGCCAACAATTCTGTGTTACTGTCTCCCTTAACTGGTTCTGGTGGCGGAGGATTGGCTGACCCGATGGTGCTGAACGGTGCGATTAGGACGATTTGTTGGCGAGAATTGCACCGCTGCCAAGGGCCTTACACAGCAGACCGAAGAGACATTTGCTCACTGGCGAGGCCCAGGCTGCGGGAGACGGAGAGTTTCGCCTCCCCGTCGCGCCGCGTGTAGTGCTGTACCATGGCGTCGCTGCGCCACCGGCCATGCGCTTTGCGCAGGTCCGCAGGCACACCGCGGTCGGCGGCAGTGCTGTTTCCTCCTATGTGCATGGAATGCGCAGTGATGCGGCGGGTGATCCCCGCTGCCTGCAGAGTCTTGTTGAGCCGATGGCAGAAGGCCGGGTACGATAGGGAGTGGATTGGCTGGGCCACCGTGCCTGTCAGAGGACCTGACAAGTACCCCCCGGCCCTGTTCCACTGGACTGGTCGCAAAAGGGGCCCGACGTCCTCGTCCGGCGTGTCTGGGCGGCGTTTGTACCCTCCCAGGGTGAGAAGGCGCTCCGTCAGGCCCACGGGGCACACGGCACCGCCGACGCGGGCGATGGGGACCCAGTGACCCCGTCTCTGCTGATCGGTCTTGGAACGAGGGATGAAAACATCCATGCCAGTTGCCGTGATAACCAGAAGGTCCTCGTGAACGCTGATCTCCGCAGCATCGTCGAACCGAAAGAACCCCGCGAACATGACCACGATGGCTGTAACGGTCATCAGCTGGTCAAGGGGCGGCTCCGGCCCACCGACCAGCCGGGCCAGCGCCGTGATGTCCGCCGGCTCCAGGGCGTCGCGTTCTAGCTTACGGCCTTGGAGTTGCTTTTCGGCGAGGTCGTGGACGATGCTGCAGGCAGGGTGCTCTGTAGGGGGCACTCTGCCGGCTAGGCGGAAATAGGAGCTGATTGCTGCACTCGCTGTACGAACCCGTCCAGGCCCCACCTTATCTTCCTTGGACGAGTTCAGCAGGGAGAGCAGATAGAGCGCCACCACCTCACCCGGGGTGTCATAGATGCTTCTGGGCAGTCGCCTGGCCGCCCACCACTCGCGGAAAGGCTCCCAAGACCGCGCGTAATCATTGGACGTCCGCGGGGCGAGTGTCTGACCGGCCACTTGGGCAAACTGAGTCGCCAAGGTGGAGAGCTCTGTGTCCGCCTCCGCGCCAAGAGCGACCAAAAGAGCCTCAGCCCGGGCATCTAAGTCTGTGCGAGGGGCGCGATCGGATCAGCGGGGACACGGATACGGTTGATGTTAGAGGCCGAGAAGTCGACCAGAAGGGCCAAGGTGGACCAGCGGGAAGCGCCTTTGGGCAGGGGGGCCCCCGAAGTGCGGGCCAGGAAGACATCCGCGGCCCGGCCGAGCAAGCGAACTCCACACATGAAAGGTTTGAACCAAACCCCGTCGTCTGTGATGAAAGGCCACCAGTCACGAGTAGGCCAGAAAGGTGCGACAAGGCAAAGCCGGGACTGGCAGGCCTCGGCGTGCTGCAGTACCCTGAGGAGGAGGTGAAAGGGTGGGTTCGCCCAGCACCTGCGCCCCCATAAGAACCTGAATGCATCGACTCCGGACGTCGTAGGGGTGAAATAGCGGGAATAGTACACGGGGAGCTGGAAAGTCGCGTGGGACGCAAATAGATCGATGTCGAAGGGGCCCCAGGTGTCTTGAAGCCTGCGGAATATGCTGGGTGTAAGAGCCTGGCTCAGGATATTTCCGAGTAGGGACTCCATTTCCTCTTATCATTCCATCGTCGAGGCGAATATCGTACACACAATACATACAACTATTCAAGTCATCTTTTCGGTTATAACCGTACTTAGCAGTACATGATTACGGCTACGGCTATATAGATCCGTACACATACTTGATTCCGTACACCATCTGCCCGTTCACGGCCAGACCGGTGTCGTAACTCTTCTCTGGAAGGTGCGACTCTCTTCCGCAGGAATATCTACTATTGTACGGCATCTTATCCCGAGCGCCTCCGACGGACTGCAAGCGACTATAAAACCCCAAGGGAAACCCCCGGTGTTTATCAACACCTTCATAAGTGGTCTAGTCGCTAAATCCGTCTAAGTAACCAGGTAGGCTCTCACATTGGTGCGAATTGCTATGTCAGCCGAAGGCCGACAGTCTTCGGACACTCTAGAAAATAATTTGTCGGACTAGCAGACAGTTACAAATCAGGATGCTAACACTATTGAAGAATTGGCGACGGTGACAGCTAACGCTAATTGTTATTCCGGAAGGATTGCCGGTGGCGAAGATATTTAGCACGATAGACTGTTACAAGTAATGTAAAGAGTATTGTTAGCGTTCGGCAGGACTTGAGGAGATTCCTATGAGGAATACCGATCGTAGTGAGATAAACTAATAGGCGCAGTCACCGCCCTAAATACCGGCGCTAGCGGAAAACTCGTACATTCCGCGATCTAACTGCACGTACATTCCGCGATCTCACTGCGCCGTCCAGACGGTGCCCTAATGTCTATCACTTAGCTACCGGATATGCATCGGTAGCCCCATAAGGTTCTGGGGTAAGTCTTCCCCATTAGTCAGGCGCAGACCCGGGGTCAAATCCCCTGGTCGACAACCACACGAGTTGGGAGAGGACCGTTTCCTCAACACGCCCCCTCGGGCCGTATCCCAACGAGTACCAAGTTCATCTGCACATCTCACACAAGGCCCATAGCATCTCGGCAACGTTTGAACTTCACCTCGCCCAGAGCTTTCGTTAGTACATCCGCAACCATCCACTCCGTAGGGCAGTATTCCAACTGCACCTCACCGCTATTCACCCTCTCACGCACTATGTGATGCTGCACGTCGATGTGCTTCGACCGAGCAGACGTAATCGGGTTGTTTCCCAAGCTAAGCGCCCCCTGGGAGTCTATCTGGATTTTCACCGCGCTCTCAGGCAAGCTCAAATCAACCATCAGCTTGCGAAGCCACAAAGCCTCACGAACAGCCGCCGCTGTAGCTTGGTACTCAGCCTCCACCGACGAAGCCGCCACAGTACGTTGAAGTTGGCTGCTCCAGCTAATCGCAGCCCCATTAAGAATGAATACGTAACCGGACGTAGAACGCCGCGTAACTGGGTCTCCTGCCCAGTCAGAATCGCTATACCCGGACATAGCAACGTCGCCAACACCCCCAAAACGCAATCCTAGTTCGCGAGTACCCGCCAGGTAACGCAGAACGCCAGTGGCCAAGTTCATGGCAGTCTTCGTAGGTGTGGCCATATGCCGGGACAAAACACTCAATGCATAAGAAATGTCAGGCCGCGTGTTCGTCGCAAGATAGTTCAATCCTCCCACCAAAGCCCTATACTCCGTGGGATTGCCCAGCAGCTCCTCTCCGTCCCCCGTAGGAGTATACCTAAAACCCGGAGGCAAAGGAGTAGACCTCGGCTTGGCGTCAACCAACTTATGACGCTCCAATAGCTGCGAAATATACCTATGTTGCGACAACACTATTTCACCCGACTTCTCCCTCCTAATTTCCATGCCCAAAAACACCTTCGCTTCTCCAAGGTCGCGCACCTTGAAGACCTTCGCAATTGCGGCTTTAATTGCCCGGACCATTTCCGGGTCTTCCGACGCAACAATTGTATCATCTACGTGCACCAAAGCAATAACAACCCCACGCTCGTCCGTCTTAACAAACATCGCCGGATCAGACTTCGAAGGATAAAGACCTAGTTTGGCGAACTCTGCTGATAGTTTTTCATACCAGCAACGGGGTGCCTGCTTCAATCCGTACATAGACTTCTGCAGCTTGCACGCAAGCGACCGGTCACTGGATGCATACCCAGGCGGTTGCTCCATCCACAACTCCTCCTTCAGTTCACCATTCAGAAACGCAGTAAACACATCGAGCTGATGTACCGTCATGTTTCGGGCTGCGGCAACTGCTAATAAAGCACGCAATGACGAAACACGAGAGGTAGGGGCAAACAACTCCCCATAATCATCCCCTCACCGTGCTCGGAAACCCTGGGCACTAAACCCGCCTAAAAAGCTCCAGCTGGCGTCATCGCTGTACTTAACCTAATTACCCAACGACCCGGCAACAACGAGTACCAGGAGGGGGCGTCTTCGCTTCCCAGAACGGTTACCCATTGGGGG
>NW_003307561.1:1992469-2002114 GCF_000143455.1 Volvox carteri f. nagariensis
TCTGAGTCGGCCACTCGCGGTCTACAGATTCGTGTTCTTCATAAGCTAAGCCTGACCCGTAGCTTCTAATCCAGCCTGGTCAAACAACAGCGGCGGCGCATCCCTTTCCCGCTATTTTAAAACTGGGTCCGGTCTCTCCCATGCCTTTGATATAACAGAACTTGCGGCGGCTGGCTGTGCCTACAGTCTGACCGCGCGGAGCAATAGCTGGCGTCTGTTACTCACCGCATCGGCCCCCTCCGGGTAACTAGGTGCTCCGCCATTCTGGTGTCCTCCTTCGTCCCGCTGTTGGAGGATGTCCTCCAAGCCTTCTTGGCCTCCGCCGCGCGATTGCTCGCGCTCTGCCATCACTTCGCTGTTACTGGCGACCGATATGCCAGCAACGTCAAATCGCCTTATCTACTTTACTATTGAGCTGGGTCCCGAATACAAAGTAAATCACTATTTAAACAATTCAAAATCCCCAACAGACGACGTTCTGACTTGCGCTTGCTTGCACGGTTGACTGGCGAACTAGCGTTGTCTGGATTCAGCGCTTTGTTCCCAGCTAATCTTTGTAACGCACTACCGTATCAGTCACTGTCCTCTGGCCAATTCCGGTCTGCTCCTCCCGCGCCGCACTTGCCGTACTACACTACAGGACGAGCACTTAATCAACATGCATTGGACGCGCACGCGCCGCGGCTGCGAGCCTGGTCCAGCTGCCAGCTCGCGCGATTGCGGTGGCCTTGAACGACTCCGAAACAGGAGTAGAGTTATACAGCGAAGACAGGCGTGGTCAGGCGATAACGCGGATTGGTGCCAATTCGCGTGATTGTTGTAAGAGCCTGGCTCAGGACTTAAGATATTTCCGAGTAAGGACTCCAATTCCTCTTATCATTCCATCGTCGAGGCGAATATCGTACACACAATACATACAACTATTCAAGTCATCTTTCGGTTATAACCGTACTTAGCAGTACATGATTACGGCTACGGCTATATCGATCCGTACACATACTTGATTCCGTACACCATCTGCCCGTTCACGGCCAGACCGGTATCGTAACTCTTCTCTGGAAGGTGCGACTCTCTTCCGCAGGAATATCTACTATTGTACGGCATCTTATCCCGAGCGCCTCCGACGGACTGCAAGCGACTATAAAACCCCAAGGAAAACCCCCGGTGTTTATCAACACCTTCATAAGTGGTCTAGTCGCTAAATCCGTCTAAGTAACCAGGTAGGCTCTCACATTGGTGCGAATTGCTATGTCAGCCGAAGGCCGACAGTCTTCGGACACTCTAGAAAATAATTTGCCGGACCAGCAGACAGTTACAAATCAGGATGCTAACACATCTGCTGGTGGGTCTGCTGCGGCGGACCTGATGCCCACGGATGCCGCCGCTGATCAGTTAGAGGTAAGCATTCTTCGCCGACTTTCTGCTATGTCTCCTCACTCGGCGCTAGCTCTGTTTCGGCGACTTGGTACCTCTTTGGCATCTTACATTTCTGAAAGTACTGGCGACCAACCTACGGGTGGCGCTCGCAATCGTGACCAACCTACGGGTGGCGCTCTAAATCGTAACCAACCTCCGAGTGAACAATTAACTCCAGATATAAGTCTTTCATTTCAACAGCTTACGGGCGTTGAGGAGACTCAGCCTACGGGCGGGCTTCGTCCTTACTCAGAATCATCGGAACCGGCGGACCAATCCATGCCCGAAGCTAACGCGGGCGTAGCACTCACGGTATTAGATGCCGCCGCACCGGGCACTAGTAATGGCCAAAGCGAACAACGGCAAGGCCTTCGTGGAATCGCTTCTCGATTACGTGAATTAGTTCAATCTTTACCTGGTCGCGTTACTTCCTTTCCAACGCCATTAGTGCGAACACAATCATTACCTTCACTACTCTTATTGTCGCAACCGGATAATGTGACGCCGGAACGACAGGTAGCCCGCGATGTCGCGCAGCAACCACAACCTGATTCTTTGACGCACGCGCGAACAACTGCGGCCATACCAAACCGATTATTTATGACACCTATACCAAACGATGATGCCGTCTTGCAGGCACGACGCGGCTTGGGTCCGACCGCGGTTCCGCAGGGCACGGCGGCCCCTAATCAAGACGCAAGACCCGCCGGAATGCAGCCGGCGACTGGTCTGGGCTTGCAGCCCGCAAACGCAGCTCATCAGGCGGCGCCCGGCTTTACTTTCGGGCAGCCGTTTATGCAGCAACCGCAGCAACAGCAGCGGCCCCCTGATTTCTATCAGGCATTTTCCTTTTCCGGATTGCCCGGAGTCGAAGGCCAGCGCGGTGTTCCGCCGCCGGTGGATCTGCAGCGGGAAATTGCTGGAAACTCCACCACCCTGGTGCAGCAGCTTCAGGATGTTCGTGGCCGCATTAACTCTCAAGGCCACCTAATGGAAAAGGTCAACAACAATATCAACCATATCGGCGCTATGATGCATACTCAAAATCAGGTTATGCATGGCCAGGGCCAAACCCTTTCGCGCGTGGTTGATCAAGTGAACCAAATCCACCAGGTGGGTACCCCAGGGCCAACCTTACTAACGCAAAATTCACCAGTTCCATTTGCTCGTCACTTGCCACGACCACCTTGCCTAACGGGAGACCCTAAGCAAGATAACAAATCTATTTCGGATAAACTAGTTTGGTATAACTCCGTGGTAGAATTCATGCAACTCACGGGCATGAACCACATTAGTAACTTCAAATTCTTCCTGCAAGGTCCCGCCAGCAAATGGTTCGATAGCCTGCAGCGTTACTATTCCCAGAAAGGTATTTCCCTGGATGGGTCGAGTTTAGCTGCGGAATTCAAGAAGGCGTATGGTGATCCCTCGCGCACACACGAACTCTTAGAAGCTCGCGAACGACTTCAGCGTGGGGAGGCGACACAAACGCCAGGCATGTCTGTCTCAGAATATGTACAGAAGTTCCTGTTAATCTTGCTTGATGCGCCGGATATGGCTGAGTCCGACAAAATTTCCTGGTTCTTCGCTCATATGCAACCAGGCTTGGCTAAGGCTTCTGCAGTAGACAAAGACAACTGCAGGCACAAGACGCTTGACTCCGCTATTGAAGCAGCCTATGCTGCCGAGCACCGCATGAATATCGCTAAGAGTGTACGTGCTACCGCCGCAGTCGCAGCTGTCGCCACAATTCATGACGACGAACCTAATCTGCCAGGGCGGTGGGTCGACTCCGACGACCCCATGGATAACTCAGATTCAGATCCTGAACCTCCACACGTTGCCTACGCTAAACCGCGGACACGGGACGCAAAGCATGGCAAGGGGTCCTCACGACCGCAGCAATTTACTAAAAAATCTACTTATAACCCCTTGCAATCCTCCCGTAAAAAACAGATTTTGCAATCAATGGCCGCGGAACGGGAGGCGAAGCGCAACAAGACTGGTCACGGGGAGGTCAAGCGTACTGACAACTGGCTACAGAAGCTTTGCTTCGACAAAGGCTACTGCTGGTCTTGTGTCCATGAGAACGACGGCCTGCCAAAGGATAAGGAGCCGACACATTGGAAGGACTGCACTAAGCACAACTCCCGCAGGCAGGATGCTAGACGTTAGGAAGTTGCGCAGTGTGAAGGTTCTGGCGGAAACTCCGCTGCGTTCGTCCCTCAGTTGAGAGTTGAGGATAGGGCCGGGTGTAGCGGTGCCAAATGGGACCTTATGTTTAGCCGCGCGGAATTTCTTCGTATCCAGGCGATGACCGGGCGAGAATTCTCTTTTGACGCGGCATGTAACGATGATGGCTCCAACTCTCACTGTTCCGCCTTTGCATCGCCACGCAAATCATTCTTTAAACACAATGTTGCGGGTGAACATGTCTGGGTCAACGCACCCTTTGAGCAGGCCAGGCATTGGATTAAACATTACAAACGCTGCAAAGCAGGCAGCCCATTCAATACAAGTGCCGTTTTTATTCTACCCAAGTGGGAACAATTTAGGCAAAGTACTCAGGGCATGACTCTGCTACATGAATATCCCAAAGGAACACAGCTTTTCACATCACCAGCTGGTGAAGATACACGCGAATATGTTTCTACCACCAGGTCCATACAGGTGTGGTACGATCCACCGGAGCAGCCTTGCTTGCGAGTGGCCGAACCTAATAAGTCAATAACTTTCAAATGTAAAATCGGTGCAATCGATGCTATCGCGCTCATCGACACCGGTGCAAGTCACACTATTGCGGATGTATCTGTCGTAAATACGGCTAACATTCAAAACTGCGCAGCAATGGACGTAGAAATCGCTGATGGAAAAAAGGTACCAATTCAAGGGAAAACCGAAGTTATCCTACAGGTGCAAAAATACTTCGGGGTTGTACAGGCCTTAGTCATGACTAATCTTCTTCCGGGAATCCAACTAATTCTAGGCATGGACTGGCTCCAAGCCAATGGTGCACTACTCGATATTCCAGGTCTCTCTTGTCTCCTCCGCACACCAGCCAATGGTTCCCGTAAACCGATCCATCTGTTGGCAGACGCTTCACGTGGTAGGCAGGGTGCAGGTGGGGAGGAAAATGCAGGAGTACGGACCATGCAGACTATTTGTGCAGCGCTCGCAGCTAAAACAACACCCGACCTCATGTCGGCTAGTGCTGCACGACGAGCTATTAAGAAAAACACACCCGGCATGCTGGTGGTTGTTCGGGAAGTTCCCGATCCTACTGGTAGCAACCCAGTGGCTCTTTCTGTCAATTCTGAACTTCCTCCTCCACCACCTTTACGGTGTTTTCCGGATAACCCATCTCTTTGTAGCACATTCGCTTCCCCACATCAGCCTAACACATCAACCGATGATTCGGACATGAAGCACACAGCGGTCGTACCGGACTCGGACTTAAAGGCATTATTGAACGAATATAGCGACGTTTTCGAGCCCATTAGTGGCTTACCCAAAGATCGTGGCATCGGGCACACTATTGACCTGGAACCCGACGCTCGTCCTGTATTCTCTCGAATGTATCGACTATCCCCACAAGAAGTAGAAGAGGTCAAACGACAGGTTGAGGACCTTCTTAATAAGGGCCTCATACAACCGTCAACCTCTCCTTGGGGGTCTCCAATCTTATTCGCTGCAAAGAAGGATGGTGGTTTACGTATGTGCATTGATTACCGCCAGCTCAACAAAGCTACTATTAAAAACCGCTATCCTATTCCAAATCCGGAAGACCTGTTTGATGCACTACATGGTGCTACAATTTTCTCTTCAATTGACCTTCAGTCCGGTTATCATCAGATACGCATAAGTGAACAGGATCGGCAAAAAACTGCCTTTCGTACACCTTTTGGGCACTACGAGTTCCTAGTCCTCAGCATGGGACTAGCTAATGCACCTGCCACATTCCAAGCTGTTATGAATTCCGTGTTTCGTCCTTATATCGGGAAATTTGTCTTGGTATACCTCGACGACATTATTATCTTCAGTAAGTCACCCCAAGAACACGTGGAACATTTGCGCACTGTGTTAGAGACACTGCGCAAGGAAAAATTACAGGCTAAGCTTAGTAAGTGCGAATTCAACCGACAGGAATTAAAGTTTCTCGGGATGGTTGTCGGTAAGGATGGCCTCAAAGTGGATGACTCTAAGGTGAAAGTGGTTCGTGACTGGCCTACCCCCACGGATGTGTCCGGCCTCAGAGGATTTCTAGGCTTGGCGAATTATTTCCGTAAATTCATCCAAGGATATTCTACCCTGGTGGCGCCTTTGACTAAACTCACGGGCAGCAAGGAACCATGGGTCTGGGGTCCAGCGCAACAAGAGTCTTTCGCGGGTGTTAAGTTCGCATTAACGAATGCCCCAACACTCAGATTCCCCGATGTCACAAAACCATTTGAGGTCATTGCTGATGCTTCTCTTCACGGCACAGGTGGCGTTCTCCTTCAGGAAGGGCGACCTGTTGCATATACCAGCGCTAAATTCACACAAGCTGAGAAGGGCTATACAACGACAGAACAAGAGCTACTCGGTGTCATCACAGCGCTCAAACAGTGGCGCTGTTACCTTGAGGGACCGCCTATAACCCTGATAACGGATCATAACCCAAATACGTTTCTCGACTCTCAGAAAAGTTTGGCCAAGCTTTCCAGACGTCAGGTACGCTGGTTGGAATATCTCGCGCGCTTCCATTACACATGGGAATATCGACCAGGTCGAATAAACGTCGCTGATCCCTTAAGCCGTCTGCATGCCCATACCTTTGTGGCGCATACGCAAGCAAGATATACTGTCTCGTCGGAGCTGCCAGTCCAAATTCTCCAGTCCTACGAGCAAGACGCATATTTCGAGGATATGCGCTCTCTAGGAAGGGACGGTGTCGTGCGTGATGCGGACGGTTATTACCGCCGCAATGGCTGTATAGTCGTGCCAAAAGGTCCGGACCACTTACGATCCCGAATCATGCGGGAATTGCACGACTGCCCATACGCGGGCCACAGGGGCGTCGAGCGCACCACGGAACTCATTAAACGTGAGTTCTGGTGGCCTGGCATTACCGCGGATGTTGAGCGATTTGTGAAGGCGTGTCGAGTCTGCCAACACAACAAGCCACTTCAGCGGAAACCAGCGGGCTTACTCCAGCCATTACCAATTCCCAGAGACGTCTGGGCTAGTGTTTCAATGGATTTTATCACGCATTTGCCACGCACTAAGGCGGGGCACGACGCCATTGTCACCTTCGTGGATAGGCTTTCAAAAATGTGCCGGGTCGCTCCCACCACGAATGATGTAACCGCTGAGGACTTAGCCCAGCTATACATGGACAATGTCTTCCGCAGCCACGGTTTTCCAGAGGAAATCGTATCCGATCGAGGCCCCCAATTTATTAGCAAATTCTGGGGAGAACTCATGCGCCGTAGTGGCACGGAGCGCAGACTATCCACGGCTTACCACCCCCAAACGGATGGTCAGACAGAGCGGATGAACCGCCTGCTCCAAGAAGTTTTGCGCAACTACGTCAGCCCCACCCAAGATGATTGGGATACCAAACTATCCATAGTGGAATTCGCAATCAATAACTCTTACCAGGCGTCCATCAAGGCTACTCCGTTTCAGCTCAACTATTGCCGGACACCTCGTCTACCCAATCTTTTGGGTATGAAGGAAGGCACTGTACCCGCTGCTACCAGATATTGCAGCGACATCCACGAATATGTGGAGAGGGCCAAACGTTTCATCCAGAAGGCCCAGGATAGCTATAAGAAGTACGCCGATAAAGCTCGACGTGATGCTGAATACACGGTGGGTCAAAAGGTCTTGCTGAGTACGAAAAACATTCGGCTCAAGCAACCCGGAACGCCTAAGTTCCTACCCTTATGGATTGGACCATTCACCGTCGTTAAATGTATCGGCTCTGTCGCTGTCAAACTCAGCTTGCCGTCAGAATACCGGGTTCACGACGTGTTCCACATTTCCCTACTAAAACCATTTATTGAAGGAACTGGGCGCACCCCCGCGGGACCAGTTGCTGTATTGGACGACGGTGCCTACTGGGCTGTCGATAAATTACTTGATCATCGTGACAAATCTTATGGTCGCGGGAAATCACGTCGTGAGTATTTGGTGTCGTGGGAAGGCTACGGCCCCGAGCACAACAGTTGGGAGCCTGAAACTAATATCACAGATGCAGCCATTGATGAATATTGGGCTCTCCAGGAATCCCGTACTAAGCAAAAACCAGCTTCTGAACCTAAACGTAAGCGTACTCGGAAATGATTACCCACGCACCCCCGAGGGGTATCCATCTGTAAGCTCGCAGGGACTCTCGCTGCAGGTGGGGAGGAATGTAAGAGCCTGGCTCAGGACTTAAGATATTTCCGAGTAAGGACTCCAATTCCTCTTATCATTCCATCGTCGAGGCGAATATCGTACACACAATACATACAACTATTCAAGTCATCTTTCGGTTATAACCGTACTTAGCAGTACATGATTACGGCTACGGCTATATCGATCCGTACACATACTTGATTCCGTACACCATCTGCCCGTTCACGGCCAGACCGGTATCGTAACTCTTCTCTGGAAGGTGCGACTCTCTTCCGCAGGAATATCTACTATTGTACGGCATCTTATCCCGAGCGCCTCCGACGGACTGCAAGCGACTATAAAACCCCAAGGGAAACCCCCGGTGTTTATCAACACCTTCATAAGTGGTCTAGTCGCTAAATCCGTCTAAGTAACCAGGTAGGCTCTCACAATTGTGGCCGCGTCTAGCGAAACCGAAGCTCAACGTCGGACGCAGAACGTCGCCAACTCGCGCGATTGCGGTGACCTTTAACGACTCCGAAACAGGAGTAGAGTTATACAGCAAAGACAGACGTGCTTAGGTGATGATGCGGATTGCTGCCAATTCGCGTGATTGCGGCCGGGTCCAGTGAAACCGAAGCAGAAACGGAAGCCGGTAAAGACGCGGATAGCTGAGATTTCGCGGTAATAAAAGGATGTATACGCACGAGGTCGCCGCAGCGAACATGTAACGGGTGCGGTGCGGTGCGGTGTGTGTGCGGTGTGGGCGCGGTGCGGCGCGGTGCAGACTAGACGGTGTGGAGCGGTCCCGAACGAAAAATAGAAGAAAAAAACGTGCGGGCGCCGGGCGAGGAAGCCAGCGAGCCGCAACGTAAACGTAAAAAGAAGGACACATCGACGCGCCGGCGCCGGGGTCGAACCGGCGACCGCGGCTCCCACTAGACATCGGAGCTAGCGTGCCCGACGAAGCGGCGCACGGCCATGCTCCGGGGCGCCTTCCGCGGGGGCAGGTGTGGTGCGGTGCGGCGCGGGGCGCCGAACCGAACGAAGGAAGAAGACGAAAAAAGCGGCGACGGCGGGGCGCGAACCGGCGACCGCGGCTCCCACGCGGCGACGGAGCTAGCCTAAAAGGCGCGGCTCCGAAACCGCGGACGACACCCCGAAAAACGCGAAAACAGCAAGCGGCCACCCGGACGGACGGACTAGACGCGGGCTGCGTCGCCCGCGAGGGGGCCGTAGTCCCCCGGCTGGGCGGCAGGAGTACGACGGTCCGTGCGTGTACTACACCCGTGTGGGAGTCGAACTCACAAGTGCAAGGGATGCACGAAGGGGAGCATCGTTGTCGTCATGACGCGTGAGTACACCAGGCAGTGGATGGTGTTGACTGTTGACTGCGGCAATCTTGTAAGCAGTGTACACCACACGATGAGTATTGTGTGAGAAGCTGGCGGTGCCGAAGAAGTCGTCGCTGTCATGCAGCAGTTACCGAAGTATGACGAGTACTTCGCAGACGATAGTGAGCATGTGGTGTACGCTGCATACGACTGCTTAGACGTTGACGTTCGCCGCACAAGTACGCAGGATAGCGCAGGTATGCCGTACAATACGTGCAGAGGCGTGCGGGAGATATCGCTGCCACGTTGTGTGGCCGTGTTGGTGTTCGGTGCGTTGGTCATAGCTGCCAACGTCATGGCGGCGGTGGGGGTTGGGCAGGATCGTCCGCTGCAGCAGTTTAGGCGCACGGCTTGCTTTTGGTTGGATATCTTCGTAGGCCAGGAATGCCGAGGAATGCATGACATACGAAGATATCACACCGATGTGATATTTTCGTACGCCAGTAATATTTCGGCCTTCATGGCATATGAAGAT
>NW_003307561.1:2002333-2003156 GCF_000143455.1 Volvox carteri f. nagariensis
GACGGACGAACGGTAAGATCCGTGGTTCCGGATGTGTCAGCGAAGGGGACTGCAGACACACGGCAGCGGCAATCCGGAAGGGATGACAGGCAGTCAGACGGTCAGACGGAATAGCGTGGGTGCAATCATATAACACGGAGTGACATGGGGGCGGGTACTAGTACGGTCACGACGAGGACCGAAAGGGGGCGGAAGTCGGGCCGGGAGCATACCTGTCGAGTGCATGGTGAATGGCAGAAGCCGCGGTGCCTGCATAAGCGCGCGATCGGCAGCAGCTAGCACCGCCGCATAGGCGGCAGGACGGTGTACTGGCACGACATCCGTCGTGGTGACGTGTTGCTGCGGCGTTCGTACGTCGCGTCCGTGTGTTAATAGGGCCCTCGTTGTCGACTAAGTGGAGCCCATACCGCATGACCTGCCACGGGTGGACAGCGGTGACAACATGTTAGAAAGGAACGGGATATATACAATATACAAACGGCTGGAAACGAGTGCATGGTGAATGGCAGAAGCCGTGGTGCCTGCACGGTCGCTCGGTCGGCAGCAGCCAGCACCGCCGCGTAGGCGACAGGACGGTGTACTGGCACGATATCCGTCGTGGCGACGTGTTGCTGCGGTGCTCGTACGTCGCGTCCGTGTGTTACTAGGGCCCTCGTTGCCGACCAAGCAGAGCCCATACCGCATGACCTGCCATGGGTGGACAGCGGTGAGAGCATGGTAGAAAGGAACGGGATATATACAATATATGAACGGCTGCAAACGTGTGTGCAGACACACGGCAGCGGCAATCCGGAAGGGATGACAGACAGTCAGACGGTCAGAC
>NW_003307561.1:2003206-2009910 GCF_000143455.1 Volvox carteri f. nagariensis
CGCCGCTCCTTCATCTCCAGTTGGAAGCCGCCTCCAAGTCGAGGCGGCAGCATGAGTACAACGGGCAACAGCGCAGTTACCACCGCCTCAACAAGTAAGCAAAGTAGGGCAATCAAAGGCGCACGGAGCAGGGACAGTCGTGCTGTCCGGCGAGGCAGTGGTGTTATCATGGTACGGTAGCGATGCAGCATGTCATATGTACACACACAGTAGTACACCGGGCTACACCACACCGCCCTGCTGTCCAGTCGTTGTGGATCAAAGTCATACCGGGTCAGTAACCAGGTAAGACTTGGGTCCACACCTTGCGGATCCGCGTCTTACTGGGTTACTGACCAGGTATGACTTGGATTCAGAAGGACCGCATAGCAGCCAGCAGCAGGTGCGTGTGGCCATGTGAGTGTGTGTGGTGTCGGGGGGGGAGTTTTGCGTGCAGCATTAGCGTGCCATAATAACACCACCGGCTCAGCGGTTAAATAGCTATGTGACGACACCGCTGTTGGTCTACCAGCTTCGCAGACTGTAACACAGCAAAGGCGTAACCCGGGATGCTCAGATTGGCATTTGCGTCGTTACATTGCCCCCCACTTAGCAATGGACGTCCTCGGCCATTATTTCGAGCACAGGAGCCATCCCACCTCGCGCCAGTGCGCTGGTTTATCCATTACACCATGAAATCGCAAATTTGCGACTTGCTGGTTGCCAGAATCGAACCGCCGACCCGAAGTTTATTTCGGAATTCGTGCGGTCCCGTCTCGATACCATTGTAACACAGCAAAGGCGTAACCCGGGATGCTCAGATTGGCATTTGCGTCGTTACACAGACGATAACGACCGTGTGGCGTACGACTAACGACTAGACGACTAGACGACTAACGATTAGACGCCGACGTTCGCCGCACAAGTACACAAGGTAGCGCACGAACACTTGTGTTGTCCGCTGAGGTAGCGGTGTTAATTTGGTACGGCACCGATGCAGCCCATCACACACACACACACCACCACACCCACCTGCGAATGGCTGCTGTGCACGCCTTCTGGATGCAAGTCCTACCGGGTTACTGACCCCGTACGACTTGGATCCAGAAGGAGTGGACAGCAGCCACCCGCAGGTATGCGTGTGTGGTGGTGGGCGGGGGGGGGGGGGACGGGGAGGTTTGCATGGACAGGTACCGTAGCATAACAACACCACCGGCTCAACGGTCAGCGTTAATTAGGTATGCAGTGGTGTTATTGTGGTACGGGACTGATACAGTGCAGCACATATACACCACACCGGGGTACACCACACCGACCTGCTGTGCAGTCATTCTGGATCAAAGACTCGGGTGCACACCGTCCGGGTCCGGACCTTACCGGATTACTGACCCGGTACGACTTCGATGCAGAAGGACCGCATAGTAGACAGCCGCAGGTGTGCGTGCCCGCGTGAGTGTGTGTGGCGTCGGGGGGCGGGGGGGAGGGAGTTTTGCGTGCATCGGTAGCGTACCATAATAATACCACGTGTTGGTGCGAGCATCATTGTCATCATGGCAGCGGCAGGCCTTTGCTATGCGCGTGCGAATCGGGCCTTCCGTGTAGACCAAACAGAGTGTATCCGCTAGGCCCATGTGAACACATACACACCTGCCATACACACTAGAGCCGCTGCAGGCAAGATGCATTTGGAAGGGACGGACGAACGGTAAGATCCGTGGTTCCGGATGTGTCAGCGAAGGGGACTGCAGACACACGGCAGCGGCAATCCGGAAGGGATGACAGGCAGTCAGACGGTCAGACGGAATAGCGTGGGTGCAATCATATAACACGGAGTGACATGGGGGCGGGTACTAGTACGGTCACGACGAGGACCGAAAGGGGGCGGAAGTCGGGCCGGGAGCATACCTGTCGAGTGCATGGTGAATGGCAGAAGCCGCGGTGCCTGCATAAGCGCGCGATCGGCAGCAGCTAGCACCGCCGCATAGGCGGCAGGACGGTGTACTGGCACGACATCCGTCGTGGTGACGTGTTGCTGCGGCGTTCGTACGTCGCGTCCGTGTGTTAATAGGGCCCTCGTTGTCGACTAAGTGGAGCCCATACCGCATGACCTGCCACGGGTGGACAGCGGTGACAACATGTTAGAAAGGAACGGGATATATACAATATACAAACGGCTGGAAACGAGTGCATGGTGAATGGCAGAAGCCGTGGTGCCTGCACGGTCGCTCGGTCGGCAGCAGCCAGCACCGCCGCGTAGGCGACAGGACGGTGTACTGGCACGATATCCGTCGTGGCGACGTGTTGCTGCGGTGCTCGTACGTCGCGTCCGTGTGTTACTAGGGCCCTCGTTGCCGACCAAGCAGAGCCCATACCGCATGACCTGCCATGGGTGGACAGCGGTGAGAGCATGGTAGAAAGGAACGGGATATATACAATATATGAACGGCTGCAAACGTGTGTGCAGACACACGGCAGCGGCAATCCGGAAGGGATGACAGACAGTCAGACGGTCAGACGGAATAGCGCAGGTGCAATCATATAACACGGAGTGACATGGGGGCGGATACTAGTACGGTCACGACGAGGACCGAAAGGGGGCGGAAGTCGGGCCGGGAGCATACCTGTCGAGTGCATGGCGAATGGCAGAAGCCGCGGTGCCTGCATAAGCGCGCGATCGGCAGCAGCTAGCACCGCCGCATAGGCGGCAGGACGGTGTACTGGCACGACATCCGTTGTGGTGACGTGTTGCTGTGGCGGTCGTACGTCGCGTCCGTGGCGCTCGTACGTCGGGTCCGTGTGTTATTAGGGTCCTCGTTGTCGACCAAGCAGAGTATACATCGCAGGACCTGCGATGGGTGGACAGCGGCGACAACATGTTCGAAAGGAACGGGATATATGCAACACATAAACGGCCGGAGACGGCAAAGGCAGCGGTACGGGAATAGGTATACATGGCAGCATAGCAGCGTACGTGGAGCATCACAACTGCCAACACCGGATACACGACCGCCGTGCGGAAATAGAGACTGGCGGCGAAGAGCTGCCGAAGGGTGTCGGAGAGGCATGGAGGCACGCTAACACGATCACATATGTACCTGCTATACACGCCAGAGCCGCTTCAGGCAATAGGCATTTCGAAGGGACGGACGAGCGGCAAGAGCGACGGATGGGACCCCGTATGTGTCAGCGCAGGAGACTGCAGACAGACGGCAGTGGCAATCCGGAAGGAATGACAGACAGTCAGACGGTCAGACGGAATAGCGTGGGTGCAATCATATAACACGGAGTGACAGGAGGGCGTGTATTTATAATCCAGACACAAGACTGTGCGGGCAGTGCATCGCATCGCACCACATCTGATGCGCCGACACATACGGACGCCAACTCATCGCACACTTAGCGCGCGCGATGGAGACCTCGCAGGAAAAGCGCGGCATGGAAATGCTCGGCACCAGGAACCACGATACACGCAAATATGCAACGCATTGCAGCGACGATGCGTGACGGTTGTGCAGAAGCAGGGCCGGATATCGCGAAAACTCGCTATGTCGAAAAAGCAAGACAAATAATAAGCAGCAAGATGAACACCGGTAATACAGACTAATTATCGCGGCCGTTAAGCACTTGCTTAGACACGCAATATACATACATCTAAAATAAACAGTTCTACACAAAACATGTACAAGGAGAACTGACATAAAATAGTTTGCGCGTGCATAAAAAGAAACGACACCAAAGTTGTCGTACACATGTTAACATGACGTGATTCCGCGGACATCGTGCACACGTATGCGTGGACACCGTCACAACGGCGAGTCGCTATGTCGTAGTAAAGGATGTACGTAAATAAAAACGAAAACCGACACAAAACGAGGTCATGCAAAACAACGTATGTCGTACACTTGCTGGCACGTTCTCGTGCGACGGACAAGCACTAACGTGCCGACACGCACATATGTGCGTTGCGTCATAATGCACACTTACCGCGCCTAACGGAGGACACCGAAGAGAACAGCACGAAGGCTTGCCGGAGCAGCAGCTTCAACACATGCAAACCTGCACGACAGCGCAAAGGTCGGGTGAAGACAAGCCCGGTAATCGGGGCAATTCGTTATGTCCAACCATCATACACGCGAGTGGGACACGCACAGCAGAGCATGCTTCAGGGAGAGCGGGGAAGCGGCAAGAGGTGGATACGAATGAGACACGCACGAATGTCAAACCGGTACAGCATTCGTGCGTCAACACCCTAACTTATACCAGCGAAACCGGTCATACCGTTCATACACTCACCAGTGTAGATGCGAGGGACGCCGCCAACTTGTGTGGGAGTCGAACCCACAAGTGCACGGAATGCACCCAGCCCTGCAAGCGTGTCGTTGCGCGGCTAGACAGCCGCTCAACGCTGGCATTTAATGCCATCCAGGGGCGGCTAGATGGAAGTGAAGGGAGGGGACAGGTGCAAGCCATAGCAAAGTTGGACGACGTGCAGCGGACGGCAGCGCAAGTGGATGAACACGCAAGAAGGAGTCATTCCTGCAGAGCCGTGATGAACGTTGTTCGACCTTCTGTCTTGGTGGTGATGGTACCGGTGACGGTGAACGAGTCGTAAGCAGCGTACGCCATACGATCATTATCGTCTGCGAAGCTGGCGCTGCCGAAGAACTCGTCGTAGTTCGGCAACTGTTGCATGACGGCGATGCTGTCGGTGCACACCGGATAACTGCGGCTGCCGATTGTGAGGACGAGCGGGAGGACCGGTAGTGAGCCGACTACAGTGACAGAAGTGGGGTTGGGTGACAGGGTGGCCGAGGTGTGTGGACCATCCGACGTAAAACAAGGGCACTGCGGCTACGCTGCTCCCAAGGCCATACCATATCAGTTGTGTCGGCGGGCACCGTGGCCGCGGTAGTTCGCTGAACAGCCGCCTGGAAGGTGTGCACTCGTTTGGGAGGGCGTTTGCCGGGGGCACTCGCTGCTGCTACAAGCGAGCCGCTGAGGAAGACGCTATTCATATAAGCTTTGCTATTGGAGGGGCTGATCTTGGCACCATACACGTAAAGGGGCGTGCTGCTATCGGCCGCTGCTTGTAGCTGAGCGACGAAGTCGTCGGGAGCGGATTCCCTGATGGCGAGCTCCACGCGTCCGGCGTCGGGACTGTCACCGTTGCCGCACGCGACCCACGCCTTAAACTTGCGGAACGGCCCGCCCCGGAACATCCCGCCGTGTGGGATGAGCAGGAGGGCGCTGCCATCCGACGCGTGCTTGTCTTCGGGGCGAGCCCTGTCGCTGCCGACATCGTAAACGGGGAACCGAAGCCTGGCGCTGTAGAGCATTGGGACAGCGGAGGAGGGCTCCACGGAAATCCGCGTCGCTGAGGAGACTTTAAACTGCCCCACCGTCACCCCAGCGAAACGAGAAGTTATGAAAGGCGGCAGGGAAGCTGCATCCACGTTGGCGAACGTCACGCGGTGGCCGAACGCGTGGCTGCTCTCCAGCCTGCCGAGGATGACATCGTCAATCCCCTGGCCGGCGGTATTCACGCCAGCGATGAAGCTGCCGTAGCGGCTCTGGGCGCCGGCAAAGAGGCGGTCCTCATTCGTTTCTGTGGGGCCGGCCGTAAACGTCACATGAAACGTGACGCTCCTTGAATCCCTACGTGTTGCAAAGGGGCGTCAAATGGGGAGCGTTACACGATATTCAAGGTGCACGCGAGCGGCGATGAACGTGACGGAAGACATATGTGATTAACAGGCAGCGGCCAAATATGCGCGCCGGAGCTGATAGATGCGTCTATTTCGCACGATGAGAGGCGGAGCGTAAGTACCTTACTGGTGTGAACACGCTCTTTGCATGTAGCAGCTCGCTTACGTGGCGACGGCGGGAGGGCCGACCGTCGACGTGCTGCTCTGGGACGCAGCCGTGTCCAGCCTCTGACGCTTGGCGTCCGGTGGGTCGATACTACTGCGGGAGTTGGTCGAAGGTGTAGAAAGTCAGGAGATGGGATCGGATAAGGTTTGCATAATGCATAACGCAAAACACGGGACGCAGCAACGGATAACACGGAACAATGCAACGCAAAGGATGCGAACAGCGTATTTACGCACTAGAGCAACGCAAACCGACCTGCTGGTCACCAGGGTGCGACATCGCAGATTGTAGGACGATGTAGGCTCTAGGCGTTGCCGCTTGGGGTCCGGCGAATCCATCCGGCTGCGAGCGACTGATAATCAACAGGTATGTCTGAAAGCGGTGGAGGCACTTGGAGTAAGCAGGCTTGCAAAGAGGTAAGTGCAGGATAAGTGGGGAGAAATCGGCGCGCTAACAATTATACAACCGCGGCAGCGTGTCGTATAGATGACAGATGTCCGAGGATCGGCAGACGCGGACATTGCTTAAACGTCATCGCGTGATCCGTACTCACTACTAACTTATTGTGGGGAAGGCCATTGCGTCTGCGACCACACTCCCGCGGTACCCAAACCCTTCAAAGACAATTCCGATCAGCCATTTGGCTGTTAGTGGGAGGGCGGGTGGGCCGCTCGCACGGCAATCGAGTAGAGAGTACGAAAATAACCTAATGCAGTCATCGACAGCAGAAAACGTAAGCCTCCAGCCTCATGCCGACTCTCTTACCTACCATTCATATTCTCTACCTCGTTCCCAAGACTCCGCCGCGTTGCCTCTAGTTCGGCTCGTGCCACAGGTAACTTCGCTCGTCGCTA
>NW_003307561.1:2009970-2014800 GCF_000143455.1 Volvox carteri f. nagariensis
ACGTGCCGACACGCACATATGTGCGTTGCGTCATAATGCACACTTACCGCGCCTAACGGAGGACACCGAAGAGAACAGCACGAAGGCTTGCCGGAGCAGCAGCTTCAACACATGCAAACCTGCACGACAGCGCAAAGGTCGGGTGAAGACAAGCCCGGTAATCGGGGCAATTCGTTATGTCCAACCATCATACACGCGAGTGGGACACGCACAGCAGAGCATGCTTCAGGGAGAGCGGGGAAGCGGCAAGAGGTGGATACGAATGAGACACGCACGAATGTCAAACCGGTACAGCATTCGTGCGTCAACACCCTAACTTATACCAGCGAAACCGGTCATACCGTTCATACACTCACCAGTGTAGATGCGAGGGACGCCGCCAACTTGTGTGGGAGTCGAACCCACAAGTGCACGGAATGCACCCAGCCCTGCAAGCGTGTCGTTGCGCGGCTAGACAGCCGCTCAACGCTGGCATTTAACGCCATCCAGGGGCGGCTAGATGGAAGTGAAGGGAGGGGACAGGTGCAAGCCATAGCAAAGTTGGACGACGTGCAGCGGACGGCAGCGCAAGTGGATGAACACGCAAGAAGGAGTCATTCCTGCAGAGCCGTGATGAACGTTGTTCGACCTTCTGTCTTGGTGGTGATGGTACCGGTGACGGTGAACGAGTCGTAAGCAGCGTACGCCATACGATCATTATCGTCTGCGAAGCTGGCGCTGCCGAAGAACTCGTCGTAGTTCGGCAACTGTTGCATGACGGCGATGCTGTCGGTGCACACCGGATAACTGCGGCTGCCGATTGTGAGGACGAGCGGGAGGACCGGTAGTGAGCCGACTACAGTGACAGAAGTGGGGTTGGGTGACAGGGTGGCCGAGGTGTGTGGACCATCCGACGGTAAAACAAGGGCACTGCGGCTACGCTGCTCCCAAGCCAATACCATATCAGTTGTGTCGGCGGGCACGGTGGCCGCGGTAGTTCGCTGAACAGCCGCCTGGAAGGTGTGCACTCGTTTGGGAGGGCGTTTGCCGGGGGCACTCGCTGCTGCTACAAGCGAGCCGCTGAGGAAGACGCTATTCATATAAGCTTTGCTATTGGAGGGGCTGATCTTGGCACCATACACGTAAAGGGGCGTGCTGCTATCGGCCGCTGCTTGTAGCTGAGCGACGAAGTCGTCGGGAGCGGATTCCCTGATGGCGAGCTCCACGCGTCCGGCGTCGGGACTGTCACCGTTGCCGCACGCGACCCACGCCTTAAACTTGCGGAACGGCCCGCCCCGGAACATCCCGCCGTGTGGGATGAGCAGGAGGGCGCTGCCATCCGACGCGTGCTTGTCTTCGGGGCGAGCCCTGTCGCTGCCGACATCGTAAACGGGGAACCGAAGCCTGGCGCTGTAGAGCATTGGGACAGCGGAGGAGGGCTCCACGGAAATCCGCGTCGCTGAGGAGACTTTAAACTGCCCCACCGTCACCCCAGCGAAACGAGAAGTTATGAAAGGCGGCAGGGAAGCTGCATCCACGTTGGCGAACGTCACGCGGTGGCCGAACGCGTGGCTGCTCTCCAGCCTGCCGAGGATGACATCGTCAATCCCCTGGCCGGCGGTATTCACGCCAGCGATGAAGCTGCCGTAGCGGCTCTGGGCGCCGGCAAAGAGGCGGTCCTCATTCGTTTCTGTGGGGCCGGCCGTAAACGTCACATGAAACGTGACGCTCCTTGAATCCCTACGTGTTGCAAAGGGGCGTCAAATGGGGAGCGTTACACGATATTCAAGGTGCACGCGAGCGGCGATGAACGTGACGGAAGACATATGTGATTAACAGGCAGCGGCCAAATATGCGCGCCGGAGCTGATAGATGCGTCTATTTCGCACGATGAGAGGCGGAGCGTAAGTACCTTACTGGTGTGAACACGCTCTTTGCATGTAGCAGCTCGCTTACGTGGCGACGGCGGGAGGGCCGACCGTCGACGTGCTGCTCTGGGACGCAGCCGTGTCCAGCCTCTGACGCTTGGCGTCCGGTGGGTCGATACTACTGCGGGAGTTGGTCGAAGGTGTAGAAAGTCAGGAGATGGGATCGGATAAGGTTTGCATAATGCATAACGCAAAACACGGGACGCAGCAACGGATAACACGGAACAATGCAACGCAAAGGATGCGAACAGCGTATTTACGCACTAGAGCAACGCAAACCGACCTGCTGGTCACCAGGGTGCGACATCGCAGATTGTAGGACGATGTAGGCTCTAGGCGTTGCCGCTTGGGGTCCGGCGAATCCATCCGGCTGCGAGCGACTGATAATCAACAGGTATGTCTGAAAGCGGTGGAGGCACTTGGAGTAAGCAGGCTTGCAAAGAGGTAAGTGCAGGATAAGTGGGGAGAAATCGGCGCGCTAACAATTATACAACCGCGGCAGCGTGTCGTATAGATGACAGATGTCCGAGGATCGGCAGACGCGGACATTGGACGCGCACGCGCCGCGGCTGCGAGCCTGGTCCAGCTGCCAGCTCGCGCGATTGCGGTGGCCTTGAACGACTCCGAAACAGGAGTAGAGTTATACAGCGAAGACAGGCGTGGTCAGGCGATAACGCGGATTGGTGCCAATTCGCGTGATTGTGGCCGCGTCTAGCGAAACCGAAGCTCAACGTCGGACGCAGAACGTCGCCAACTCGCGCGATTGCGGTGACCTTTAACGACTCCGAAACAGGAGTAGAGTTATACAGCAAAGACAGACGTGCTTAGGTGATGATGCGGATTGCTGCCAATTCGCGTGATTGCGGCCGGGTCCAGTGAAACCGAAGCAGAAACGGAAGCCGGTAAAGACGCGGATAGCTGAGATTTCGCGGTAATAAAAGGATGTATACGCACGAGGTCGCCGCAGCGAACATGTAACGGGTGCGGTGCGGTGCGGTGTGTGTGCGGTGTGGGCGCGGTGCGGCGCGGTGCAGACTAGACGGTGCGGAGCGGTCCCGAACGAAAAATAGAAGAAAAAAACGTGCGGGCGCCGGGCGAGGAAGCCAGCGAGCCGCAACGTAAACGTAAAAAAAAGGACACATCGACGCGCCGGCGCCGGGGTCGAACCGGCGACCGCGGCTCCCACTAGACATCGGAGCTAGCGTGCCCGACGAAGCGGCGCACGGCCATGCTCCGGGGCGCCTTCCGCGGGGGCAGGTGTGGTGCGGTGCGGCGCGGGGCGCCGAACCGAACGAAGGAAGAAGACGAAAAAAGCGGCGACGGCGGGGCGCGAACCGGCGACCGCGGCTCCCACGCGGCGACGGAGCTAGCCTAAAAGGCGCGGCTCCGAAACCGCGGACGACACACCGAAAAACGCGAAAACAGCAAGCGGCCACCCGGACGGACGGACGGACGGACAGACAGAAAGTTGGGGTAAGGTCTCCGTCCCGACGACGGAACGACTAAACGTCGTCCGTCTAACGTCGGGACTACGACTACAGACAGACAGACAGACGGACGCCCCCCGCAGCCTAAGGTCTCCGTCCCGACGACGGAACGACTAAACGTCGTCCGTCTAACGTCGGGACTACGACGATGATAGGTAGTCTAGATGGCCTATAGACATTTCTCCATTTTACAGATGTACACTCACCTGACACTCACCTGACTGCATGGTGCGATCGATCCACTTGACGTAGGCAGCTGTTGCTGCAGCGGTGGCCGAGTTCAAGCAACGGGTGGCAGATGCTCTGGGCATTCCTGTGAGCCAAGTGGTGATCCGTACCTTCACAGCGGTCGCTCCCAATCCCGCACCATCCACACCAGCCAGACGACGACGGTCCGTGGCTGATGTAACCATGGTTGAGGGGCATGGGGGCACAGCAAGGGCTTTGAGTGGTCGTTGTACCCTTGATATTAATGGTCCACACTTTGCCAGCCTTCGAGCTCTGGGCTTGGTATGGCTGGAACAAATTGGTGAGCCACAACCAGCGGACAGCTATACCTTAACGGAGGTGCAAGCTAATTTAGTACTACAGCCCCACATCCATATCCAGCGGCGGTCCCTCATCGCCACCAATGACACTAGACGCGGGCTTGGTCGCCCGCGAGGGGGCCGTAGTCCCCCGGCTGGGCGGCACGAGTACGAGGGTCCGTGTGTATACTTGTAGTACAGCCGCGTGGGAGTCGAACCCACAAGTGCAAGGGATGCACCCAGCCGTGCGGGCGTGTCGTTGGACGGCTAGAGAGCCGTGCAACGCTGGCATTTAACGCCATGCAGTGGCGAAAATGGCATGCTGGATAGGGTATGGCTGGTGGAGAGGAAGGGCCCGAGCGGGGAATCGGACAGCAGCATCGTCAAACAGATTCCGAGCTTGCAGGCACACCGCCGTCCGCGTCGCACTCGGTTCCTTCGTCTCCAGCAAGCATAGGCTATAGAGCAAGCACACAGCAGACCTGGAAGGTGTGGACCCCAGCCTTACCGGGTTACTGACTCGGTACGACTCGGATCCAGAAGGGCCGCATAGCAAGTGTGTGTGTCCGTGTAAGTGTGCGTAGGTTGCACACCAGCTATGCACACCGTCGTGTGCATAGGTTGCATAGCATAATAACACCACCGGCGAGCAAAGTCAGAAAGCCACAAAAATGGATACGGTGGTGCGTGCGGTTGGATACGGTGGTGCGAGATGCGAGTATGCCGTACAATACGTGCAGAGGCGTGCGGGAGATATTGCTGTCACGTCTTGTGGCCGTGTTGGTGTTCGGTGCGTTGGTCATGACTGCCCACGTCATGGCGGCGGTGGCGGTTGGGCAGGATCGTTCACTGCAGCAGGTTAGGCGCACGGCTTGCTTCTGGTTTGTTACATTTGTAGGCCACGGACAG
>NW_003307561.1:2014888-2015876 GCF_000143455.1 Volvox carteri f. nagariensis
CAGGAGTAGAGTTATACAGCGAAGACAGGCGTGGTCAGGCGATAACGCGGATTGGTGCCAATTCGCGTGATTGTGGCCGCGTCTAGCGAAACCGAAGCTCAACGTCGGACGCAGAACGTCGCCAACTCGCGCGATTGCGGTGACCTTTAACGACTCCGAAACAGGAGTAGAGTTATACAGCAAAGACAGACGTGCTTAGGTGATGATGCGGATTGCTGCCAATTCGCGTGATTGCGGCCGGGTCCAGTGAAACCGAAGCAGAAACGGAAGCCGGTAAAGACGCGGATAGCTGAGATTTCGCGGTAATAAAAGGATGTATACGCACGAGGTCGCCGCAGCGAACATGTAACGGGTGCGGTGCGGTGCGGTGTGTGTGCGGTGTGGGCGCGGTGCGGCGCGGTGCAGACTAGACGGTGCGGAGCGGTCCCGAACGAAAAATAGAAGAAAAAAACGTGCGGGCGCCGGGCGAGGAAGCCAGCGAGCCGCAACGTAAACGTAAAAAAAAGGACACATCGACGCGCCGGCGCCGGGGTCGAACCGGCGACCGCGGCTCCCACTAGACATCGGAGCTAGCGTGCCCGACGAAGCGGCGCACGGCCATGCTCCGGGGCGCCTTCCGCGGGGGCAGGTGTGGTGCGGTGCGGCGCGGGGCGCCGAACCGAACGAAGGAAGAAGACGAAAAAAGCGGCGACGGCGGGGCGCGAACCGGCGACCGCGGCTCCCACGCGGCGACGGAGCTAGCCTAAAAGGCGCGGCTCCGAAACCGCGGACGACACACCGAAAAACGCGAAAACAGCAAGCGGCCACCCGGACGGACGGACGGACGGACAGACAGAAAGTTGGGGTAAGGTCTCCGTCCCGACGACGGAACGACTAAACGTCGTCCGTCTAACGTCGGGACTACGACTACAGACAGACAGACAGACGGACGCCCCCCGCAGCCTAAGGTCTCCGTCCCGACGACGGAACGACTAAACGTCGTCCGTCA
>NW_003307561.1:2015926-2019307 GCF_000143455.1 Volvox carteri f. nagariensis
TGCAGCGGACGATCCTGCCCAACCCCCACCGCCGCCATGACGTTGGCAATCACGACCAACACAGCGAACACCAGCACGGCCAAGCAACGTGCATGGGGAATGGCAGAAGTCGTGGTGCTGGCATGGTCGTGCACGGTATGGTATGGACGGTCGTGCCCGGTCCAGTCAGGTTGGATCGGGAACGTATGTATGGAATATGTGGCATACATGCGGATGGGCGAACATTGGTAACAACATGGAAGAATATGTTACAGCTTCACAGACGATGCGTACGCTGCATACGACTGCCTAGACGCTGACGTTCGCCACACAAGTACGCAGGTCTATCAGTAGGGCAGGTATGCCGTGCAATATGTGCAGAGGCGTGCGGGAGATATTGCCGCCACGTTGCGTGGCCGTGTTGGTGTTCGGTGCGTTGGTCATAACTGCCAACGTCATGGCGGCGGTGGGGGTTGGGCAGGATCGTCCGCTGCAGCAGTTTAGGCGCACGGCTTGCTTTTGGTTTGATACCTTCGTAGGCCAGGAATGCCGAGGAATGCATGACATACGAAGATATCACACCGATGTGATATTTTCGTACGCCAGTAATATTCCGGCCTTCATGGCCTACGAAGATATCAAGCCGAAGGCGAGCCGTGGAGGCGAACTGCTACAGCAGACAATCCTGTCCAGCCGCCACCGCCGCCATGACGCTGGCAACGATGCTGACGACCAACACACCGAACACCAACACGGCCAAGCAACGTGGAAGCAATAGTTGGTGTGCAGAGGCGATGTCGCTTCCAACGGCGCTCGTATGCTGGATAGGGTATGGGTGGTGGAGAGGAACGGCCCGAGTCGGCACTCGGACAGCAACATCGTCAAACAGATTCTGAGTTTGCGTGGCCTCAGGAAAGACGACACTGCCGTCCGCGTCCCACTCGGGCCGTTCTTCTTCACCAACCATAGCCTATAGAGCAAGCGCAGGTGATTACAATATGTGCCATACATGCGGATGGGCGGACATTGGTAAGAACATCGAAGGATATGTTACAAAGGCATGGGTTGCATACGCAGTGGTCCAGTGGCTGATGTGTTGGTTGTGAGCATCGTCGTCGTCATGACGCGTGAATACACCAGCCAGTGGATGGTGTCGACTGCGGCAATGTTGTAAGCAGCGTACGCCACAGGATCAGTATCGTGTGGGAAGCTGGCGCTGCCGAAGAAGTCGTCGTTGTCATGCAGCAGTTACCGAACTATGACGAGTACTTCGGCAGTGCCAGCTTCGCAGACGATAGTGACCATGTGGCGTACGCTGCATACGACTGCTTAGACGCTGACATTCGCCGCACAGGTATGCAGGGTAGCGCAGGTAAAAGCGCACGGTGCACGAGCACTTGTGTTGTCCGCTGAGGCAGTGGCGTTGTTTTGGTACGGCACCGACGCAGCCCATCACACACACACACACACACACACCACCACACCCACCTGCGAATGGCTGCTGTGCAGGCCTTCCGGACGCAAGTTCTATCGGGTTACTGACCCGGTACGACTTGGATCCAGAAGGACTGGACAGCAGCCACCCGCAGGTATGCGTGTGTGGTGGTGGGCAGGGGGGGAGTGGGAGTTTTGCATGCACAGGTACCGTATCATAACAACGCCACCGGCTCAACGGTTAGTGTTAATTAGGTATGCGACGACACCGCTGTTGGTGTACCACATAGGCATTGTAACGTACGACTGCAAAGTGTACGTAGGCTCGCCGGTGTATGCCATGCATGGTGCATTGAAGAGGGCACGGAGCACGAACGTGTGCACTGTCCGCTGAGGCAGTGGTGTTATCATCATTAAATTATAAATGGTTTATACAGTTTTAATATTAAATACAGTCTCCAGCTGCGTCGGGGACTGTACAGCCTGTGCCGGTGGTACAGTTTCGAGGTAATGTGTCGGTGTATATAAGGGCAGAAATGACGGTGCATTCAAAAGTGTACGGAGCATGAACGTTTGCGGCATCCGCCGAGGCAGTGGCGTTATTATGGTACGGGACTGATACAGTGCATCACATATACACCACACCGGGCTACACCACACCGACCTGCTGTCCAGTCGTTCTGGATGAAAGTCACACGGGGTCAGTAACCCGGTAAGGTGCGGACCCGGACGGTGTGGACCCGAGTCTTACCGGGTTACTGACTCGGTACGACTTGGATGCAGAAGGACCGCATAGTAGACAGCCGCAGGTGTGCGTGCCCGTGTGAGTGTGTGTGGCGTCGGGGGGGGGGGGCAGGGAGGGAGTTTTGCATGCGTAGGTAGCATACCATAATAATACCACGTGTTGGTGCGGGCATCATTGTCATCATGGCGGCGGCAGGCCTTTGCGCGTGCGAATCGGGCCTTCCGTCTAGACCAAACAGAGTGTATCCGCTAGGCCCATGTAAACACATACGCACCTGCCATACACAGTAGAGCCGCTGCAGGCAAGATGCATTTCGAAGGGACGGACGAACGGTAAGATCCATGGTTCCGGATGTGTTAGCGAAGGGGACTGCAGACACACGGCAGCGGCAATCCGGGAGGGATGACAGACAGTCAGACGGTCAGACGGAAGAGCGTGGGTGCAGTCATACGGTCAACACGGAGTGATAGGGGGGCGGGTACTAGTACGGCCACGATAACGTGGGCGAAGGAGGACCGAGAGGGGGCGGAGGTTGGACCGGGAACATACCTGTCGAGTGCATGGTGAATAGCAGAAGCCGTGGTGCCTGCACGGTCGCGCGATCGGCAGCAGCCAGCACCGCCGCATAGGCGACAGGACGGTGTACTGGCACGACATCCGTCGTGGCGACGTGCTGCTGCGGCGCTCGTACATCGCGTCCGTGTGTTACTAGGGCCCTCGTCGTCGACCAAGCAGAGCCCATACCGCATGACATGCCATGGGTGGACAGCGGTGACAACATGTTAGAAAGGAACGGGATATATACAATACACAAACGGCTGGAAACGTGTGTTAGTGCAGGGGACTGCAGACACACGGCAGCAGCAATCCGGAAGGGAGGTTAGACAGTCAGACGGTCAGACGGAATAGCGCAGGTGCAATCATACGGGCAACATGGAGTGACATGGGGGCGGATACTAGTACGGTCACGACGAGGACCGAAAGGGGGCGGAAGCCGGGCCGGGAGCATACCTGTCGAGTGCATGGTGAATGGCAGAAGCCGCGGTGCCTGCATGGTCGCGCGATCGGCAGCAGCCAGCAGCGCCGCATAGGCGGCAGGACGGTGTACTGGCACGACATCCGTTGTGGCAACGTGCAGCTGTGGCGGCCGAAATGTGGATCCAGTGGCACTCGTACGTCGCGTCCGTGTGTTATTAGGCCCTCGTTGTCGATCAAGCAGAGTA
>NW_003307561.1:2020266-2033186 GCF_000143455.1 Volvox carteri f. nagariensis
GACATCATGCACACGTCTGCGTGGACATCGTCACAACGACGAGTCGCTATGTCGCAGTAAAGGACGTATGTAAATAAAAAAGAGAACCGACACAGAACGAGTTCATGCAAAACAATGCATGTCGTACACTTGCCGACACGGTGTGGTGTGACGGACAAGCGGTAATGTGCCGACGCACATACACGTGGGTTGCATCATAACGCACACTCACCGCGCCTACTGGAAGCCACCGAAGAGAACAGCGTGAAGGCTTGCCGGAGCAGCAGCTTCAACACATGCGAACCTGCACGACAGTGTGAAGGTCGCGAGGAGACAAGCCCGGAACTCGTTACGTCCAATTCGTTATGTCCAAGCATCATGTACACGAGTGGCATGCGCACAGCAGAGCATGCTGCAGGGAGAGCGGCAAGAAGCGGCAAGAGGTGGATACGAGTGAGACACGTACGAATGTCAACATGGTACAGCACTCGTGCTTGAAGACCCTAAATTATACCAGCGAAACCGGTTATACCGTTCATATACTCACCAGTGTAGGTGCGAGGGACGCCGCCAACTTGTGTGGGAGTCGAACCCACAAGTGCACAGAATGCACCCAGCCCTGCAAGTGTGTCGTTGCGCGGCTAGACTGCCGCTCAACGCTGGCATTTAACGCCATCCAGGGGCGGCTAGATGGGAGTGAAGGGAGGGGACAGGTGCAAGGCATAGCGAACTTGGACGACGTGTAGTGGACGGCAGCGCAAGTGGACGAATACCCAAGAACGAGTCATTCCTGCAGAGCTGTGATAAACATTGTTCGACCTTCTGTCTTGGTGGTGATGGTACCGGTGACGGTGAATGAGTCGTAAGCAGTGTATGCCATACGATCATTATCGTCTGCGAAGCTGGCGCTGCCGAAGAACTCGTCGTAGTTCGGTAACTGTTGCATGACGGCGATGCTGTCGGTGCACACCGGATAACTGCGGCTGCCGACTGTGAGGACGAGCGGGAGGACCGGTAGTGAGCCGACTACAGTGACAGAAGTGGGGTTGGGTGACAGGGTGGCCGAGGCGTGTGGACCATCCGACGGTAAAACAAGGGCACTGCGGCTACGCTGCTCCCAAGCCAATACCATATCAGTTGTGTCGGCGGGCACGGTGGCCGTGGTAGTTCGCTGAACAGCCGCCTGGAAGGTGTGCACTCGTTTGGGAGGGCGTTTGCCGGGGGCACTCGCTGCTGCTACAAGCGAGCCGCTGAGGAAGACGCTATTCATATAAGCTTTGTTATTGGAGGGGCTGATCTTGGCACCATACACGTAAAGGGGCGTGCTGCTATCGGCCGCTGCTTGTAGCTGAGCGACGAAGTCGTCGGGAGCGGACTCCCTGATGGCGAGCTCCACGCGTCCGGCGTCGGGACTGTCACCGTTGCCGCACGCGACCCACGCCTTAAACTTGCAGAACGGCCCGCCCCGGAACATCCCGCCGTGTGGGATGAGCAGGAGGGCGCTGCCATCCGACGCGTGCTTGTCTTCGGGGCGGGCCCTGTCGCTGCCGACATCGTAAGCGGGGAACCGAAGCCTGGCGCTGTAGAGCATTGGGACAGCGGAGGAGGGCTCCACGGAAATCCGCGTCGCTGAGGAGACTTTAAACTGCCCCACCGTCACCCCAGCGAAACGAGAAGTTATGAAAGGCGGCAGGGAAGCTGAATCCATGTTGGCGAACGTCACGCGGTGGCCGAACGCGTGGCTGCTCTCCAGCCTGCTGAGGATGACATCGTCAATCTGCATGATTACTATCCCCTGGCCGGCGGTATTCACGCCAGCGATGAAGCTGCCGTAGCGGCTCTGGGCGCCGGCAAAGAGGCGGTCCTCATTCGTTTCTGTGGGGCCGGCCGTAAACGTCACATGAAACGCGACGCTCCTTGAATCCCTACGTGTTGCAAAGAGGCGTCAAATGGGGAGCGTTACACGATATTCAAGGTGCACGCGAGCGGCGATGAACGTGACGGAAGACATCTGTGCTTAACAGGCAGCGCCCAAATATGCGCGCCGGAGCTGATAAATAATAAGCAGCAAGATGAACACCGGTAATACAGACTATTTATCGCGGCCGTGAAGCACTTGCTTAGACACGCAATATACATACATCCTAAATAAATAGCAACACAAAACATGTACAAGGAGAAGTGCGTCTATTTCGCACGGTGAGAGGTGGAGGCACAAAGTCGGACGCGTAAGTACCTTACTGGTGTCAACGCGCTCTTTGCACGTAGCAGCTTGCTTACGTGGCGACGACGGGAGGGCCGACCGTCGACGTGCTGCTCTGCGACGCAGCCGTGTCCAGCCTCTGGCGCTTGGCGTCCGGTGGGTCGATACTACTGCGGAAGTTGGTCGAAGGTGTAGAAAGTCAGGAGATGGGATCGGATAAGTTTCGCATAACGCATAACGCAAAACACGGGACGCAGCAACGGAGAACACGGAACAATGCAACGCAAGGGATGCGAACAGCGTATTTACGCACTAGAGCAACGCAAACCGACCTGCTGGTCACCAGGGTGCGGCATCGCAGATTGTAGGACGAGGTAGGGTCCAGGCGTTGCCGCTTGGCATCCGGCGAATCCATCTGGCTGCGAGTGACAGAGAATCAACAGGTCTGTCTGAAAGCGGTGGAGACACTTGGAGTAGGCAGGCTTGCAAAGAGGTGCGTCTGAAGACTGCAGGATAAGTGGGGAGGAATCGGCGCGCTAACAATTATACATCCTCCGCAGCAGCGTGTCGTATAGATGACAGATGTCCGAGGATCGGCAGACGCGGACATTGGACGTGCACGCGCCACGGCTGCGAGCCTGGTCCAGCTGCCAACTCGCGTGATTGCGGGGGCCTTTAACGACTCCGAAACAGGAGTAGAGTCATACAGCAAAGACAGACGTGCTCAGGTGATGACGCGGATTGCTGCCAATTCGCGTGATTGCGGCCGCGCCTAGTGAAACCGAAGCAGAAATCGGCAGACACGGACATTGGACGCGCATGCTGGTCCAGCTGCCAACTCGCGCGATTGCGGTGGCCTTTAACGGCTCTGAAACAGGAGTAGAGTTATACAGTACAGCAAAGACAGACATGCTTAGGTGATGACGCGGATTGCTGCCAATTCGCGTGATTGCGGCCGTGTCTAGCGAAACCGAAGCAGAAACGGATGCTGGTAAACACGCGGATAGCTGAGATTTCGCGCTAATAAAAGGATGTATACGCACGACTTCGTAGCGAATATGTAAGGGGTGCGGTGCGGTGCGGTGTGCGTGCGGTGTGCGCGCGGTGCGGCGCGGTGCAGACTAGACGGTGGGGAGCGCTCCCGAACGAAAAATAGGTAGGAGAAAAAAACGTGCCGACAAAACAACGCGCCGGCGCTGGGATCGAACCGGCGACCGCGGTCTCCCACTCCAGGTCGGAGCTAGCGCGCCCGACGAAGCGGCGCACGGCCATGCTCCGGGGCACCTTCCGCGGGCCCAGGTCTGGTGCGGTGCGGTGCCATCCATAGACGTCATCCGGTGCGGCGCGGGGCGCCGAACGCAGGAAGACGGAAAAAGCGGCGACGGCGGGGCGCGAACCGGCGACCGCGGCTCCCACGCGGCGACGGAGCTAGCCTAAAAGGCGCGGCTCCGAAACCGCGGACCACACCCCGAAAAACGCGAAAACAGCAAGCGGCCACCCGGACGGACGGACAGACGGTCAGACTAGACGCGGGCTGCTTCGCCCGCGAGGGGGCCGTACCGCGTTGCACGGTGCTGTGGTGCTGTCGTAAGCGCATACGGCATAGCATAGCATAGCATAGCGTGTACGGCATAGCACAGCATAGCATTGCTCGTACGGCATAGCATAGCATATCGTGTACGGCATAGCGTAGCATGTACGGCATAGCGTGTACGGCATAGCGCGTACGGCGCGTACGGCGCGGTCATGCTACACGTGGTCATGTTGTAAGTTTTAATGCGGAGAGTTCCACACGCGAAGTAGAACACGCGTACGGCATAGCGTGTACGGTGTACGGCGTATGGCGCGTACGGTGTACGGCGTATGGCGCGTACGGCGCATGGCGTATGGCGCGTACGGTGTATGGCGTATGGCGCGTACGGCGTATGGCGTATAGCGCGTACGGCGTATGGTGCGTACGGCACAGCGCGTACGGCGCCTACGGCATGTCGCGTACGGCGCATATGGCAGAATAGATGCTACACGCGGTCATGTTGTAAGTTTTAATGCGGAGAGTTCCACGCGCAAAGTAGAACACGCGTACGGCATAGCGCGTACGGCGTACGGCGCATGGCGCGTACGGCATGGCACGTACAGTGTACGGTGTATGGCGCGTACAGCGTATGGCGCATACGGCACAACGCGTACGGCGCGTACGGCATAGCGCGCACGGCGCGTACGGCGCGTATGGCTTAGCGTGTACGATAGCGCGTACGGCATAGCATAGCGTGTACGGCATAGCATAGCGCGTACGGCACAGCATAGCGTAGCGTGTACGGCATAGCATAGCGTAGTGCAGCATGGCATAGCGTAGCGTAGCATAGCATAGCATAGCATGTACGGCATAGGACATAGCATAGCTATGCTATGCTATGCTATGCCGGTAAGGTAGGGTAAGGTGGTACCGTTACCGTTGAAAACTGGTGCACGGCACCAGCACCACCACCTGACACAAGGACCTTCGACCACGGAAGGAATGCCGTACACGCTTAAGACATGTAATTGCGCGTTGTACTGTGTGTTGGATTGCGTGTACGGCTTTCCTTGAACTGCACATTGCACGGTGCATTGAATTGCGTGCACCAGTGCACGTTTGGTTGCACATTTCGGTGCGTGTTGAATTGCGTGCTTCAAATCAAATCATTGCGTGCTTCAAATCAAATCGAAGACAGCGATTTTCCTGACGAAGAGCTAAACATACATTAGATATGTACCTGGTACACTCCGATGCTCCGGAGCGTGTTGCGCAATCCCAGCTGCGGTGCTGTGCGGTACGGTGCGGTGCGCGCTCCCGAACGAAAAAATAGATAAAAATGTGCAGGCGCCGGATCGAGCCTGCGACCGAGGCTCCCACGCGGTGATGGAGCTAGCGTGCGCAACGAAGCGGTCTGCGCCGATGCTCAGGGGCGCGTTGCGCGACCCCAGCTGCAGTGCAGTGCGGTACGGTGCGGTGCGCGCTCCCGAACAAAAAAAAGGAAAATACGCATAGGCGCCGGGATCGAGCCGGCGACCGCGGCTCCCATACCGTGATGGAGCTAGCACAATGACATAGCACGACAAAGCACGACGAGCCGAGACATGACCCACACGGTGCAGTGCGCGGCCCCAAACAAAATAATAAAAAAAAACACGGTACACGACAGCGAACGCGACCGACCGCGCAAACCGTCCCGCGGGTCAGGTTGTGTTGCGCATCGCACTTCGGTGCGCGTTGCGTTTCTATTCCTTGCTATTCTTGCTATAGCATAGTTTCTACTCACTGCTATTCGTCGTTTCTATTCGTTGCTACTGCTTTGCAACGTGGACTGACCTTGTATCGTGTAGGACGTGCAGACAAGGATGGCGATGAATAGCCATCGATGGCGATGAACAACCGTTGATGTGCCGAGATGTTGTCGTCTGGCGAAAATCGGTTAGCGAGCCGATGCACGTAAAGAGGCCAGCTTCGCGAAATACCGCGCAGCTTATGTTCGCGGCGCGACTAGTTTACAACCGCCAGATTTAAAATAACCGCTCAGCCACGGTACCGTATATGAAAATAAGTAAACCGGATGCGTATATATGCGGTGCAATTATATTGTAGCGACCCAACATCCGCGAACAAAACAGTTTCACAAAATGCCGTACAGCCTACGCGGACAACGTTGGACAAGCACTGCACACTTCAGTGCGCGTCAAATTGCGTCGTTCAGTGCACGTTAAATTGCGCGTTGAATTGCACGTTTAATTGCATGTCGAGTTGTGTGGTGGGTTGCGCGTTAAAACGCGCGAGTCGGCACATGTCAAATTGCGCAGTGCGGTGCGGCCAATGTTTATCGATTTGCGCGTTCAATCGTGGTGCTGTGCGGTGCGGTGCAGTGCGGTGCGGCGCGGTGCGCGGTCCCAAATGAAAAAAACAAAAAAATGAGAGGGTGCCGGGTCGAGCCTGCGACCGCGGCTACCATTCGACATTGGACCTAGCGCACACCACAAGCGGTGCGCCCTGATGCACCACGGCGCATTGCGCGGGTCCAGGTGTGGTGCGGTGCGATGCACTGCCCGCGCAGTGTGGCGCAGTGTGGCGCGGTGCGGTGCAATGCGGTGCGGTGCGGTGCGGCACGGACACCGAAGCGGTGCACAGCGATGCTCGGGGGCGCATTGCGCGGGCCCAGGCGTGGAGCGGTGCAGTCCGGGACGACGCGGTGCGGTGCACGGTCCAGAACGAAAAGAAAAGAACAATAAACGACGACGACGCGAAAAACGAACCACGCGACGACGAAGGCAGCGCTCCCGAACGAAAAATATAAGAAAGCGGGCGCCGGGCGACGAAGCTAGCGATCCATAACGTAAAAAAGGACAAAAAGACGCGCCGGCGCCGGGATCGAACCAGCGACCGCGGCTCCCATTCGGCGTCGGAGCTAGCGCGCCCGTCGAAGCAGCGCACGGCCATGCTTCGGATCGTGTTCCGCGGGCCCAGGTGTGGTGCGGTGCGGTGCGTTGCGGTGCCGCGCGGTGCGAAAAAACGAAAAAAAGCGACGACGGCGGGGCGCGAACCGGCGACCGCGGCTCCCAAGCGGCGACGGAGCTAGCTTAAAAGGTGCAGCTCCGAAACCGCGAACGACACGGCGAAAAACGGCAACTTTCCAGAAATTCCGAACGGACACGGACTAGACGCGGGCTGGTTCGCCCGCGAGGGGGCCGTAGTCCCCCGGCTGGGCGGCACGAGTACGACGATACATGCATATACTACACTCGTGTGGGAGTCGAACCCACAAGTGCAAGGGATGCACCCAGCCGTGCGGGCGTGTCGTCGGACGGCTAGAGAGCCGTGCAACGCTGGCATTTAACGCCATCCAGTGGCGAGGGTCCTGCATGGAAGGTGCAAGCCATAGCGAACTTGGACGACGTGTAGTGGACGGCAGCGCAAGTGGATGAACACGCAAGAACGAGTCATTCCTGCAGAGCCGTGATAAACGTAGTTCGACCTTCTATCTTGGTGGTGGTAAGGCGGTACTGTTACCGTTGAAAACTGGTGCACGGCACCAGCACCACCACCTGACACAACGACATTCGACCATGGAAGGAATGCTGTGGAATGCCAGTGCTGGAGCTAGCATGCACAATGAAGCGGTGCGCGGCGATGCTCCGGAGCGTGTTGTGCGACCCCAGCTGCGGTGTGGTGCAGTACAGTGGTGTGCCCGCTCCCGTACGAACAAATAGGAAAAAACGTGCAGGCGCCGGGATCGAGCCGGCGACCGCGGCTCCCACGCGGTGATGGAGCTAGCGTGCGTAACGAAGCGGTCCACGCCCATACTCCAGGGCTCGTTGCGCGACCCCAGGTGCGGTGCGGTGCGGTACGGTGCGGTGCGCGCTCCCGAATGAAAAAAAAGGCAAAAACGCAGGGGCGCCGGGATCGAGCCGGCGACTGCGGCTCCAACACGGTGGCAGAGTTAGCACGGTGATATAGCACGACGAAGCATGACGAGGCGAGACATGACGCGCATGGTGCGGTGGGCGGCCTCAATCGAAATAAAAAAAACGCGGTACACGACCCAGCGAATGCGACCGACCGCGCAAACCGTCCCGCGGGTCAGGTTGTGTTGCGCATCACACTTCGGTGCGCGTTGTGTTTCTATTCCTTGCTATTCTTGCTATCGTTTTTACTCACTGCTATTCGTCGTTTCTATTCATTGCTACTGCTTTGCAATGTGGACTGACCTTATATCGTGTAGGACGTGCAGACGAGGATGGCGATGAATAGCCATCGAGGGTGATGAACAACCGTTGATGTGCCGAGATGTTGTCGTCTGGCGAAAATCGGTTAGCGAGCCGATGCATGTAAAGAGGCCAGCTTCACGAAATACCGCGCAGCTTATGTCGGCGGCGCAACTAGTTTACAACCGCCAGCTTTAAAGCAACCGCTCAGCCGCGGTACCGTATCTGAAAATAAGTAAACCGGATGCGTATATATGCGGTGCAATTATATTGTAGCGAGCCAACATCCATGAACAAAACAGCTTCACAAAATGCCGTACAGCCTACACGGACAACGTTGGACAAGCACTGCACAGTTCAGTGCGCGTCAAATTGCGCGTTGAATTGCATGTTTAATTGCACGTCGAGTTGTGTGGTGGGTTGCACGTTAAAATGCGCGAGTCGGCGCATGTCAAATTGCGCAGTGTGGTGCAGCCAATGTTTTGCGATTTGCGTGTTAAATCGTGGTGCGGTACGGTGCAGTGCGGTGCGGTGCGGTAAGCGGTCCCGAACGAAAAAACAAAGAAAAACTCACGCACCGGGATCGAGCCTGCGACCGCGGTTCCCATTCAGTGTCGGAGCTAGCGCACACCACAAGCGGTGAGCGCCGATGCTCCGGGGCGCATTGCGCGGGTCCAGGTGTGGTGCAGTGCGATGCACTGCCACACGCAGTGTGGCGCGGTGCGGTGCAACGCGGTGCAGTGCGGTGCGGCGCGGACACCGAAGCGGTGCACGGCGATGCTCAGGGGCGCATTGCGCGGGCCCAGGCGTGGAGCAGTGCAGTCCGGGACGACGCGGTGTGCAGTGCACGGTCCAGAACGAAAAGAAATGAACAATAAACGACGACGACGCGAAAAACGAACCACGCGACGACGAAGGCAGCGCTCCCGAACGAAAAATATAAGAAAGCGGGCGCCGGGCGACGAAGCCAGCGAGCCGCAACGTAAACGTAAAAAAAATGACACAACGACGCGCCGGCGCCGGGGTCGAACCGGCGACCCGGGCTCCCACTCGACGTCGGAGCTAGCGCGCCCGACGAAGCGGCGCACGGCCATGCTCCGGGGCGCGTTGCACGGGCCCAGGTGTGGCACGGTGCGGTGCAGTCCGTAGCGCACGAACGCAGGAAGACGTACGGCTTGCGGTGCGGTGCGCTGCATAACGAAAAGAAAAAAAACGACAACGACGGGAAGCGACCGGCGAGGTGGACTCCCGCGGCGACGAAGCTAGCGCTCCCGAACGAAAAACACAAAAGAAAGACGCGCGGGCGCCGGGATCGAGCCGGCGACCGCGGCTCCCACACAGCGACAGAGCCAGCGCGCACCACGAAGCGGTGCGCGGCGATGCTCCGGAGCGCATTGCGCGGGCCCAGGTGTGGTGCGGTGCGATGCGGTGTGATGCGGCACGGTGCGGTGCGGTGCGAAAAAACGAAAAAAAGCGACGACGACGGGACGCGAACCGGCGACCGCGGCTCCCACACGGCGACGGAGCTAGCGAAAACGACGCAGCTCCGAAACCGCGCACGACACTGCGAAAAAGGGCGACTCTCCAGAAATTCCGAACAGACACGCGGACGCCCCCCGCAGCCTAAGGTCTCCGTCCCGACGACGGAACGACTAAACGTCGTCCGTCTAACGTCGGGACTACGACGACGGACGCTAAGCTGGGGTAAGGTCTCCGTCCCGACGACTAGACGCGGGCTGCTTCGCCCGCGAGGGGGCCGTAGTCCCCCGGCTGGGCGGCACGAGTACGACGGTCCGTGCGTATACTACTACACCCGTGTGGGAGTCGAACCCAGAAGTGCAAGGGATGCACCCAGCCGCGCAGGCGTGTCGTCGGACGGCTAGAGAGCCGTGCAACGCTGGCATTTAACGCCATCCAGTGGCGAGGCAGACGAACTGTTGGACGTGTCAGGTAGTGTTGGCTGCGGAGGTCCAACGTTCCTCTAGGTTTCTGGCGTGTTTGTACTCGGTCGTATAGCGTTCACGGGTTTCGGTTGCACGGCGATCGAGGAGGCGGAGTTCGGCCGCCAGGTCGGGGTCCAGCTTGGTTGCTGCCATGAACTGTTTGACGACTCGTGTTCGTTCGTCGGGTGTGGTAGAGAGCGGGCGGAGGAGGCGGATGTGGTCGAGTGTCTTGTAGCGGGTGAGCAACACGTACGTGGTTGCACGCTTGAGGCCACTGGGCGGGACGGAAAGGTCCGCGACCCAGCATTCTTCCTTGAAGCTACGGCCCTGTACGAAGTAGTCGGTGACGGCGTAGTAGTCACCAAGTGGTACATTGACTCGACGTACATTTTTGGTGGTGGTGCCGGTGTTGGCGGCTGGCACGGTGATGTTTGCTGCCGGTGAGGGCCGTGGTACGATGGCGAAGGCAGCACCTTTGGTTGCGAAGTCCGCTAAGTCTGCTAGTATCGCTTTGGGCGCGTGCCCTTTAATGGGACGGACCAAGACAGCTGCAGGTAGGTAGTGGAGGCGCCAGTACGGGCCGCGGCCGTCATCGGGCGGTTCACGGCTGTCGGTAAGCAGGCCACACGCCTCGACTTCATTGTTGTGGCACGCGCCGGCGTCGGCAGCAGTGGTGTCGAGTAGGGTGTAGCGTGCACCCTCGTAGTACCAAGTGTCGGCGGTGGTGTGGTCGAAGGTGGCGTCTTTTACTCGCATTGCGACAGCCTTTTCGATGTGGGAGAGTGGCTGTTGTTGGGTTGCACCATGTTGCCTAACCGGGACGTGGTCCGCGTTCCAGCTGACCAAACGCGCTCCTTTGCGGCGCGCCTGGAGCATCAGGAGGCGTGTGTTGAGCGCGTGCCTGGGTTCGTTCCGTTGCAGCACGACACGGGGTTCGAGGTCTGTGAGATCGGACAAATCCGTGATGACGCGTTGGTTGAGTGCGTCTACTAGATCTGCAACACGTGCTTCAGTGGGTTGAATGCCGCCGAACATGGTTGTGAAGCGGGTAAGCTGCTGGCCAGATGGGCTGTTGTCTTGCCGCTGCTGTTTCTGCAGCATGAATACGGTGCCGCCGAGCCGGGTTTTGACGGGCAGCAGCTTGTGCAGTGATGTTCTGTTGCTGCTCCGCAGCCCTGTAGTCCGGGTCTTGATGGGCAGCAGCTCGTGCAGCCATGTCCCGGTGTTGTTCTGCAGCCCTGCGCCCCGGATCCAGATGAGCATCCCGCATCCGGGCTGCATCTACGCTGAGGTGCGTGTTCGACGCTCTTGTCCCTCTAAAACGAAACCCGCCGCCCAGTGTACCCAGGCGCTCATGACTGCGTGTCCCAGTCCGCTGGGGTGAATCATTCCGTCGGTCCACCATAACTGACGGAAGCTGTTTCCGGTCGCAATACCGCGTGTGGAGATAAGTAATCCGGGTGCGATATATATGCAATACAATCCTACAGTAGCGAACCGACTCCTGCAAAGAGCCCAGCTTCGCAAAAGGCCGTCAACTTACGTTGGCGGTGCCACCGACTAGTTTACGGCCGCCGACTTTCGTGTGATTCAGTTCTGAGCCGTAGTACCGTACATGAAGAGAAATAAAGTAAAAGTGTATGTCTGCGATGCAATCCTAATGTAGCGAGCTGACGGCCGTGGACAAGTTCATTTCACAAAAGGCCGTACAGTTTACACGGACAACGTTGGACAACCGCAGATGCACACTTCGGCGCACTCCTCGTCCATCGCTGAATTGTGCGTTGAACCGCGCATCGATTTGTGCATTTAATTGTGCGGTTCGGTGCGCGTTTAATTGCGCGTTGAATTGTGCATCGAATTGCGCATCGAATTGCGCGTTCAATTGCATGCTTCGGTGCGCATTGAATTGCGCGTTGAATTGCACGTTTAATTGCATGTCGAGTCGTGTGGTGGGTTGCCCGTTAAAACGCGCGAGTCGACGCATGTCAAATTGCGCAGTGCGGTGCAGTGCGGTGCGGTGCGCTGCATAACGAAAAGAAAAAAAAAGCGATGACGACGGGAAGCGACCGGCGAGCTGGACTCCCGCGGCGACGAAGCTAGCGCTCCCGAACGAAAAAAACAAAAGTAAGACGCGCGGGCGCCGGGATCGAGCCGGCGACTACGGCTCCCACACAGCGATAGAGCTAGCGCGCACCACGAAGCGGTGCACGGCGATGTTCCGGAGCGCATTGCGCGGCCTCAGGTTTGGTGCGGTGCGATGCGGTGTGGTGCGGCGCGGTGCGGTGCGGTGCGAAAAAACGAAAAAAAGCGGCGACGGCGGGGCGCGAACCGGCGACCGCGGCTCCCACGCGGCGACGGAGCTAGCCTAAAAGGCGCGGCTCCGAAACCGCGGACAAAAAGGCGAAAAACGGCAACTTACCAAGCGGCCACCCGGACTAGACGCGGGCTGCGTCGCCCGCGAGGGGGCCGTAGTCCCCCGGCTGGGCGGCAGGAGTACGACGGTCCGTGCGTGTACTACACCCGTGTGGGAGTCGAACTCACAAGTGCAAGGGATGCACGAAGGGGAGCATCGTTGTCGTCATGACGCGTGAGTACACCAGGCAGTGGATGGTGTTGACTGTTGACTGCGGCAATCTTGTAAGCAGTGTACACCACACGATGAGTATTGTGTGAGAAGCTGGCGGTGCCGAAGAAGTCGTCGCTGTCATGCAGCAGTTACCGAAGTATGACGAGTACTTCGCAGACGATAGTGAGCATGTGGTGTACGCTGCATACGACTGCTTAGACGTTGACGTTCGCCGCACAAGTACGCAGGATAGCGCAGGTATGCCGTACAATACGTGCAGAGGCGTGCGGGAGATATCGCTGCCACGTTGTGTGGCCGTGTTGGTGTTCGGTGCGTTGGTCATAGCTGCCAACGTCATGGCGGCGGTGGGGGTTGGGCAGGATCGTCCGCTGCAGCAGTTTAGGCGCACGGCTTGCTTTTGGTTGGATATCTTCGTAGGCCAGGAATGCCGAGGAATGCATGACATACGAAGATATCACACCGATGTGATATT
>NW_003307561.1:2033241-2034822 GCF_000143455.1 Volvox carteri f. nagariensis
GTGGCAGCAATAGGTGCTGTGTACCGCCCAGCCGCCATGACCGGGAGTCTGGCCGCCGCTCCTTCATCTCCAGTTGGAAGCCGCCTCCAAGTCGAGGCGGCAGCATGAGTACAACGGGCAACAGCGCAGTTACCACCGCCTCAACAAGTAAGCAAAGTAGGGCAGTCAAAGGCGCACGGAGCAGGGACAGTCGTGCTGTCCGGCGAGGCAGTGGTGTTATCATGGTACGGTAGCGATGCAGCATGTCATATGTACACACACAGTAGTACACCGGGCTACACCACACCGCCCTGCTGTCCAGTCGTTGTGGATCAAAGTCATACCGGGTCAGTAACCAGGTAAGACTTGGGTCCACACCTTGCGGATCCGCGTCTTACTGGGTTACTGACCAGGTATGACTTGGATTCAGAAGGACCGCATAGCAGCCAGCAGCAGGTGCATGTGGCCGTGTGAGTGTGTGTGGTGTCGGGGGGGGAGTTTTGCGTGCAGCATTAGCGTGCCATAATAACACCACCGGCTCAGCGGTTAAATAGCTATGTGACGACACCGCTGTTGGTCTACCAGGTAGGCATTGTTATGTACGATTGCAAAGTGTATGTAGGCTTGCCGGTGTATGCCATGACATGCGTCGATGCATAACCTGTTATGCCCCGTCATCGTGTCGAACCTCGACCAACGAAATCGTAGAATCGCCTGCAGCAGCGTCGGAGACTGTAGACCTTGTGCCGGTCCTAGAATTTCGAGGGTCGTGGTTCGAAACGAGGACAGTGACAGGGCAGAACATAAGAGAGGAAGTTATGCGTCGGCGTATGTCAGAGCAGAAACGATGGTGCATTGAAGAGTGCACGGTGCACGAACGTGTGTACCGTCCGCTGAGGCAGCGGTGTTATCAACGTTAAATTCTAAATGTTCTACACAGTTTAATATTAAATACAGTCACCATCTGTGTCGGGGACTGTACAGCCTACTTAAGCAGCGCCAGCTTTGCAGACGATAACGACCGTGTGGCGTACGACTAACGACTAGACGACTAACGATTAGACGCCGACGTTCGCCGCACAAGTACACAAGGTAGCGCAGGTGAAAGCGCACGGTGCACGAACACTTGTGTTGTCCGCTGAGGTAGCGGTGTTAATTTGGTACGGCACCGATGCAGCCCATCACACACACACACACCACCACACCCACCTGCGAATGGCTGCTGTGCACGCCTTCTGGATGCAAGTCCTACCGGGTTACTGACCCCGTACGACTTGGATCCAGAAGGAGTGGACAGCAGCCACCCGCAGGTATGCGTGTGTGGTGGTGGGCGGGGGGGGGGGGACGGGGAGGTTTGCATGGACAGGTACCGTAGCATAACAAGACCACCGGCTCAACGGTCAGCGTTAATTAGGTATGCAGTGGTGTTATTGTGGTACGGGACTGATACAGTGCAGCACATATACACCACACCGGGGTACACCACACCGACCTGCTGTGCAGTCATTCTGGATCAAAGACTCGGGTGCACACCGTCCGGGTCCGGACCTTACCGGATTACTGACCCGGTACGACTTCGATGCAGAAGGACCGCATAGTAGA
>NW_003307561.1:2035075-2038160 GCF_000143455.1 Volvox carteri f. nagariensis
CGGTCACGATAACGTGGGCGAAGGAGGACCGAGACGGGGCGGAGGTCGGAACCGGGAACATACCTGTCGAGTGCATGGTGAATGGCAGAAGCCGTGGTGCCTGCACGGTCGCTCGGTCGGCAGCAGCCAGCACCGCCGCGTAGGCGACAGGACGGTGTACTGGCACGATATCCGTCGTGGTGACGTGTTGCTGCGGCGTTCGTACGTCGCGTCCGTGTGTTAATAGGGCCCTCGCTGTCGACTAAGTGGAGCCCATACCGCATGACCTGCCACGGGTGGACAGCAGTGACAACATGTTAGAAAGGAACGGGATATATACAATATACAAACGGCTGGAAACGCGTGTTAGTGCAGGGGACTGCAGACACACGGCAACGGCAATCCGGAAGGGATGACAGACGGTCAGATGGTCAGACGGAATAGCGCAGGTGCAATCATACAGTCAACACGGAGTGACAGGGGGGCGGGTACTAGTACGGTCACGATAACGTGGGCGAAGGAGGACCGAGACGGGGCGGAGGTTGGAACCGGGAACATACCTGTCGAGTGCATGGTGAATGGCAGAAGCCGTGGTGCCTGCACGGTCGCTCGGTCGGCAGCAGCCAGCACCGCCGCGTAGGCGACAGGACGGTGTACTGGCACGATATCCGTCGTGGCGACGTGTTGCTGCGGTGCTCGTACGTCGCGTCGGTGTGTTAATAGGGCCCTCGTTGCCGACTAAGCAGAGCCCATACCGCATGACCTGCCACGGGTGGACAGCGGTGACAACATGTTAGAAAGGAACGGGATATATACAATATATAAACGGCTGCAAACGCGTGTTAGTGCAGGGGACTGCAGACACACGGCAACGGCAATCCGGAAGGGATGACAGACGGTCAGATGGTCAGACGGAATAGCGCAGGTGCAATCATACAGTCAACACGGAGTGACAGGGGGGCGGGTACTAGTACGGTCACGATAACGTGGGCGAAGGAGGACCGAGACGGGGCGGAGGTTGGAACCGGGAACATACCTGTCGAGTGCATGGTGAATGGCAGAAGCCGTGGTGCCTGCACGGTCGCTCGGTCGGCAGCAGCCAGCACCGCCGTATAGGCAGCAGGACGGTGTACTGGCACGACATCCGTTGTGGTGACGCGTAGCCGTGGCGGCCGAAATGTGGATCCAGTGGTGCTCGTACGTCGGGTCCGTGTGTTATTAGGGTCCTCGTTGTCGACCAAGCAGAGTATACATCGCAGGACCTGCGATGGGTGGACAGCGGCGACAACATGTTCGAAAGGAACGGGATATATGCAACACATAAACGGCCGGAGACGGCAAAGGCAGCGGTACGGGAATAGGTATACATGGCACCATAGCAGCGTACGTGGAGCATCACAACTGCCAACACCGGATACACGACCGCCGTGCGGAAATAGAGACCGGCGGCGAAGAGGTGCCGAAGGGTGTCGGAGAGGCATGGAGGCACGCTAACACGATCACATATGTACCTGCTATACACGCCAGAGCCGCTTCAGGCAATAGGCATTTCGAACGGACGGACGAGCGGCAAGAGCGACGGATGGGACCCCGTATGTGTCAGCACAGGAGACTGCAGACAGACGGCAGTGGCAATCCGGAAGGAATGACAGACAGTCAGACGGTCAGACGGAATAGCGTGGGTGCAATCATATAACACGGAGTGACAGGAGGGCGTGTATTTATAATCCAGACACAAGACTGTGCGGGCAGTGCATCGCATCGCACCTCATCTGATGCGCCGACACATACGGACGCCAACTCATCGCACACTTAGCGCGCGCGATGGAGACCTCGCAGGAAAAGCGCGGCATGGAAATGCTCGGCACCAGGAACCACGATACACGCAAATATGCAACGCATCGCAGCGACGATGCGTGACGGTTGTGCAGAAGCAGGGCCGGATATCGCGAAAACTCGCTATGTCGAAAAAGCAAGAGAAATAATAAGCAGCAAGATGAACACCGGTAATACAGACTAATTATCGCGGCCGTTAAGCACTTGCTTTGACACGCAATATACATACATCTAAAATAAACAGTTCTACACAAAACATGTACAAGGAGAACTGACATAAAATAGTTTGCGCGTGCATAAAAAGAAACGACACCAAAGTTGTCGTACACATGTTAACATGACGTGATTCCGCGGACATCGTGCACACGTATGCGTGGACACCGTCACAACGGCGAGTCGCTATGTCGTAGTAAAGGATGTACGTAAATAAAAACGAAAACCGACACAAAACGAGGTCATGCAAAACAACGTATGTCGTACACTTGCTGGCACGTTCTCGTGCGACGGACAAGCACTAACGTGCCGACACGCACATATGTGCGTTGCGTCATAATGCACACTTACCGCGCCTAACGGAGGACAGCGAAGAGAACAGCACGAATGCTTGCCGGAGCAGCAGCTTCAACACATGCAAACCTGCACGACAGCGCAAAGGTCGGGTGAAGACAAGCCCGGTAATCGGGGCAATTCGTTATGTCCAACCATCATATACGCGAGTGGGACACGCACAACAGAGCATGCTTCAGGGAGAGCGGGGAAGCGGCAAGAGGTGGATACGAATGAGACACGCACGAATGTCAAACCGGTACAGCATTCGTGCGTCAACACCCTAACTTATACCAGCGAAACCGGTCATACCGTTCATACACTCACCAGTGTAGATGCGAGGGACGCCGCCAACTTGTGTGGGAGTCGAACCCACAAGTGCACGGAATGCACCCAGCCCTGCAAGCGTGTCGTTGCGCGGCTAGACAGCCGCTCAACGCTGGCATTTAACGCCATCCAGGGGCGGCTAGATGGAAGTGAAGGGAGGGGACAGGTGCAAGCCATAGCGAAGTTGGACGACGTGCAGCGGACGGCAGCGCAAGTGGATGAACACGCAAGAACGAGTCATTCCTGCAGAGCCGTGATGAACGTTGTTCGACCTTCTGTCTTGGTGGTGATGGTACCGGTGACGGTGAACGAGTCGTAAGCAGCGTACGCCATACGATCATTATCGTCTGCGAAGCTGGCGCTGCCGAAGAACTCGTCGTAGTTCGGCAACTGTTGC
>NW_003307561.1:2038210-2038975 GCF_000143455.1 Volvox carteri f. nagariensis
CCGGTCAATCGCAGACGCCTCCGCGCCAGGCTCTGCCAGCTGCAGGCTTGTGGCAAACGGCCGCTGAGGGGCGGCTGGACAGCCGGCGGGCCGGGATGGGGTTGGTTCGGTCGAGTCTTTTAGCCTAGTAGTGTGGCCTTGAGAGCTCAGAAGGGATAGTGCTTGGTGTAGGGGGAAACTAGTCAGGTTAACCTGCAGGGATTTTCCCGGGTTCAGGAGGTAGCTACCTCTATAGATGTCGCCACATGAGAGTCTGAGAGTCGTTCGAAGTTCTTTGGATAGGTTTATGCGTCATGCGCGTGTTGCCCCGCTGAGGGCAATGGTGGGCAGCACGAGGGGGGTATAGTGGCCGTGGGCCTGGGGTTGTGTTTTTCTGCAGTGTAAGGACCCTTAGCAACTTGTTTCTGCCTTCCCATATCAACCATCCAGGAGAACAGAAATGAAGAGGCCACGCGTACGTTGGTAATTTCATTTATCCCAGAATCCCAGCCCAAAATAACCGTCATAGCTTAGATTTGAATTCAGGTTCGAACCTGAGTGGAATCCGGAAGAGTTCATTCTCTATGGTATCACTTCAGTAAAAATAACTACAGCGGTTGAGGCAAGCCTGGCCACGTTAAGACAGCTATACACCTGACAAGAACCCATTCACGAAATCCTGCAGCTGACTAGCATCTTAAGCTATGAATACGAACGACAAGTAAGGGAGCCTAAGGCTCTATGTATCCGAAGGATGATGTAGCTATTGTTTGGAAGCGGCCACCT
>NW_003307562.1:0-16496 GCF_000143455.1 Volvox carteri f. nagariensis
TCATTCATATTTTCCACCTCGTTCACAAGACTCCGCCGCGTTGCCTCTAGTTCGGCTCGTGCCACAGGTAACTTCGCTCGTCGCTACTTTGCCATTCACCTTCGCCTCCACCCAGCCTCTGCTTCTCCACAGAAGCGGCGACCTCCTTCGCCGTTGTTACGCCTCGTCTATGCGACTCCTCATCATCCGGCTGGGTCTTCTGCCTACCCGGTGCGCGCCCCCTCCCTCTGCGCATCCGTTTCTCCGGCCCTCTCTTACGGTTGCCTACCTTACTGCAGGACTCGCCCCTTGCCTGTCCTGTGCCGGGTAGGCTTTCCTTGCCTCCCCCGGCCCTACTTGGGGCGCCCCTCTCTGGCTCGTCAACTACCTTACTTCCGTCCGTCCCTGCCCCTCGGGGGCCCAACCCCTCCGCCCTTTCTGTGGGCCCGATGCCCGCTCTGGACTTGTCTCACGCCCCCGGCCTCTCTGATGCTGCCCCCCCGGTAGGCTTGCTCCTGCGCCTGGGTCCTGTCTCTTCTTTCCGTCGCGCTTACCTCTCCTACCTTCTTCTGCCCTCCAGGCACTGCCGGAGCCTACTCTGCCCCAAATCTTGGCCGCGCGCGTCCGCTCCACTTCCATACCCTCTGCCGTACTGGACCCACCTTCCAGCCGTCAGCTTTATACCGTCGACATCATAGTTCTCCCATGGGCCAATTCGGCATGATCAGGCGTATAATCAGAAAACTGTCGGCGGCGGTGCTTACCAAATCAATATCTCAAATCGCGTCCACGACGGGATGCATCCACATATGTTGAAATGCCTTCCATTCATTCAGCATCCGGTGGGATTTAGGTTTCGTGTGCGGGTGCGGGAGCGTATTTCTACATATACCCCGCCAGCGGACGGTCCCCTGTCCGCAACGCCGTACATCCTGACCGTTCCAGCGGACGCCTAGCGGACGGTCATGGAAACGATGGTCCAAAGCTCCAAAACATCTGTATGTAGATGATTCATGAGACGCTAATAATAAATGCTCCAGCTTGCACTCCTTGGCAAGCAATTAAGCGCAAAACACTCGCCAGGAAAACCTAACCCCAAAATCGTAACGGACATAGTAAAAAGGCTTCGAGCATGAAAGGAGAAAGCAATCGAAAGAAAAAGAGACAAGAACCCAAGACGCGCGGCGGACATTCTAATGTTCTGTTTATATAGCCTGCTTAAATAACACCAACACACTGGAACAATTGAATTATGCAGTAAGGTCGTTGCAATGGCCACAAGCACTGGGCATTAGTGAAAGGGATTCAGCAAAGACTGACCGTCACGTCCAACACGTCGTTCCATCCCTTTGTCGGCTCTGAATGGCACAATCAATGCTCTACTGGGTTAATGATCATTTGGCGGTGGAAAGAGGCCATTGTATGGCATCCGAGCTGGCGCACAGCATGCGCACGTCCCCACGACCCAACACGGCACAAACGCCCCTCACCCGGTTACGCCGCTATACTGCATTCCGCCTGCCAGCCTGTCTGTGCAACACAGCGCATGGCGGGCAGGCCAACGAAGCCATACCAAAGTGTCGTTAAAGACTGGGGTCCCAGGCTCCCAGGTTCCCAGGCTCTCAGAATCCCAGGCTCCCAGGCACACATGCTCTTAGAATCCCAGGCTCTCAGGCACACAGCCTCTCAGAATCCCAGGCTCCCAAGCACACTCGCTCTTAGAATCCCAGGCTCCCAGGTACACATGCTTTTAGAATCCCAGCCTTACAGGCACACAGGCTCCCAGGCACACAGGCTCTCAGAATCCCAGGCTGCCAGGTTCCCAGACTCTTAGGTTCCCAGGCTCCCAGGCTCCCAGGTTCCCAGGCCCTCAGAATCCCAGGCTCCCAGGCACACAAGCTCTTAGAAAGCCAGGCTGCCAGGTCCCCAGGCTCCCAGGTTCCAAGGGTCTCAGAATCCCAGACTCCCAGGCACACAGGCTCTTAGAATCCCAGGCTCCCAAGCACACATGCTCTTAGAATCCCAGGCTCCCAGGTCCCCAGGCTCCCAGGTTCCCAGGCTCTCAGAATCCTAGGTTCCCAGGCACACAGGCTCTCAGAATCCCAGGCTGCCAAGCTCCCAGGTTCCCAAGCTCCCACGCTCCCAGGTTCCCAGGCTCTCAGGTTCCCAGGCTCTTAGAATCCCAGGCTCACAGGCACACAAGCTCTTAGAAAGCCAGGCTGCCAGGTCCCCAAGCTGCCACGTCCCCAGGCTGCCAGGTCCCCAGGCTGCCAGGTCCCCAAGATGCCAGGTCCCCAGGCTGCCAGGTCCCCAGGCTGCCAGGTCCCCAGGCTGCCAGGTCCCCAGGCTGCCAGGTCCCCAAGCTGCCAGGTCCCCAGGCTGCCAGGTCCCCAGGCTCCCAGGTTCCCAAGCTCCCACGCTCCCAGGCTGCCAGGTCCCCAGGCTGCCAGGTCCCCAAGATGCCAGGTCCCCAGGCTGCCAGGTCCCCAGGCTGCCAGGTCCCCAAGCTGCCAGGTCCCCAAGCTGCCAGGTCCCCAGGCTGCCAGGTCCCCAAGCTGCCAGGTCCCCAGGCTGCCAGGTCCCCAGGCTGCCAGGTCCCCAGGCTGCCAGGTCCCCAGGCTGCCAGGTCCCCAGGCTGCCAGGTCCCCAAGCTGCCAGGTCCCCAGGCTGCCAGGTCCCCAGGCTGCCAGGTCCCCAGGCTGCCAGGTCCCCAAGCTGCCAGGTCCCCAGGCTGCCAGGTCCCCAGGCTGCCAGGTCCCCAGGCTGCCAGGTCCCCAGGCTGCCAGGTCCCCAGGCTGCCAGGTCCCCAGGCTGCCAGGTCCCCAGGCTGCCAGGTCCCCAGGCTGCCAGGTCCCCAGGCTGCCAGGTCCCCAGGCTGCCAGGTCCCCAGGCTGCCAGGTCCCCAGGCTGCCAGGTCCCCAAGCTGCCAGGTCGTCAGGCTGCCAGGTCCCCAGGCTGCCAGGTCCCCAGGCTGCCAGGTCCCCAGGCTGCCAGGTCGCCAAGCTGCCAGGTCCCCAGGCTGCCAGGTCCCCAGGCTGCCAGGTCCCCAAGCTGCCAGGTCCCCAAGCTGCCAGGTCCCCAGGCTGCCAGGTCCCCAGGCTGCCAGGTCCCCAGGCTGCCAGGTCCCCAGGCTGCCAGGTCCCCAGGCTGCCAGGTCCCCAGGCTGCCAGGTCCCCAAGCTGCCAGGTCCCCAGGCTGCCAGGTCCCCAAGCTGCCAGGTCCCCAAGCTGCCAGGTCCCCAAGCTGCCAGGTCCCCAAGCTGCCAGGTCCCCAAGCTGCCAGGTCCCCAAGCTGCCAGGTCCCCAGGCTGCCAGGTCCCCAGGCTGCCAGGTCCCCAGGCTGCCAGGTCCCCAAGCTGCCAGCTGTAAGAGGGATCAGCTCCCCTGGCATCTCCCAACTGAGTACTCTTTGCCTGGTGTTAGACCAGGTCCCCAAGCTGCCAGGTCCCCAGGCTGCCAGGTCCCCAGGCTGCCAGGTCCCCAGTGGAATACGCTGAACTGTTTACTGAGAATCCTCACGCAGTCAGTTCCAAGTCAACTAAATTGTTTATTCCTTTGCTACCCTTCCCTCAGTGGAGAGCCATTCACCGCACGCGAACGCCGGGTCGTCATTCGGCTTCCGAGGTGTTAATCGGCCTCAGGGTACTTCTTCGCCTGGTTCCCACTGGCGCAAGGAGCGCAGGCGCGTCAACCCTTCGGCGCAGCCCACAGTAGCTGCATCAAGTGGTTATCACAGCCCTGCTGCCCGCAGCGGCACTCCAACTCGTGCCTCAGGGCATTCTTCCTCCTCCCACCGTAGAAGCACTGCACGGTGTATGGCAGCAGCTGATCCTGACAGGGAGGAACAGCGACCGCGCCAGCAACCCCGGCGCAGCTCACCTGAGAGGACACTGCTAGTCTCAGAGAGGATACAGGGCTGCCTTTTTCACGGGGTTGATTCCCGCCACCGCACTTCTGAGTGCCGGCAGCTGCTCCAAATTAAGGCAGCACTCACAAGCACAATCACTTCGGTAGGAGTCCAGTACGACCCAGCTGTGCAGCAGCAAGCCCTGAATATCTGGGAACAGCTCAGGGAGTCGTCGCCTTTGCTCAACTTACTAGACGAAGAACTTGCCAGAGCTGTCTATGCACAGCAGGAGCCTGAGGACGACAACTTTAACTCAGGACCATCGTCCCCTGCACCAGCACCTCTCCCGCGTTTCCATTCGTCAAACACCACCTCCGAGACCGTACTGTGGCCCAGCAAGCCCACGCCTCAACCCAAAGTCAAACTAGTCAGCTACAAGGACGCTGCGATGCAGGATGACGAATGCATCTACATAGGTGCGGAGCCTTTTGTCGCCTCCGTCTTCAACGGCTGCTTCCACCGGCCCTGTCCTGTCAAAGTAGTTACGGTACTGCAGGATTTGGTTTCGGGTGGTGTGGCGGTGCGTGATTGCAAGGGGGTGTACTCTGTGCGGAACAAGCAGTTTGATCCTGTACAGCACTGGGGAGAGCAATTCAGCGATCTCCCATATAAGGTCGTGCATTACAACTGCCAACCGTGTCCATATACAGCTACATCGCCCGATAAATCGTCTGCTGCATATTACTCCATCCGACAGGTGGCCCATCCACTTCAAGGCTGGGTGTGCGGCGACAGTACAGCCGACACGACATCCTTGCTAAACGATTCACAACCAAACCGTGATCATGCAGAACATGAAGACCCATCCTGCGGCACCGGTAAGCCTGCCAATGTGGGCATGCGATTCGCTGAGTGTCTCAGGCACTCTGCAGTTGGTGTAAATACGGTTTGGGCTGGGTTTGGGCTGTTCTTAAGGCACTGCCGACACCTTTGTCCAAGTCAATGCTCATCATCTTGGTAACGGGGCACCGCTGCTTATGTGCTGCTATGCAGGCCAACTGCCGGTGCTGCTGTATGCATGCAGCCACATTAGCCGCTGTGCTGTTGTGTCTGGAATGCGTGCATCCAGCCCACACACAACACGTGCATCATGCACTCATTACTGTGGGTGCGACTGATGTGCCTGTGCCTGACATTCTGCTGTCGACCGTGGTGGGGGCCATTGCCAAGTCTTGGGACGTGATGCGCTTCCAAGTGCTACATGCCCATGCTGGCAGCCTCCCCAGCACCTGCACGGCGGAGCAATATGGAGAAGCTCTACAGCAGCACCGGCTGCTGCCTGGCGATGTCGAGCTGATGGTTCTCGGGTGTGCTCTCAACATTGTGCTCACAGTGTTCGACCCGGCTGGGCTGCAGGTCTGCTATTGGGGCTCCAGCACAGCACCAATGGAGGTCTGCCTCATTCGGAAGATGGGCCTCACTGGCACCCCCGTGTCTTACCGCCTGTTGGATATGATGCCGGGTGTGTGGACAGGGCAACACCGCCAGCATCTGGTCACGGCTTGTCGTGCAGTTGGCCTGTGCATGTCAGAAACACCGTCAGCCAAGCAGGCTGGTCACTTGCATGGTGTCATGCATGGGATGGACAGCCGCTGTGACTTCACTGTGCAGCAGGTCTTGGCAGAATGGGCTGATCAGCATAGACCTGCAGTTGAGATACGGCGGCTGCTTGCGGTGATACAGCAGTCATCACAGCAAGCACCGCTGCAGCAGCAGCAGAAGGAGCAGCCGCAGCAGTGCAAGAGGGCCGCTGCACAGCCAAAGCGCCAGCAGCACCGTCGTCGATCCGAAATGCCATCGCCCAGTCCTGCCGTACCAGATCATGAGCAACACGTACCTGGGTACTTTGGAGCATCCTGGTGCGGTGGCCCAGGCCACAGCCTCGGCATCTCCGAGTGGCTGGCCGCTTGGGACACTGTCACAAGCATGCTGCTGGCCAGTGCACTTGTGGTGTGCGCTGTGTGCAGTGTAACCAGCGCCGACCTCCATGATGACCTCAAGCGATGAGCCACTGTGCAGCCTGTCAGTGCCGGCATTGCACCGTACTCCTTCCACAACAGCTTGCATGCCAGCAGCACGACCACACCTGATGGCCTGTGCACGTGGCACCTGTGTCTGCACTGCGCTCCCCTGCATCCTGTGAACATTGGCAATGAGCGGGCAGAGGTTTTGGTCTTCCATCCTCCAGATTATACCAAGGCCATCGTGTCACTCGATGCCATCGACCAGCTGTGATTAGGCCTTGTGGATGTCAGGCTTGGATTCTTTTCAGCTGTGTATGGGTTTGTCGCCGGCAAGCTTCGACAGCAGCAATTCATGAAAGTGCTGGTCTTGGATTGAGCACGGGACTCCACATGCTGGGTCAACATGCTGCCCCGGGCACTGCAGGAAGTGCTGGGATGGAGTGTGCAGCACAACCCGCTCGTCAGGGAGTTCCTCCCCATTCCCAAACAAGTCCCGCCCAATCACCCTTTGCCGTATCTGTCACCAGCAGATGTGCAATCTTTTGTCACCAATGTACAAGCCTGCAAACCACTCACACTTGCCACCCTGGAAACTGCGGAGGCAGCACACTCTCTGATATCTGTGGTTGTGCCCGCCGTCCAGCGTGCAGCTGTCAAGCATGCACCAGTGTTGTACACTGCAGGAACGTTGGTCCCGCGGCCGCCCACCACAGCGATGGCCATGTTCCCATATATGTTTCCCTTTGGAGCTGGCGCGTTTGTGGGCAGCACCACCCTTGTCAAGTACTTGGTGTACCGCGCCAAGTGCCTCTTCAGTGTCTGGACATTGTGCAAGCCGTACCTGTTGCTGATGCATGTGCCCGTCAGAGTGCCTGGCTGCAAAAGCAAAATACAGAGGTGCGTTCCTGGCGGGTTCCTGGATGCAGTGCATGATGCATGCTGGAACATTGGACATGGGTGCCCGCCCAGCTGATACATTTGCTGGTTCGGATCGGACCCAGGGTTCGACACTGACCTTCCTGAAACTTGCGGGCTCCCCCGTACCTCCCAAATTTTCCTTACGGAGGGGCCCCCGTACCAGGCTCCTGTACCGGCCGAAAACCTTACGGGGGCCCCCGTAACCCCCGCAAAACCTTTACGGGGGCACTGTCCTTGGCTGAAACGCTGTGGAAAGTGACGCTTTGCATTTTTTTGCCCTGTAAATCGTTATTTTCGTTATTTTCTCGTGAACCATTACACTCGGGGACACGGCACACTCAGTGAAAGCCAAGCGCCTATAAAAGTATTATGAAAAGTGTAGTTAAATATTGCAATATGAATTATGTCTGCCAAGTGTGTGGCCTTATCCTTTATAGGGTACTACAACCTTGCACGGCAGTCGGCAATCGGTCCGTCCTCTCCCCTACGGGGGACTTTACGGGCCCCGTACGGCCTCTTATAAATCCTTAAAATCCATACGGGGCCCCCGTAACCGGCCTTCGGCCGGTCCGGGGGCGGCCCCGTACGGGGGTGCTTCGCGCCCCAAAATCCTTACGGGGGCCACCGTAAAGTCCTACGGGCCCTTACGGGGATACCGGAAAAAGGCCAAAAACTTACGGGCCCCGTACGGGGTGTCGAACCCTGATCGGACCCCGTCCCGTCTGCAAACCGTCATTCCTCTTGTCCGTGAAAGCAGGCAGTCACTGCTCGGGCTACACCTTGTAATACATGTTTCGGATTCTCATCATCCACATCGTCCGCTTTACCACGGCGCTTTTTACAGGTCATCAAACATGCAGGCGCAGCCTCAGCTCTAGATGCATCAAGGCAGGCTGTACTGTGCACTCAAATGCAAAGTTCTTGTTCGTGTACTGCAGCTGCTCTTTCTGTTCGGCACCTATGAGTGATACTTCCTGTCGGTCACACGCGCCCAGCACTACTTCACCAGATCTCTTCATCCAAGTGGACACTGCAAGCAGTCATCTTACTCTTCTTCATATAAATGAGCCGTAGCCCCCTTCACATTCCACACTGACGCAAACACAGTTGAGCCCTGTCCAGTACGGCAGCCATCCACTAACACAACAGTAACATTCAATCCTTCCGCTTCCAAACCGAGTAATGTGCGGCCAGCTGCTTCACCAGATACCCACAATGTTTGGGTGGGGCCCCAGCGTGAAGAGCCCAGGGGGGGCCCCGACCTGTAGGATTGCCCATGTCTGTGTGTGTGTGTGTGTGTGTGTGTGTGTGTGTGTGTGTGTGTGTGTGTGTGTGTGTGTGTGTGTGTGTGTGTGTGTGTGTGTGTGTGTGTGTGTTCGTGTGTGTGTAACGGACCAAACATAATATCTCGCCCGTCTGAAACGCGTTATAGGTACTATACAGCATTCTCTATTGCAAGGTATCTCGCATGTAGCCAACAAAAATCGTATGAGCACAAACAAGTTTGGCTGCCTCAATTGACCGAGGCCAAAGTCACATCAACACTTATCGCGCTAAATATCATCCTGAAAGGTACCGTGTATCTCATATTTAAATTCTTAGATGACGGCGTATGATAACTCAAACTCCCAGGCCTTGAGTGTGTAACGGACCAAACATAATATTTCACCCGGCTGAAATGCGTTATCGGTACTATATAGCATAGTCTATTGCAAGGTATGTCTGTTGGAACTGACTGACACTCATATACCATTATAATAGGTTTTGGCAATACTGGTAAGGCGCGACCATTGCCCCCGGGAGATCCCGGGATCAATACCCACTAGGGTCAAAGTCCTTCCGATGGTGTAAGGCATAGCGCCCCTAGTTAACGGACGGTGGTGACCTGGGATAAAGTTAACCTGCGAGCCGACCAGGAACAGAGTTGGGCCGCTGTCGACCCGGCAGATTCCGTTGGATGCTGGTGGTGGGTGCGGAACCTGAGCGATCCACTGAGAAGTTGACTAGGGTGACTGGATGAGAGTGCCCTGAAATACTGGGGAAGGCAGGGTTTTGCAGGGTAGCTGCCACGGGCGAAGATACACCCCCCTGTTTCACACATCATACACCAGTGAATGGTAGCCACAGTAATAGGACCCAACGGGGTCCGGCGCTTTGCTGGTCTTAACAATCTCACATGTAGCTAACAAAGATCGTATGAGCACAAACAACTTTGACTGCCTCCATTGACCGAGCTCATAGTCACATCAACGCCTCTCGGGCTAAATTTCATCTCAAAAAGGTGCTGTGTATCTCATCATTGATTTCCGAGATGACAGCGTATGATAACTTGAACACCCAGCTTGTGTTACCATTTGCCCGCACCTTGCCACCAGCAGGCCGACAAATTTGCTTACATTTCTCTATGAAATACGCAAGCTGCTCATTTGTACATTTACTTTAGCCAATGCTCGGGGCCTCCGGAGACTTGCGGTATGCCCCCATGAAGCCCGCGGCTGTGGGGCGGATTGCTGAGGCCGCTGGCGCTTCGGGGATGAACATCACAGACAGCACCGAAATTCACCCAGCTTTCGTTACCATTTGCCCGCACGGGCATTCCGACTTGCGGTCTGCCGCACTGTCCATGCGGCATGCACCCGGGATGGATGTGATTCGCGTGGAGCCCGCAGGCGGTGCTGACGATCCCACCGGTGCAAGCTTAGCTCTCACACCATCAGCACTGCTGCTACAAAGCACATCTCCCACCGCTTTGACGCTACCCATCAATTGTCACACATGCCGCGCTAGCTACCGGCCTGTACGGATGCAGGGGGGGCCCGCCCTTTTTCCGGCTTCGAGGAAGCCGACACCCGACTTGTTATAAACAATCCTGGGCCCCCCGGTGTGTCCATCCAGCGGTTCCCTCGAACGCGAAATGTTTGGGCTACCGCCGGATGCTGCCTGCCCAGGCGCGGCCGCTACAACGCCTCACGAACAGGCCGTAAGGTCCAAAGTCATCGTGTTCAGAAGCGCTCCGAAAAAATGTCCTCCTGAAAATAACAAACACTGGCGCGTCGTGACTTGAAAAGGAGATCACCCGCGCAGAACCGCTCGTCCATAGTCCATTGCGAAACCGGTTTCCTTTGCAAAACGACACACGCTACGCGTAAGGTAGGGCTTGCCCAGAAATTACCAAAGTCTGTAATGGGTGTGGTGTAATTAGTGTGGTGCATTGATGGAAGGAAGGTAGTTAGATGCATTTCAATGCCGTACATGTTTATAATGCGACTTGAAGGATTGGACGTACTTATGCAAAAAGGAATGGCTGAGAGGAATATAGGGTGCTTGATCAGAAGTCGTGGACAATACTGGTGTTAATAATTTTCCGCGGCCGAGGTGTGTGTGATTGTTACAGCCGAGGTTACGGCCGAGATGATTGCTCACTTGCATGTCAAGAGAAATGCATGAAATGACAGGCACATCAAGGATGTAATTGGTGTGTCGCGCTGAAACAAGGGCACGACAATCTAACAAGAAATGCCTGTTATTCCAAGTCGTCGGCTGCTGGGTCCCCTAGCGGACACGCTAGACGTGCTGCGTTTTCTGAGTCAGAAGCCTATACACTTCTGCCAGGCTGGGCAACATGCAGTTGTATTCGACACGTTGTTGTGATGAGTATAACGTAAAGGCTTAGCAATTGGTTCATGGACTGTTACACCATTTGCGGCACATATTCATAAAAGACGAGTACCGACTGTGACTCTGCCGTAAAAAATAGCGCAGCGGCGGGTTGGTGGCTTGAGCCGTTCCACGCCAGCTGTGACGAATAGTCAGCCTGTGTTAACACATCACTGATGCGAAAATATTCCGAATCGATAAAGTAAGAGCCGCGCGAGAGGCGCCACCAAGAATGACCGATAACACTACTTTCGGAACAGGCTCCCTCCCCTCTCCTCTCCTCTCCTCTCCTCTCCTCTCCTCTCCTCTCCTCTCCTCTCCTCTCCTCTCCTCTCCTCTCCTCTCCTCTCCTCTCCTCTCCTGGTTTGCCTGGGATGTGTTCGGATATTCCTGGGGTGGATTCGTAAAAGCCTGGGCCCTGTTGTCTTTAAACACGGCAATGAGAGTATCAAAAGGAAACACTTTGGTGATTCATTAACAATCCTTAATCCTCATATTCTCGTCCGTACACGCCTCTTTCTGCAGTTCTCAACAAGAACGTCCTCTAATTTAAATCTGCATTTCCTTTCCTAATTCATCCTCTTTGCTTCCTAATCCTCTTTTAACAATCTTTACTATTCATATTCTCGACCGTACGCGTCTTCCTGTAGTTCTCGAGTTGAGAATCTCGACAAGAACGTTCTATAATTTAAAGCTACAGTTCCTTTCCTAATTATTCCTCCTTGCTTGCCGCCTGAGAAGAACTTTTGTAACCGCATATAGCTAAGCCTCAATTTCACACTGATTCATCTCCTTCCCCCCATTCCTCGCTTATCCCCATTCTCCACCTTATACCCTCCTCCCCCTACTTGTTCCTCTTCCTCCGTCCTCTCCCCCCTCTCGTTCCTCTTCCTCCTTTCCCCCTCTCCATCATCTGCCTCCTCTCCCATCTCACCCTCCTCTCCCTCGTCTTTTCAACTCACTCCCCCACTCCTCTCCCTCCTCTTCCTCCTCTTCCCTATCCCTCCTCTCATTCCTCTTCCTCCTCTACCAATACCTCCTCTCCCTCGTCTTACTGTGATACATTGCTCCTTAATCTTGAAAATGCGCAGCCCAGTTTAATTACTCAACTCCGTACACAAATCTTCCTGCAATTCTGAAGTCAAAGAGCCCGCCACCGTAAGGGCCGGATTAGTTGGGGCGAGCATCCGTATGATACGAAGGGCTCACTTACAACCTTTGTAACGCTCTCAGCCTAAGCGAGCCCCACGCACCACGCACGAACGAATTTAGGCCCTTTTCGGTGATATCCAAATTTTTTGGAAGCGCGATCGCGTCCCGTTTTATTGTAATAATTGTCCGTGTTCCTGAATCAAGTACTCGTGTTATCGCGAGTATCCGTTAGCATTATGTTTCCTCTCGTACCTGGCGGCTTACCGTGGGGCCAAGACCCACTTACTTCGTCTCCTCATCGATTCGTTACCGTTACGCCTGTGCGTGACGATCTCATCGTCCCGCCGTTACACCTGCCGCTGGTACGTTTTGTCTGTTTTCGATGGACGTCCGTCAGCTTAGTGCGTCCTACGCCTCGGCTCTACTATCACCGCAGGTCTTTACTGGTAATGCTCTCCCTGCCATGCCTCCGCTTGCTGCGGGCCCTATCCGTCTCCCGAGGTCGGCGCCGCCGCCTTTAGACCCTGTCGCGGCTCTGTATTACTCTGAGTTTACCGGGGACGTGTCAGTGCGGCCGCCGCTCACGGCCGCCTTGCTCTCCATCTACCAGGTGCACCAACGTCAGTGGGTCTCTGAGAGCTGGCGGCGGGTTCAAAGTGCTGCGCGAGAATTTCATGGCTGGTTGCAGCGCCAGTCTCTCGGGCTCACCTTGCTCACCTGCGATCCTATGTCCATAGTTTCGTATCTGGTGGAATGGTGGTTCCCCCGGCACCCTGGGCGTCTGCGGGCAGACCGGCGTCCCAGCGCCAGTGCTGTAAAAAGGGTTATCTCGAGCCTTGCGACTGCCTTTAAGCAGCTGGGCCGGGAAGGGGACTATGACGCCTCTCAAAGCCGCGGGAATCCTTGCGACAGCTCATTGGTGCGAGGCTATGTCAAGGGCTACGGACGGGACCTTAGTGACGCCGGTTATGTGGAGCGAGGCGCCATCCCTTTGACCGCGGAGAAGTTTCGTCGCCTGGCCTGCCATCTGTGGATTGCGTCCGGCGATGAAGAGCATTTCTTTGCTCGCAGTTTGGTGCTTCGGGACTTGTCTCTGTTTGCTTTAATGTGGCATACTTATCAGCGCGGTCATGATGTCGGCAAGCTGGTGTTCAGTGATTTCAGGGATATGGTGCATGGCCGTACCGAGTACCAGGGCTGGCCGTTACCCCTACCCGCGCCTGACGGGAGTGTCTCTCCCGACACTGTACTATGTATCGAAGAATTAAATACCAAGACGTACAAGGGTCAGCGTGCTCCTGCGACGATGTTGCGTCCAGATCGTGATCCTCTCATCTGCACGCTGCGGGTTCTCGCAGTGTACATGAGCACGTGTACGAGGGCCGGTACCCCTATTACCCAATACCTCTTCCGTCCGGCGGAGCACAGTGGCCGCGCATATCGGGAGGCGCCGATGACGACCGAGGCCCTGGAATATCGCCTCGTCGCTCATCTTACCGCTGCTGGGCTATATGGTGGAGAGACGGTGCACGGTTTTCGTCGGGGTGCTTTGCAGCATGCCCAGTCTCAGGGGGTCTCCGATGAGGATCTCATGCGCTCCGCGCACATCCGCTCTCTGGGTACTCTGCACCGCTATCTGGATCCTACTAGGCATCTCGCCCGCCTCCCGGCCGGCGGGACGGGGACGGGGCTGGTGGTTTCTGAGAGTGATGATGAGTGATACGTCTGTGCGTGTTTGGTCCTGTCTCACAAGGGTGGGGAGGGAGGGCGACCTCGACTTTCTCTAGTCTTTCTAGTCGTCTATTTTCTGTAACCTGTCTTAATAAAGCTTAGTTGGTATCTGTTGTCTGACTCTGCATTCTGTGCTGGAATGGCCAAACTCGGACTGTCTCGTCCTGGTGTGATATCCGGGGTTGGCATCGGGCCCTCCGTACTTCTGTATTTGGCATTTCTGAAGTCAAAGAGCCCGCCACCGTAAGGGCCGGATTAGTTGGGGCGAGCATCCGTATGATACGAAGGGCTCACTTACAACCTTTGTAACGCTCTCAGCCTAAGCGAGCCCCACGCACCATGCACGGCGTCCCACCCTCCATCCCCCTGCCAACCTAAAACACCCCGGCCACCCGCGCTCCGCGCGCCCCCCTCTCTGCCTCGCCTTACTCCTGCTCCCGCCGTAAACTCTCCCCATTTCGTATCTCCAACTCTCTCACTCTCGTCTCCGCGTCCCCCCAACCACCCCCAGGTGGTGCACCCGGGCACCCGTTATAAGTCACCTAAGTTGGCCCCGCATTGCTCCTCTGACACGTGGTAGTCATCAATTGGGGAACTGGACACTTTCCCCCAAAACTGGACTCACACCCTGATAGGTTCCCGCTGCTGTTCAGAAGGCTGCCGCCAGTTGGTCTGCTATCTCTTCGATAAGGGGTGTCAGTCCACATCGTAGCCTCGCCTCCAGCAATTCGTGCATCCATCGCAGAGATCCTGCCCTACTCGCTAGAACCAACTGTTCCAGCGCGTCCGCCAAACCGATCGCCATAAGTTCTTTGCGCCGCCCCACCAAAGTTGACGGCCGTCCTCGGAGCCCAAAAATTCTTCGATTCGTAATGCCACTATCGCTCCTGGGTCTGAGGCCGCGTTGGGCTCGAACGTGCCTCTGAGTGACGTGGCCTTGTCTCCCTGTTTTGCAGCCAACGTCTTTCCCCAAGGCTCGCCAATCCACTTGTTGCCCAACCGGGCCCCTGGATTCGGACCGGATGTCCCTTTCCGCTTGTCTGCTGGCAGTGGATGACCCTTCGGCTCTAGCCTGGCGTATGTCCTCCGATTCCGCCCTCCTGGCCCTAGTCATCCGCCCTGGTTACATATTTTCGTCACTGCCACTCGCCGATTCCCCACTGCTCGGGGAAGCTGACTGCTCCGGTAGTTCTCGGCCAATTTTCCTCCGCTCCCATGGCCGTGCTTTGCAATTTAACAGGGTAACCTTGACTGGCCCCGGCAGTCTAGCGGCCCTCTCTGGTACTTCCGTAGCCTGCGTCTGGGCATGCCTTGACCTTTTTTGGAGCGCCCTTCTCTCCTCACGGCATCCTTGCTTCTGGTTTCCTGATGGGCCAACCAATGACATTCGAATCGGCCTTCGCCCCTCCTCATACAGAAAGATGCTAATGCCTTCGGCAGCCGCCTAGCTGAAAAACATTCCCAGGCAAGGGCGTTGGGGACGATTACCGCGTTTATTTCTGGCTTTCCCACGCCTTCCTCGGGCAACTACCCTTATGGTCTCCATCGGTGGGTCGACCCTTTATGGGGTTTTATGGGTAACAGTAACGGCCTTCTAATAGCTGTGGCTCGTTCTGTGCCCCGCTTTGTGTCTGGTATTCTGGTCCCGTGTCTGAAACGTGTCCCTCCCCGTCTCCCTTCAAGAAGTGCGCCGCCTTCTGCGATCGTTGTTGACATACTCCTACATCGCCACACCTGTAATCCGGCAAGCCATCACTGCGGGTTACTCAAGAACGCTACCTCCTGCAGCCTCTTGTGAACCGAACTCAGCAGACCACTGCCGCGGTTTGCTACAAGCGCAATGCCTTCTGTGGTCGCTGTCTACAAGTTCCCCTACCAAACACCTTCGGTTTGGCGTGTTGCCTTTCACCGCCGCTCGTCATGCATTTTGTGCCGCGCTTTGCGGACCACCACAGCAGTTTCCCACAAGCGCACCGCCTTCCGTGGTCGCTATCTATATCCTCCTAGGTCACAACGCCTTCAGTTCGGCTTGCCGCCACAGCGGGCTCCCTAAGCGCACTGCCTTCCACAGCCGTTTGTCATGCATTTTGTGCCACACTTAGTGGACCGCCGCAGCGGCTTTTCTACAGGTGCACCGCCTTCCGCGGCCGCTGTCGATAGATTCCTAAATCCCAACGCCTTCCATTCGGCGTGGCTTCCTAAGCGCACTGCCTTCCGCAGCCGATTGTCATGCATTTTTGTGCCGCACTTGTTGTTGTTGTTACATGGTCGTGGGTGCGTTCCCCGTACCTGCAAACCACCCTATTCCCCGTACCTGCAAACCACCCTAGTACGAGCCGAGGGCTCAAGGGCTGCCAAATCGCCTATAAGCACCATCCTACCTCGCACTTCCAACGAGACAAGTGATGAAGTATACTTACGGCCAAAGGGAACAATAGAGTTGCGGTGAGACCATATACATTCCAGCATCCTTGCCAGGCGTTCAGGCTCCCACTTCATAGCGTCCTTCATGCCGCACTTAGCGGACCGCCGCAGCGGCTTTTCTACAAGCGCACCGCCTTCCGTGGCCGCTGTCTAAATGCTCCTAAATCAACGCCTTCAATTCGGTGTGCCGCCGCGGCGGGCTTCCTAAGCGCACTGCCTTCCGCAGCCGCGTGTCATGCATTTGAGCCGCACTTAGCGGACCGCCGCAGCAGCTTTTCTACAAGCACACCGCCTTCCGCGGCCGCTGTCTAAATGCTCCTAAATCAACGCCTTCAATTCGGCGTGCCGCCGCGGCGGGCTTCCTAAGCGCACTGCCTTCCGCAGCCGCGTGTCATGCATTTGAGCCGCACTTAGCGGACCGCCGCAGCAGCTTTTCTACAAGCACACCGCCTTCCGCGGCCGCTGTCTAAATGCTCCTAAATCAACGCCTTCAATTTGGCGTGCCGCCGCGGCGGGCTTCCTAAGCACACTGCCTTCCGCAGCCGCGTGTCATGCATTTGTGCCGCACTTTGCGGACCGCCGCAGCGGCTTTTCTACAAGCGCACTGCCTTCCGCGGCCGCTGTCTATATGCTCCTAAATCAACACCTTCAATTCGGCGTGCCGCCGCGGCGGGCTTCCTAAGTGCACTGCCTTCCTCAGCCGCGTGTCATGCATTTGTGCCGCACTTAGCGGACCGCCGCAGCGGCTTTTCTACAAGCGCACCG
>NW_003307562.1:16650-17661 GCF_000143455.1 Volvox carteri f. nagariensis
AAGCTGCACATCTTCCGGGCATCTGCGCATTGCGTTTTACCATTTTTTCACAAATATGCAATAATACCGCACCAAGGCCAGGATCACAGCGCGTCGATTTACGACGCCCTTGCCGGATTGCGCAAAGAGTAATTGTGTCTCAGTCCGAGCATGCTCGTCCATTTCATCCAATATGTTAGTTCTTGCCCACCTTTTAGGTGGGCAAGCCAACTCATGAAACCTATACATTTCCAGGTCATCGATTAAGGCTTTTTTATACGTGCTGATTCACAGCAGCTAGAGAAATTTGGTCCATCCTGATTCATTTTTTACACCAGGCAAGCGCTATCCGAGCGTTAGTCGATACGATTGCATGCTATGTAACCCGCCTCGCCTTGCTCGTCGTCATCGTCGCCTTCATCATAGTGTAATGCAGGGCACAGGGAGCAATTCAGGTCTAACTAATACTGATATTAGCTAGCCGGCGGCTTGCGACTACCGTTAGTCGAGTTCACCACTTAAATGCCGCACTGCATGTTGATTAAGTGCTCGTCCTGTAGTGCAGTACGGCAAGTGCGGCGCGGGAAGGCGCAGACCAGAATGGGCCAGAGGACAGGGACTGATACGGTAGTTCGTTACAAAGTTTAGCTGGGAACAAAGCGCTGAATCCAGACAACGCAAGTTCGCCAGTCAACCATGCAAGCAAGCGCAAGTCAGAACGTCGTCTGTTGGGGAGTTTGAATTGTTTAAATAGGGATTTACTTTGTATTCGTGACCCAGCTCAATAGGAAAGTAGATAAGGCGATCCGACGTTGCTGGCATATCGGTCGCCAGTAACAGCGAAGTGATGGCAGAGCGCGAGGAATCGCGCGGCGGAGTCCAAGAAGGCTTGGAGGACATCATTCAACAGCGAGACGAAGGAGGACGTCAGAATGGCGGACCAACTAGTTACCCGGAGGGGGCCGATGCGGTTCATCCGAAGGAGGTCTCGCGAAGGGCCGAGCTACCGTGTGGAGCTGCATTCTATCCGGA
>NW_003307562.1:23843-25578 GCF_000143455.1 Volvox carteri f. nagariensis
GGGCCCACAGAAAGGGCGGAGGGGTTGGGCCCCCGAGGGGCAGGAACGGATGGAAGTAAGGTAGTGGACGAGCCAAGGAGGGGCGCCCCAAGTGGGGCCGGGGAAGGCAAGAAAAGCCTACCCGGCAACGGACAGGCAAGGGGCGAGTCCTGCAGTAAGGTAGGCAACCGTTAGAGAGGACCGGAGAGACGGATGCGCGGAGAGAGGGGCGCGCACCGGGTAGGCAGAAGACCCAGTCGGATGAGGAGGATTCGCATAGACGAGGCGTAACAACGGCGAAGGAGGTCGCCGCTTCTGTGGAGAAGCAGAGGCTGGGTGGAGGCGAAGGTGAATGGCAAAGTAGCGACGAGCGAAGTTACCTGTGGCACGAGTCGAACTAGAGGCAACGCGGCGGAGTCTTGGGAACGAGGTAGAAAATATGAATGGTAGGTAAGAGAGTCGGCCTGAGGCTGGAGGCTTACGTTTTCTGCTGTCGATGACTGCATTAGGTTATTTTCGTACTCTCTACTCGATTGCCGTGCGAGCGGCCCACCCGCCCTCCCACTAACAGCCAAATGGCTGATCGGAGTTGTCTTTGAAGGGTTTGGGTACCGCGGGAGTGTGGTCGCAGACGCAATGGCCTTCCCCACAATAAGTTAGTAGTGAGTACGGATCACGCGATGACGTTTAAGCAATGCTGCGGAAGTCCTAAAAACTCAGCGTACGGGCGGGGGCTTTATCTGAATAAAGCTGGGGCCTGCGTCCCTGGTTCGTCTGCTCAACCGACCGAGATGTCTCGGTGGCTTTTGTTGAGCCTGCGGCCTCAGTCGGCAGCTTCTCTGCGGTTCGGCCAGGCCGGGCCTGGTAGCTATGCCTATCTGGTCCCGTACAGAGTTGGTCTTATGAATAGTATATAAGCAGTGTTTACGACACTACATTGGCTTGTACAGTCTAATCAATTTCACAGAGCATTCTCTTCAGTCTACATCGACTGATACAACATCTGCGGTTAATCTCAAGGATCAACTGCAGTATTCGCATATCGTGCTGAGCAAACTTTGGTTCTATCGCTATTCACGGTTAGTGAGTGAGCGAATACATCGAACAGTGGTTGCTATGCCTTCATCCGTATAAATCTTACCTGTATGTATATCTTTGATAGATTTCAGTGCTTGGATATATCCCTAGAGGCTGCATATCCTAGACACTCCCGAATTCTCCCATACCAGCATACCCATCGTCATTGTCATTGTCATTGTGGTTACAGTATTTCCGCCGCCGACGCGGCGGGTGCCCTCACGAGCCGTGAGGCTCCAGAGCACGCTGTTGACGCTCATCAAAAACCTCAGTAAGGAAAGTAGCGATTTTCCTCGGATTGGTATTAAGAAATACCTTGCGCATATCAGTGTCTTCAACGTTAATCAGAAACCTATTACGCAACTCAGTATACGCCTCACACTCCATGAGCACATGATATTCATCCTCAACCTTACCCGACGTACAGACCTGACACGTACGGCACTCTCTCGGCCTATGGTGTCCTTTGTTGACCTCCAAAGGCCAACAACAAAGACGGAATTTGGCAACCATACGCAACTGGTTGACCGGCAAATAAACACGCAAATAGCCTGTGGGATCGGAGCCCTCTCTTGCTTGTGAAGGGGAGCCCATCCAGTTATGATACCTGCAAAGCGAAACCCCTTTACCTTGGAACACACGCGGATCACCCCCTTGGCTGAACTGATCCCAGTCACTT
>NW_003307562.1:26571-33950 GCF_000143455.1 Volvox carteri f. nagariensis
AAGGCTTTCTCAAAATCCACCTGACACGCATACAGGGCCTGATTGCTGCCGGGCCGCTCATAACGACTTTTAAGATGACGAACAACGAACAACTGATGAACTGTACTGCGCTTTTGACGGGACCCAGCCTGAAAACGGCACCGGACACCATCTTTATCCCCGAAAGCTGCCAGCCGCCTGTCGAGAACCGTGGCATAGCATTTGGCAATGGCGCATCCCACAGCTAGACCCCTGTAGTTGTCCTTGACCCTGGGGTCGCCTTTCTTAAATAACGGACTGAGAGACGCCACGCAAAACTGGTCAGGCACATCCCCTGTATCCCAAATGTGCTGGAAAAGGTCTCGAATCGCAGGGGCAATAACATTGACAGACACCCTGTCCTCGTCACCTTCACGAGGGATTCGCTTGGCATACTTGTAGCACTCGGCCGGAACCATACCCAGACCCGGGGAACGCCCATTAGACAGGGACGACAAAGCCGCCTCAACCTCTTCAAGAGTGAACGGACCATTCATAGTGTCGGCCATAGACCGTCTAGCATGCACCGGTTCGGAATCACGCCACGCCGCCCCGACTTGGGAGCCCGTACCGAGATTGATACAGTTGAGAATGGCACAGACACGGGCCTCCTGCACCTCATCGAAGGAGGCTGAGGCATTATAAGGGCGATCGAAGTAGTCCGTCCACTCCGACACGTCTTCCACATTGCATCTGGACGCTGGCTTACCGTTCAGACGTTGCCATAGGGTCTTCGCATCACGTTTGCATGTAGCTATGAAGGACTCCAAGGCTCGCAGCCGGTGATCCCGTCGCGCGTTACGCTTAGCACGATTAAACTGACGACGTAACTCTTGAAAACTCGTATGCCCCATAGCCGGGGCAGCACACCCCCACTTCATCACATCAGACCGATACTGCAACATGGCCTGCTTAGCCGCAGCACACTCATCATTCCACCACGCCGCCTTGCCGTTAGAAACCGGCCCGGGCCTGAAGGCATCACCGAAGCAACCCAGCAAAATCCGTTCGATAGTGTCCACCGCCTGGGTGACACCAATCTGGCCAGCACGCAGGGAATCCACAACCGCCCGGACACCAACCACAGGGGGGGCCTCCGGGTTGTAGAACATGTCTGTGTACCTGTGCGCCTCAGAGACAAGAAACGTCGGCTTGGGTTTACGCGTGGGTGGCCGGTCCGGCCTCCAAACCGACGCGAGGTGAAGGGACACGGGGTTATGATCACTCAAGCGGCGTTCTTCACGGTAAAAAGATTGCTGTGGCAGGACACGGAAGGAACGCACGCACGGGTACAAAGAAGGGGACGCAAGCACAAGGTCAATCATGCTGCCTCCCCCCCGGCTGGACTCGTATGTGAGCCTGCCCTCAGTGTCACCCGGTGCCCGCCCATTGAGAATGACAACCTCTGAAACCCGGCACAACTCGAGCAGTTTACGTCCAAACGCATTATGCTCCTGATCTAGCGACGGCGGGGCACACCCAGCAGTGCTCTGTATGCCTCGCCGTCCACAAAAGGGCACCCGACCTCCTCTCCTAAATCGTCAAGATAGTCTAGGTCCGGGATGTCGGAGAGGTGGTTGGGCAGGCCCCCCACGCGCGCGTTCCAATCCCCCAGAAGCAGGATCCTCTCACCCGACTGGCGGAGGGCGCCCACGACGGTGGCCAGATGATCAAACACTTCGTCCGCTGCTTGTCCGTCAGACTCGTGTGCCCTCAGGGACGCGTGGTGTACTACCGACGCCCTGGGGGAGACGTAGCATGCACCCACCAGGGTGCTATCCTGACCTGTTTGCTTGCCGCCCAAACGCAACCAAATAGACTCGCAGCCCGCAATATCCGTGTCAACCCTCAACAAAGTGACATCCCGGGCAATCGCGTCCCGGATATAAACAGACACACCCCCGTGCAGCCGGCCCGTCTGGGGCCCGGCTCCGCCTCTACAGGCTCGCTCAGCTACATGCAGTTGAAACCCTGGCAGGGCCAGGGCCTTGGCCGGCTTCCCGGCCTGCGCCGAACAGTGTGTTTCCGTAAATACTAGCACATCGTGGTCCTGGGCAATGCGGAGGAAAGATGGGTCGGTGAGCTTAGCTACCGACAAACCCCACACGTTCCAAAGCAAGACCCTGATGTCTTTAGCCTCACGACTCATAGCACTCTAGGTGGCGCTCCCCTCGCCAGCACCCTCTGTGGTCACGCGTCCATCGCTTGTGCCCGCCGCAGCCCCGTTCCCGGCCGGNGGCTGGGGCGGGGGGGGCGGAACGTCGGACACGTCGTACTTGGAGACCATGTAGTACATGCCGTCGGTGCGCTGGTACTCGATGTACGGGGCCAGCCCACTTGGGTTTGCGGCCCTCGTCACGCAGCCGCAGGAACTGCGCGTTCCGAGCCTGCTTGAGCTGACGACCTGCCGGGGTGAGGTCATCCCGGAAGGTGATGCCGATGGCCTTAAGGGCCTGGCTGTGTCGGAAAAGCATACCACGGACACGGGGGGTGACGCCGATGGTGATGTTGTATGTTGGGGCCGCCTGGTTGGGTCGTGGCTTCTCAGTGCGTACTTCGACGCTGAGGAAGGAGGCCTGGAGGCTTCCTCCACTGGCATCGGAGACGACTTGGGTGATGGCTTCCGCTGCTTGCTTAGCGGTCGCGAGAGCCGGGACGCCAAACGCGATCAGGGAGCCGGAATCGTAGTAGGCAGATTTGCCGGTCAAGTTCCTACGCTGTTTAGACCCGGTGCGGTCGGTCGCAAACGTAGGGGCCCCCGCGAGCTGAGACTGCACAGTTTCGATGATGAACTGCGCGGCCCGAACTTCGAACTGCTTCATTTCGGTCTCCACCTTTTTGGTAATTATTTCCGGAATATTCTTTTCCAGCGAGTCAACACGAGCAGCCAGCGCATCTGTCTTGCTGTGCAAGGAGTCGAAGGACGCCTTGGTCTGTGTAGCATGGGTCTGAAGCAGCTTGTAAATCTCATCTAAAGATGGTTCTTTCTGAGTGGATCGCGTCATGGAGTCGCCTGTTGCCGCCTCCTCAAGGGCAGCGGCCGAAGGCGTAGGGTACTCCTTGCCGGACCTCAGAACCCGCTTAGACGGGCTTTGTGGGCTAATGCCAGCTGTTCTACAGATTCTGGATCGCTGGCAGAGCCAATGCGAGGGGCTTAGCTGTGATGTTGCCAGGGTGGTGTGGTAGGCGTGAACTATTGTAAGCTATTGTAAACTATTGTAAACTATCGTGTAGCTGTGCACAACAAGCTGTGTCGGCTTCCTCGAAGCCGGAAAAAGGGCGGGGGCCCCCTGCATCCATACAGGCCGGTAGCTAAGGCTGCACGTGTGACAATTGATGGGCAGTGTCAACGTGGTGGGAGCTTGTATGTATGTATGTATGTTACATGGTTGGAGGTGCGTGACCCCATACCTGTAAGACTACCCATACGAGCCGAAGGCCCAAGGGCAATACTACAACGCCTAAAAGCCACGGAGGAAAGGAAAACACCGCACATCAGCCCAGACTATCGTCCAAAGGGGGTAATTGAGTTTCGGTGAGCCCACATACGTTCCAACATCCTCGCCAGACGTGCGGGTTGCCATCACATGGCCTCCAACATGCTCTGTTGATGATCGAATCCCTCTTCAGCACGAATATCATTATAGGCTGGGCATTCCAATAACACGTGTTTTTCATCCTCAATTCGGCTATTAGTACCACAACAGTGGCAAAACCGCTGCCCCCTGGGGACATGGTACTTGCCCCTTCATGCTCTGTTTGCCTCCAAAGCCCAGCAACATAAACGAAACTGCATTAGCTTATGATGTGCTAAACGAGGAATGAAAACCTTAGCATGTGTTGGCCACATGACGGCTGCGGGAGCTTGCGTTTGTTGCAGCAGTGCTGATGCTGTGGGAGGTATGCTTATAAGAGCACGGGAGGCAGGAAGCCGGGGCTCATAACCTGTGAAGACCTCGTCTGCAATTTCGCTGGGCACCAGTTGGGCGCCCTGTGCCGATCACAAGGGCTGCTGGTATCAAATGGCCGTGTTTCTGGGGATTTAGAGGGTCGTCTGACCTTCCCCAAGGGTGAAGCAGGTGGGAGCATGATCGATCTTTTCGTAGGTTCGGCCGGTGTTCTCCGTCATGCCTATTGGATGCGAGTGGGTGAGCTGCTCGCGCCAGATGGTTGGTTCCCGACTGACCACCGTCCAGTGACGCTAGTGCTTGGTCTAGCTGTAGGAGGAACTGGGACGAGTGCCAAAGGGTGCTGCCAAAAGAAGTGAGCAGTATTTGAGATTTCCCGTTATCGTGACTATGCTGCTCTGTTCACTGATGGATCCCAGGTCATGCATGCACTAAATGGGGTGATCACGGACCTATCGAATGGGGTCTGCAACAGCACGGAGTCAGTGGAGCGCATTAGTACCCTCCTGCGGAAGGTGCTGATTCGAGTATTTGCGGGTCGCAGGCCTGAGGGTATGCAAGCGGGGGGTGGTGCATTATGGTGGAACGAGGAATGCCAAAGCGTCCGGCAACACATGCTTGCCTGCAGGGTGCGGCTTGGCCCTGGCAGGGTCGAGAATAAGTCAGGCCCCTTGTGGTAAGCGTTCTGCAAGGCACGTAACGCAATGAACCGTGCCAAACGTCGTGCCAGAGCAGCATATGATGCAGAGAGAATGCGTGAGTTCGTGGTTAGGTGCAGGCACGATCAGCGCGCACTATGGCGGGCCTTGGGAGGGCAACTCAAGGAGCGTTGTGCAATTGACGACTTGCATGTATTTCGGGATCATTTTGCCACCTTGTTAAACGCAGGAGTTGGGGAGACGGGTGTTGAAGGTGCACATCGACTCCTTAACTATCTCTCCTTTTTTGGGGCCCCTTTGGGAGAGGGTGCTTGGCAAGCATGTCAGACTGTCATGGACAGGAGAGCACGGGCAGCTAGCATCCTGGACGAGCCTTTCACCTTGGAGGAGGTAGCGCGTGCTGTCGGTAGGTTACCAAACGGAAAGGCTCACGGGCTTGAGGCCATACCATCGGAATGTTACCGTTATGCACGCCTCCCACGGGTGGATGAGCAGGGCAGGCAGGGAAAGGAGGAGAACTGTATCGTCCCAGTGCTGCACATTTTGTTAGAGCACATCAGGGCAACTGGTGATTTTCCACAGCAGTTTACCAAAACGGTGGTATCCCCTATTTTGAAGAAGGGTGACCCGTTGGTGGCAGGAAATTATCGGGGCATTGCAGTTGGAGGAGCACTTGCGAAATGCTATGCGTCAGTGATCCTTAACCGCCTGGTACGTGCTGGGGAAATACTGGACCTGCGGCACCCATGCCAAGCGGGTTTCAGGCGGGATTTTGGCACTGCTCACCACCTCTTTGTCAAGCAACACCTGGTCAGGCGGCATCGGATCGCGGGACAACCGCCGTTGATAATAGTACAGATTGACTTTGAGAAGGCCTTTGATAGGGTGCCTCGCGAGCACATGTGGCTTCGGTTGCAGGCAGTGTGTTTTTTTTCGTGGAGGCCGATCCTGAATCTGTTACGAGTTCCGTAATAAATATGCCATCAGTCCAATACGTTTATTACTGCCAGACAGTGTGTTTTTTTTCGTGGAGGCCGATCCTGAATCTGTTACGAGTTCCGTAATATATATGCCATCAGTCCAATACGTTTATTACTGCCAGAATTTTTTTTCTGGGGGGGCAAGCCCCCCCAGACCCCCCCTGCCCACACAGGGTACCTGATACACCAGCACATATTTAATAAATATTTCATTAGAGTCTCAGCTGTTTCCGTCCGTTGCCACATGCGTTCAGGATTATGTCATACGTTTTCACCACGACACCACAGCCAGTACAATGCCCCAGGGCATAGCAAACTCGTCAGTTGTGCATGTAACGGCCACGCTTCTCAGCCCTCTGCAGCCACTTCTCCACCGCCTTGTCATACGGGAAGGACGAGCGGGTGTAGAAGTCCTGGGCAAGCACATACGCAAGCACAGGCCCAGATGCTTATCAAGCTGGTTGCGGTGCTTATTCTTGACGAAAGACATTGCTGAGAACCGCCTCTCATCCTCCACTGACCCTGGCACCATCACAAACACAATCTCCGCCAGCTTTGCAAACTCTGAAATGGCCATGGCCTGCCCAGCGGGGCTCGTCAGCCGTCGCCAGCAGGCCGTGGCGGACGGAAACCTCTCCCTCTGCTTATGACGCCGCTTCTTCCCCTTCTGACGCTACCCTGACCAGCTATAGTAGTTAATTTCTTGGGCCCCATCGCTCATTTATAACTTATTTATACTAAAATAGAACGTCTCTGGGGGCCTTCGGCCCGCCCCGGCTCCGTAACGACCGTACCAGGCCTTTACCATGGTCTATGACGGAGCGCAGAACGCAAATATGCCATTTTATTACGGAACCGTAATATATTACGGAAAAAAATACACTGGTTGCAGGAGAGGGGGATTAGCGGCCCCATGCTAGGTGCTCTGAGAAAAGCGTACGAGAAGGTGTCCATGGTGATGAAGGTAAATGAGAAAGTGGGGGGAGAGTTTGAGTCTAAGCAAGGAGTGAAGCAAGGGTGTCCTTTATCTACGGAGTTGTTTGGACTCTTCATCGAGACACTAGCCGATCTGATTGATACTCATGACCTCGTAGAAGCTGGTGCACGTAAGTATACGCACCCCTTGTGGACAGCAAGCGCGTCTCCATACTGTTGTATGCAGACGATGTTAGTCTGCTAGCGACGTCACTAGAGCGAATGTCTGAGTTGCTACATCTTGTGGACTTGTTTTGTGAAGCTTTTGGGATGCGACCATATGTCTCAAAGTGTGAAAGGCTTGTTTTTGCATGTGACGGCACCCAGTAGTCGGAACTTAGCGGGAGATGTCAACAGTTACGGCTATCAGGCCAGGTAGTACCTGCCAAAGATAGCGCTCGCTATCTGGGCTTGGTATATGGGCCAGAACGGCCTTTTAGTGCGTGCCGTCAGCAGTTGTGTGATACAGGTCGGTCCGCTATGTTTTCCTTAAGCACAAAGCTGGACAAAATGAAGCTGTTTGCCCCCGATGTGCGAATGCGGTGTTTTGCAACCCAAGTCCGAGCAATTCTGTTGTATGGCTGCCAGGCGTGGGGCCCTTTTGCGCTGGCAGAGGTCGTGGACAGGGCGGGAAGGCGGCGGGATAAAGCCAACCTTAAGGTGCAATTACCGATTGAAAGCTTACAAGAAGCAAAGCTAATTGATGAGTTGTGCTCGTGTAGCAAACTTCACCCTGACCAAAACATGTCGAAAGGCCGACGTGTTTTCCTGGAATGCCTGTGATGTGTTAGGGTAATCCTGGGATTTGTTGTGAAGAGCCTGACGTTTGTAGTTCTCTT
>NW_003307562.1:34000-58382 GCF_000143455.1 Volvox carteri f. nagariensis
CCTGATACACCAGCACATATTTAATAAATATTTCATTAGAGTCTCAGCTGTTTCCGTCCGTTGCCACATGCGTTCAGGATTATGTCATACGTTTTCACCACGACACCACAGCCAGTACAATGCCCCAGGGCATAGCAAACTCGTCAGTTGTGCATGTAACGGCCACGCTTCTCAGCCCTCTGCAGCCACTTCTCCACCGCCTTGTCATACGGGAAGGACGAGCGGGTGTAGAAGTCCTGGGCAAGCACATACGCAAGCACAGGCCCAGATGCTTATCAAGCTGGTTGCGGTGCTTATTCTTGACGAAAGACATTGCTGAGAACCGCCTCTCATCCTCCACTGACCCTGGCACCATCACAAACACAATCTCCGCCAGCTTTGCAAACTCTGAAATGGCCATGGCCTGCCCAGCGGGGCTCGTCAGCCGTCGCCAGCAGGCCGTGGCGGACGGAAACCTCTCCCTCTGCTTATGACGCCGCTTCTTCCCCTTCTGACGCTACCCTGACCAGCTATAGTAGTTAATTTCTTGGGCCCCATCGCTCATTTATAACTTATTTATACTAAAATAGAACGTCTCTGGGGGCCTTCGGCCCGCCCCGGCTCCGTAACGACCGTACCAGGCCTTTACCATGGTCTATGACGGAGCGCAGAACGCAAATATGCCATTTTATTACGGAACCGTAATATATTACGGAAAAAAATACACTGGTTGCAGGAGAGGGGGATTAGCGGCCCCATGCTAGGTGCTCTGAGAAAAGCGTACGAGAAGGTGTCCATGGTGATGAAGGTAAATGAGAAAGTGGGGGGAGAGTTTGAGTCTAAGCAAGGAGTGAAGCAAGGGTGTCCTTTATCTACGGAGTTGTTTGGACTCTTCATCGAGACACTAGCCGATCTGATTGATACTCATGACCTCGTAGAAGCTGGTGCACGTAAGTATACGCACCCCTTGTGGACAGCAAGCGCGTCTCCATACTGTTGTATGCAGACGATGTTAGTCTGCTAGCGACGTCACTAGAGCGAATGTCTGAGTTGCTACATCTTGTGGACTTGTTTTGTGAAGCTTTTGGGATGCGACCATATGTCTCAAAGTGTGAAAGGCTTGTTTTTGCATGTGACGGCACCCAGTAGTCGGAACTTAGCGGGAGATGTCAACAGTTACGGCTATCAGGCCAGGTAGTACCTGCCAAAGATAGCGCTCGCTATCTGGGCTTGGTATATGGGCCAGAACGGCCTTTTAGTGCGTGCCGTCAGCAGTTGTGTGATACAGGTCGGTCCGCTATGTTTTCCTTAAGCACAAAGCTGGACAAAATGAAGCTGTTTGCCCCCGATGTGCGAATGCGGTGTTTTGCAACCCAAGTCCGAGCAATTCTGTTGTATGGCTGCCAGGCGTGGGGCCCTTTTGCGCTGGCAGAGGTCGTGGACAGGGCGGGAAGGCGGCGGGATAAAGCCAACCTTAAGGTGCAATTACCGATTGAAAGCTTACAAGAAGCAAAGCTAATTGATGAGTTGTGCTCGTGTAGCAAACTTCACCCTGACCAAAACATGTCGAAAGGCCGACGTGTTTTCCTGGAATGCCTGTGATGTGTTAGGGTAATCCTGGGATTTGTTGTGAAGAGCCTGACGTTTGTAGTTCTCTTCGCCCTCCCCGCCCTCCCTGCCCTCCCCCCAGTCAGTCAGTCTCCAGGCTTCAGCTGTTGCAAACAATTTCCTTCATTTGCTTGCAGCGGAAACGAAATGATTCTTGTCGAGTGGGACAGAAATTATAAGTTATATTTAATTACATGTATGGTTCTTAAACACACGGGTCTCAAGTGAATAGCCGACGCTGCACAATGATACACCATCAGGACTCCGGCGCCTCCGACGTGGGGCAGCACATGAAGTCAATGCTGGTGATCTGGTACACGATGGTGGGACCAGAGAACAGAGCCTGGGGGCTATTGCACCTGCTACCAGCCGCCTTGTTGAAAGTCAGGCACACGGACAGCCCATCGTCCGGTAAGCTCTGGAACAACGATTCAATGCGTTTGATCGTTAGTACACCGTACTCCGCACCATTAAAATCGATTGTCTGGAGGATATGCTGTGGCACACGGCCGTTGACGGTTACTGCCGTGATGGGCTTGGGCTTCTGTTGCGCGCACGTTGGATCTGCAATAAGGCAATATTTGTGCATCAAGGGGACAAGGCCGTACAAACTCTTAAGCATGGTCTGTGTGTGGACATGTGCTTTTCCAAAGCAAATGAAAAGCATGAGCTCCTAGAGGTAACGATGGGAGCAACGATAATTAAGAATTCCCTTATGATGTCCCATATTAAAAAACATCCTTGCTTGGTATTGTAGCAAGCTAAACTTACCTTAGAATATTTTTAAGCTATTAAAGCTTAATCACCGTAACGGTATGGTCCCGTAGTTACGAACCATACTCGTTAACTGTACGAACTCACTTCCTGTTGCGCTATCACAACCGCTACGACAACAAGACTCCAGCAATGGAGATGGCGGCAGATGGGCCGCATTTAAGCCACCCTGGTGAACAGGGTTCTTCAGCCCGATTCGGGCCCGAACTTTTTTGAGATATTTCCGTTTTGCCCGAAAGGAAAATTAGTGCGCCCCGGAGCATTCCGAACGGATTTGGGGCCTTTTAGAGCATTTTTTCGGGGACCCCACCGAAGCCTTTTGAAGGCATTTTCGGAGAAAACCGAACGATATGTCAGCGTAAATTTGCATGTTTTCGGGCGCAGACGGGGCCTGGAAACCGGGCTTGCCGTATAAGGCCCGCTTGGTCACCAGTCAAACAACAAGTACAAATGTGCATTGCGGCTGTTTCGCAGCTGTATCGCAGACATTTTCATACATCTAAGCATATCCATATCCCACATTTTCATACATCTAAGCATATGCATAGTTAAACATGCCCGAGTCAACTGATGATGAGCGCCCAACTCAGGTGCCCCGCTTCTCCCAAGGGATTCGCGGCTTCGGCAAGCTCGAACCGCCTGTTTAACTTCGATGTCAGCGAACTTGACGTTTTGCAGAAAGAGTTTTCAGTTATGAAGTCTAAGATAGCCTTGCTTTGGGTAAAATCCTAGCTGAAATATTTCTCCCAGGAGCTATGTTCCAAAATAAAGTCAAACACCTGTTAATTCAGCCGTCCTAGCATATAACGAAGAATCCAGCTAAATTGTACCCCGAAAACCGCTTCAGACAGTTTCGGGGTACCCGAAAACACTATCCGGCTGACAGGAAAATTTTCGGGGAGGGCCCCGAAAGGTTACTCAGAGGGTTTCGGACACGGCCGAAATTTTTGGGAACCCTGGTAAAGAACCCTGGCCGCTGGTGAAGTGCTTCGGCCAGACACTTTCGTATCACTGTACCAGTGTTCGGAGTTCAAGACTCTGCTGTCACCGTTCTCGACGTATGTCTTTGAACTCCGATTTCCCATATTGCTTCTCGCTCCTAACGCTTAGTCGTCCTTCGTGGTCGAGGCCCTCTCCTCCCACGGCTTTGCAACCCAACACTTCCGCAGAAAAGCCTAAGGTAAGGGACGCCTGTTACAGGTATATACATGTACATATATACGTGTATGCACCTGCAAACGCATGACTCGCCTTCGGCAAAGCCCTTCTTAGTTATATATGGGCACTGAAAGTGAGCCTCATAAATACGTACACTGGTGACTAAGGGATACTGACGACTTTGCGACACACAGACATCACATATGGAAATCCGGCTAACTAATTAGTTCGTTATCACTTACCCACAACCATGTCGACTCTGCGTACGGTATCCATGCCCGCGCACTCAGCAGTAGGGCTAACTAGTGAGGCGTTGCTGCTGATGAGGAGGCAGTAGGTGGTGGTGCTGGAGGTGACATTCATAGGCCCCAGGGGTGCAGACAAGCGCACCGGGGACTGTGTGGCGTTGCGTCCCAGAATGCAGCCGCTGCCGAAGGGGAAGGAGCTCACAAGCATCGTGTTGCTTGGTGCCGGACTTGGTGCGGGACTAGGAGGCGAACGCAAACGTTTGGGGGCGGCAGGTGATGGTGTGGGGGATGGAGGAGGAAGAGGAGGAGGAGAAGGAGGAGGAGGGGGAAGAGGAAAAGGAGGAGGACGAGGAGGGGGAGGAGGAGGAAGAGGAGGAGGAAGAGGAGGAGGGGTGCTGGGAAATGGGGTTGGGGGCGGTGGAGGAGGTGCATGTGGCGGCGGGGAAGTGGAGATTGCCTGTGGAGCAGGGGACGGTACTGGTGGGGGTGGAGGTGGAAGGCCCGACGAAAGATTTGAGGGGGGCTGCTGACTGATAGGAGAGGGTGGTGGTAGCGTCGACGGTGGTATGCGAAGTGGAGGCGGTGGTGGTGGTGGTGGTAATGGGAGAGGAGGACGTGGGCTCGGTGGTGAAGGAGACGGGGGACTGGGGGGTGCAGGGCTCGGTGGTGAAGGAGACGGGGGACTGGGGGAGGGAGGGCTTGGTGGTGAAGGAGACGGGGGACTGGGGGGTGCAGGGCTCGGTGGTGAAGGAGACGGGGGACTGGGGGAGGGAGGGCTTGGTGGTGAAGGAGACGGGGGACTGGGGGGTGCAGGGCTCGGTGGTGAAGGAGACGGGGGACTGGGGGGTGCAGGGCTCGGTGGTGAAGGAGACGGGGGACTGGGGGGTGCAGGGCTCGGTGGTGAAGGAGACGGGGGACTGGGGGGTGCAGGGCTCGGTGGTGAAGGAGACGGGGGACTGGGGGAGGGAGGGCTCGGTGGTGAAGGAGGCGGGGGACTGGGGGAGGGAGGTGGTGAAGGGGGAGAAGGTGGCGAGGGCGGCTGGGGTTGAATGAAGCTGAAGGTGGAGATTGTAGTCAAGTAGGTCGTATCCATGAAAAGAAGAACTACGACACCCGAGGCAGGGGAAAGGGCACTAGGAGTCCAGCTGAAGGTCACTGTGATGGGTGCGACACCGCTGCTGGGTGTGGTTGTGAGGGTGGATCCAGACGGCAAGGTGCTGCTGGAGGCTGTGACTACATCACCAGCATTGGGGTCCTCCACAGTAAACACCACCTGCATATACACAGGTGTTAAGCAATGCACCTAAGGCCCTGACAGCACCGAGTTAAGCTGGTGCAAATGGAACATCTAATGGAGTGCTCATCAGAACTGATGTCAAACTAGAATATGAGCTGGGAGAGATAAGCTTATCTCTCCCAGCTCCCCTTAAGGGGACGGGTTACATACAGGTGGGGTTGGATAAGCTGTAGGTAATCCATGGAAGGGGCCGGGTTGGATAAACCAGGGGTTAGTAAGGTTAGACAGTGTGGGCAGGATAAGGGCACCCTACCCCTACCCCTACCCCTACCAAGGGGCTGAGTTATGGAGGGAGTAAGGTCGGGTTGAGTAGGGTAGCGGGTGGGTAATGGCTGCACAGGGGGTTACTGACCATTTTATGCCATAGGGATGAACACCAAGATGTGAGGTACCATAAGGAGCAAGGAACAAGTAAAAAAAGAAAGAAAAAAGAAAATTTACTCGGGAGTCCAGATGCAGGTATCTGCCTGAGACTCTTATCTGTGTTGCCGCTTTCTGATCAGATATGGATCATGATATTGATGGACCTGGAATGTAACTGAGTCCCATACCGTGGTAGCTGGTACACAGTATGGCACACATAACGTCTACAAATACATGCTAAAAGTGCTCCACCAGCATCTCGAGAGGCCTTTTCAGCGGCCAGCTACTACACATACGCAGCTTGGCAGGCGGTAATATGCATGATGGCCATATGGCCACTGTCAGGCCTGCTCAGATACTTGTGACCTTAATACATACACATACACACACAAACTCATTCTTAACCGTTGGCGTATGCTAATTCATGCAACACAGCCACGCGCATACACCAGCGACACATAATGTAACAGCAGTGTTTTGTGCCATACATGTCATGAGTGATCACTGCATGCCATGTTTATGTTTAATCAAGTACATCCATCCGCATATGCTGGAAACAAATAATCATACGGGCAACTTGCCTAAACATGTCTAAATAAGCACGCATGCAACGCACCGTGACCGGTACCCCCACGAAGACGAAGATGTTTCCACCGTTTTGCGGCAGCACCTGACCAGTCTCCGAAACAGTGATTGAGGAGACCACAGGTTGGTTGGTCAAGTCCCCCAGCATCTGCACATACACAAGCGTGTAACAATCACGAATACAGGCAGGGAGGAGTGGAAATCAAAAGGCAGTGCTAGCTTAATTAAATGTGCATTAGGGTTTTTACTCATACTAAGTAGGGTAGGCTGCCTGTGGCTGCGTTTCGGATCCATGAAACAGTAATAGGGTGACACGGGTTTTCGACCCACTGCCCAGGGGTAGGAGGAGGTGGGCACAGGCTGCTGCTGATGTGTGGCCGGGACCCGGAAGGGCCCCAGACGATCCAGCCCCTTGAGAAGGGGGACTATCGTAGCTGTCGTACAGTATCCACACACCATCAGTACATATATGCACTAGAGCGCGCTGCCAACATCTAGAGAGGCTTTTGGGGCGGGGCCCCAGCGCGAAGCGCCCAGGGGGGCCCCGACCTGTAGGATTGCCCATGTCCGTGTGTGTGTGTATATGTGTGTATATGTGTGTGTATATGTGTATATGTGTGTATATGTGTGTATATGTGTGTATATGTGTGTATATGTGTGTGTATGTGTGTGTATGTGTGTGTATGTGTGTGTATGTGTGTGTATGTGTGTGTATGTGTGTGTATGTGTGTGTATGTGTGTGTATGTGTGTGTATGTGTGTATGTGTGTGTATGTGTGTGTATGTGTGTGTATGTGTGTGTATGTGTGTGTATGTGTATGCGTGTGTGTGTTCGTGTGTGTGTAACGGACCAAACATAATATCTCGCCCGGCTGAAACGCGTTATCGGTACTATACAGCATTCTCTATTGCAAGGTATCTCGCATGTAGCCAACAAAAATCATATGAGCACAAACAAGTTTGGCTGCCTCAATTGACCGAGGCCAAAGTCACATCAACGCCTCTCGCGCTAAATTTCATCCCGAAAGGTACCGCGTATGTCATAATGGAATTCTGAGATGACGGTGTATGATAACTCGAACACCCAGCTTGTGTTACCATTTGCCGGCATGGGCAATCCGACTTGCCACCAGCAGGCCAACATAATTTGCTTTCATTTCTGTATGAAATACACAAGCTGCTTGTCTGTACATTTACTTTGGCCAATGCACGGGGCCTCCGGAGACTTGCGGTGTGCCCCGATGAAGCCCGTGGCTGTGAGGCGGATTGCTGAGGCCGCTGGCGCTTCGGGGATAGACATCACAGACAGCACCGAAATTCACCCAGCTTTCGTTACCATTTGCCCGCACGGGCATTCCGACTTGCGGTCTGCCGCACTGTCCATGCGGCATGAACCCGGGATGGATGTGATTCGCGTGGAGCCCGCAGGTGGTGCTGACGATTCTGCCGGTGCAAGCTTAGCTCTCACACCATCAGCACTGCTGCTACAAAGCACATCTCCCACCGCGTTCACACTACCCATCAATTGTCACACGTGCCGCGCTAGCTACCGGCCTGTACGGATGCAGGGGGGCCCCGCCCTTTTTCCGGCTTTGAGGAAGCCGACACCCGACTTGTTTCGCCCCTTGCTACTATACCGCCGGCATAGCGCTAGCACATGCACGGACACACAAGGAGCACATACATACAGACGCACATGCACACACAAAGCTGTACATATGTACATGTGTACATGTATGCATACATATATAGGGTTTGACACTACTGCTAAGGCGCGACCATTGCCCCCGGGAGATCCCGGGATTGATACCCATTAGGGTCAAAGTCCTTCCGATGGTGGAAGGCATAGCGCCCCTAGATGATGGACGGTGGTGACCTGGGATAAAGTTAACCTGCGAGCCGACCAGGAACGGAGTTGGGCCGCTATCGACCCGGCAGATTCCGTTGGATGCTGGTGGTGGGTGCGGAACCTGAGCGATCCACTGAGAAGTTGACTAGGGTGACTGGATGAGGGTGCCCCGAAATACCGGGGAAGGCAAGGTTTCGCAGGGTAGCTGCCACGGGCGAAGATACACCCCCCTGTTTCACACATCATACATGTACACAGATATGCTTACACAACGCACCAGAAGGAAGGTGATGTCAGAGTAGTGTCCCGTGGACGGTTCAGATATCCGAAGTCCAACACCAGTCATGGCGCCGAGATTATATTCAAAGTTGCGCCATCCAAGACTGCCGTGTCCGCCATAAATGGAGCATGCAAACATCATCATAATGCAGGCGTGACCAAGAAGTAGGTAAGGAAGGGTGCAGGTGAGTGTTATGTGCTAAAGATGAAAGAGTAGTACAGGGATTGAATTCGAGTTTTGGGAGGAGATAGATGCAATCATGCAGTAATGCGAGCGAGTGGCTGGTCGCCCAATTAGCTACCTGCCTTGCTACCTGTGCTATTCTAACCCGCACAAACGATGCAGTAGCTCATGTGCGCGAAGGATTTTGGATATTCGTTCCTTGCACGGTACCGTCTTCTGTAAGTACAGGTCGCGTATCTGCATAAAGGTACCAGATGGTGCCATTTTCACAGCAATCACATAGTGCTAAACGCAGTGACGTTTCTTATTGGTGCTGCAAATTGTCCACGTTCACATGACTTCTGGGCAGCAAGAGGGGAAATGCCGTGCAATTCCGGACCCTGGTCCGGAAGTGTACAGCATCTTGAAAATTATGCTGAATCCTGGTCTTAACTTCGCAGAATTGGACAGTAGAAACGTATCGAAGCCTATGTGCTCATATTTTGTAGATGACATCCAGGCAGAATAGTCCGCATAGCGGGCAGGGGTCCTCGAGGTCTGTGTCCCCAGAACGGTCGTTGAGGAACACACTTGAAGAAGAGAGAGCTCTCATCATCCAGAGGAATTTAGAGAAGCTAGCAAGCCTTGGACTACAGGTCGCCAGGCCTTCAAGCAAGCCTCCATCTCGCCCGCCAAAACAGCGCTCGCGACGAGGAGCTGAAGAAGGACACCCTCGACAATTGGCGCGTATTGCTACTATGCGTGCTGCAACAAAGAGGAAACCCGCTGCCGCCGAGGGTGCGGTCCGCAATAAGGTATGACCGGGTCCGGATCGGGTCAAACCATTCATTTTCCCATCATACGGTTACCGCAGACCATTTCTCTCATTCCCATCTTCCAAATTATACTGTTTGACGCGATCTGGGTTACAAGTGTTTCTCTTATAATTAGGTTCGTGTTTGCCATCACGTGCATTTTGTGCATTTTCATGGGATGCCTTGCTCCATGTCAATGTCGGCAAATAAAATGAATGCATGCAAAGGCAACACATCCCAACCCATTTCCTCCTTGCAGCGCAGAAAAAACGGCCCAGGACCGACGATGATGCAGCCGTGGAAGCTGCTGTGGAGGTCGCACCTGACCCTGACGCCTACCTCAGCATCTTCACCAATGCGCAAAAGCAGCTCGCTGATTCACACGGCCTTACGCTCAACAATGAGGCCGGCCGTGTCCTGGCGGCCATCCTTAGCTGGCCATCCCAGTACACCCTGTCTGCAAGCAACGAGGGTACTTTCCTTCGCGCCTATGAGGTCTGTGAGAAGCTCTGCGACGCGGGCAGTCTATGTGGGGAGGACTTCACCGATCCAAGGCGGCAGGCTGCCACGGCGTTCACAGACCAACTTGTGACCGTCCTGAAGGAGGGGCCCAAGCCGCTCAAGCACGTGGAGCTTCAGCGCCTCTCTGCCGGCCTGGCAGCTATGTGTGAGGGTGGCGGGGGTCGTGCAAAGAAGCCCAAGCGGTCCAGCACACGCTGCTGCAGGACCAGCACCACTGTTACAGACCGCATTTTTGACGACTTCCGGGACGACTTCCTTGCTATGAGCATCTTCGAAAACATCGAGTGGGTGCGTGGGTGGGGTTTCATGGTTGGTGTACAATTTATTCCTATCCACTGGCTGATTGATGTTCTTCATCGAACAAGCACCATGTCCTAGAGGGAGAAACCAGAGATCTACACCACAGTGCATGACGCCAGATCCAGCACAGATCTACACCACAGTGCATGCTTTTGTTGTTTGTGCTTTTGCAGAACTTGAAGCCGCGCCTGGCAAAGATCGTTGCGGACTTTGGGGGGGTTGGCAAAGTTGCTTCCCTGGTGGGCATGAAGAGGCATGAAAAGGTCACGGAGGACCTCGTCTTTGAGAAGCTGCGCGGCGCCACTAAGACCAAGTGGAGGAACACACGGCACCTAAAGAAAGGAGGTGCGATGGGGTTTGAAACAGCTCTACCTGGCCAGCAACGTGCTCGGAATTTCTTGCTCTCCTAGGCCTTCCGGGTTTGGACACCTATTAGGCAACCTAGCAACTAACGTGTGCAGTGTCTATGTATGCAGGCCACGCATCTGAGGAGGAGGAGGAGGAGGAAGAGGAGGAGGAGGAGGAGAACACCAAGGCCAACGAGAAGGAGGTCAAGGCCAAAGCTGTCGAAGATGACGAGGAGGGCAGCCCACCCGTTGACAGCACCCAGCCGGAGGCGGCCCCTGACAATGGCACAGAGCCCGGACCCAGGGGGGGCAACAGTGACGCTGGGGCTGGGGCTGCTCTGCCAGCTGTTCACCAGGGCATGTGGCAGGCCCTGCTGGATGACAATGACAAAGAGCTGCAACGCTACACAGCTGCTGACTGTAACACCAGGCAAAGAGTACTCAGTTGGGAGATGCCAGGGGAGCTGATCCCTCTTACATTCCTCCCCCCCTCGAGCAAACGTCCTCGGGACCCCCCGGGCATATCCCGTAGGATTTATGTTGTTTGAGATCCCGTAGGATTGTGAATTTGAGTGTTATTGACATTTCGTCAGTCCCCGTCCGAGATGGAGGACTTTGTTTTTACTCAGCTGGTAGACTTCTCGCCCGCCCAGGCATCCACCTTTGGGGTAAGAGTATGCTGCATCATGCCTGGTGTGCGATATGTTCGTAACCGGATGCAATCCAGGGAGTTCCCACCTCCTAGCAATTCGCACCAATGTAACACCAGGCAAAGAGTACTCAGTTGGGAGATGCCAGGGGAGCTGATCCCTCTTACACTGACGGGCACCTTGCATACCTCGTGGGGAAGACCAAGGGCTGCTTCCTTGTTGGAGCACATAAGAAGGAGGACATCAAGCCCGAGGCTTTGGGGGCTGGATTACTATTGGGCGACCTGGTAAGCTTACACGCGGTCTGACAGGCGGTCTGTTGTGTGTCTGTATGCGTTGGTACCCTATCAAAGAACTTCCATCTGCGTGCTTGTAACTGCCGCCTGGCCTCTTAACCCCTATGAACATACAGGACAATGAGACCGCTGACGGCTGCACTGATCTCCTGGTGATTGGCCGCGCCATGGCAGTCATCAAGGACCTTGGCACTGTGCACATTCCCCCGACTGGCCAGTCCTTTGCACTAAACGACCGGCCACTCCGCCTCTTCCATAAGGTAAATCAAGGTTGAGCTATGATACCATGTCTGCATCGCATGTGTTGACTTTGTTCTGGTTGCTTCTGTCTGCAGGTGTGATGGCCCATTGTGGGATTGCTCGCGGTCAAGGGCAAGATGACCGCAGTCCAGTGGGCCATGAGGACCACTGGGCTGAGCAAGAAGCAGTTGGATGCGGTGGACTTGGAGTGATACACGCCCTGTTAGGAACCACCTTAGGTGTGGGAAGTGTAGGCGGTGTGTGGGGCTGTACTTGGCTATTGGGCTGTCCTGTCCATGCGCCTTGTTGCGAGCCCCTCAGCATAGGCCTGGTGATGGCGTTCGGGGATCCATCGGAACACTCATTCATTTGGTAGGCTGCAGTACCATATTTAGTTCCAGCATGGATCGAGCGTGTGATTGTAGATATGTTGTAGGTATAAGTGCTGGCGTGGTGGACCTGGACCTCATATGTGTGTCTGCCCGAATGAGAAAGCGGTCTGCTGTGAGAATCGGGCTCTAGCGAGATGGTGGCCCTAGGTTTTTGTTGGGTATACCTCTGTTTGAAGGCGCCCTTAAGAACGGTTTAAGAACACTGGGGGACGGTTTAAGAACGCTGGGGGACGGTTTAAGAACGCTTGAGAATGCTGTGAGAACGCTTGAGGACGCTGTAAGGATGCTGGGGGACGGTTTAAGAACGCTTGAGAATGCTGTGAGAACGCTGTGAGAACGCTGTGAGAACGCTGTGAGAACGCTGTAAGAACGCTGGGGGACGCTGTAAGAACGCTGGGGGACGGTTTGGGGGACGGTTTAAGAACGCTGGGGGACGGTTTAAGAACGCTGTGAGAACGTGTGAGAACGCTGTAAAAACGCTGGGGGACGGTTTAAGAACGCTGGGGGACGGTTTAAGAACGCTTGAGAACACTGTAAGAATGCTTGAGAACGCTGTAAGAACGCTTGAGAACGCTTGAGAGTGGTGAAGGATTGCTTATGCGTGAGAAAATGGGTTGAGAATGTCCTTGAGAACGGGTAAGATCGCTGAGAACGCTTGAGATTCCCTGCAAAGAGCGCTCTCTTGAGATCGCTTAAGAACGCTTGAGAAGGCACAATCTTAAAATATGGCAGATAAGGGTCTTCTCAGAACGCTCTTAACAGCGGCATCCACTTGTGCTTTATATGGCTTAAGGTCACGTTGAGAGCGCTCTTAAAACGGTTTCATTTTGGTAGGGCGGTGACACATGCACGGTGACATAATGTCCCTAGACCACTAGACTCAGCAAACAGGAAGAACAAAAGAAATTGTGTAATGACGCAATAATGTTGCTGGCCAGTGCGGCCGCGGTACATCCAACATGTAAAACTTTTTCATGTCTTGCCATCTACCTATCTCGGGGGGTGTTTCCACTTGGATTAAAGGTCACGGATTACGGGGTAAAGCCTGGCATATGAAAACATCCCGCGGATTAGCACGGATCAGGAAGCAAGGTTAACGATGGCGGGGTTATAACCCGCCGGGGTTATACAATGGTCAGTAAACAGTGACCGTACAACGCGTTGTATGCCCGTGTACGAGCTTTTGGCGAAGTAATTTTTTTACATAGCCTTAAAAAATGCGCGTTATTGCCAAATGGCCCAAGTTCAATGAAAAATATATTTGCTACTTGGAGAGCGGCGGCGGGACGAAGCGGACCGAGTACCAAAGTATGAATCGCGGATTACGACGTCTTGTTGCACCGCCTCTAGAGAAAAGAAATTGGTAGCTTGAAAGGTTATCCTTTATATAGCTCGTAGATGCCTCCGCGGTTCTATTATGGCACATGCTCCTCAGATGTCTTAAAATTGTATCGTATGACAATAACCTACGTATACGTACCTGCATCCCCCTGGTACTGTGAAAACAGTTAGCTCCCCCTGCGCACGGGTGTAAATGCGTACATATCGTGTGAGATTGCAATGGAAGCAGTGCAAGAAAAGAAATGCAATAAATTTAGGGAATCTTTTTGAGACGAGGTCAAGCTAGCTAAGGCGCTAGGAATGGTAGCTATAGCTACTTAGCTACCTAGCTAGCTAAGTGAACAAGAAAATTTGATGTGTGGGACAGGGGGGTATATCTTCACCCGTGGCAGCTACCCTGCGAAACCCTGCCTTCCCCGGTATTTCGGGCACCCTCATCCAGTCACCCTAGTTAACTTCTCGGTGGATCGCTTAGGTTCCGCACCCACCACCAGCATCCAACGGAATCTGCCGGATCGACGACGGCGCAACTCCATTCCTGATTGGCTCACAGGTTAACTTTATAGCAGGCCACCACCGTCCATAATCGAGGGGCATTTTACTCTCCATCATCGGGAGCATTTTCGACCGTGACAGATCTCTATCCCGGATCTCCCGGGGGCAATGGCCCAAGCCTTACCAGTAGTACCTAACCTGAGCATAATGGATGTACATGCACATGTAATGGATAGCATGCAGCAGCACTCTATCTGAGACAAACTTCCCTCGCTCCTTAGAGTTTTCTTCCACCTTACTACTAGAGTAATGATCGCCATCGTTAAGTCTGTGCAGTATCACACATACATACTCCTCGAGTAGCATGTACCCTGTTTATCAAAGAGGCGATGTATGGTCGCTGGTTAACCTGTGGATGCTGACATCAGAGGGAACCTGAGATAGGCTAAGCTTGAGGATACCCTCTACTGTTAGAGGGGGGATAATTGTAGTGCCCTGGGCTTATAGCTGTATCTGCATCTGCCGATCGGTACTTTTCTCGCGTGTGTGTATGTATGTATTTCTGTGTGTGTATTACATGGTTGGGGGTGCGTGAACCCATACCTGTAAAACTACCCATACGAGCCGAAGGCCCAAGGGCAATATCTATACGCCTTAAAGCCACGGAGAACAGGAAACACTGCACATCAGCCCAGACTAGCGTCCAACTGGGATAACTGAGTTTCGGTGAGCCCACATACGTTCCAACGTCCTCGCCAGACCTGCTGGTTCCCATTTCATGGCCTCCAATATGCTCTGTTGATGATCAAATCCCTCTTCAGCACGGATATCATTATAGGCTGGGCATTCCAATAACACGTGTTTTTCATTCTATTCGATTCGGCTATTAGTACCACAACAGTGGCAAAACCGCTGCTCCCTGGGGACATGGTACTTGCCCCTTCGTGCTCTGTTTGCCTCCAAAGCCCAGCAACATAAACCAAACTGCATTAGCTTACGATGTGGTAAACGAGGAATGAAAACCTTAGCATGTGTTGGCCACATGACGGCTGCGGCTCCTGGAAAGGTCAGCCCCATCCAGTGCTTATACTTCGCCATTTGCACTCCCGGTTGCTTCCCATCTGATGGGTACTCCTCTGGCAAGACAGTCAGACACGCATGGTCCCAGCCGCTCATCAAACACTCCCTTAGTGCCGTTATCACCGCTCCTTGGGGGAGAGGTCTACTCAACAACCAGTCAACATGCTCCTTTACCCCCACGACTTCTGGCGGTATTCCGCTCCACATATTGCACTCCACGAAGGAAAACAGTCGTTACATTGAGGTTCCTCAACCCTCCCATTCCGGGTTGGTCAGAGCATCGGTTATCTCCTGCCGTAAAACTGCATGAACAATGGACCCCACTTACTTTTCTAAAGTCATGGTTTAATAGGCGACGGGCTCTTCTGAGGTACTGGTTGAGGCTATTCCTGCTTTTTCCATCGTTTACGATCTCACACGTGATGGGAAAATGAAAAAAAGATCTGGCGGCGTCTCACGGTTGATGGGGTGCCATGGTTAGGAAGTTCCCATCTCAGGATGTCGCGGCCATCTGGCGCCAGCAGTGTGAGGTTGTGGAGGTTATCCAGTAGGTTCCCGAGAGGTGTATCCCCTGACGGTGACCATTTCTGGGCCTGTCCAGTGGCACAGGCACTAGCGTACCAACTCACTCTGTCACGTTAACAGCTTTGGCTTGTCCAAGCTACCCCAACAGTGCCACAATGTGTTTGGGATGTCGTGGCTCTTGCTGCGGTGTCAGCTATGGAGCACGGGCGGCGGTATATGGCTGCAGCCATAAACATCGACCCGGCACTGTTACCTGGCCCTTGCCGTACAGAACTGATCGAGTTGTTTGGGGGCCGCCTTCGGGGTTTCGCAGCTCTGGGAGTTCCACGGAAAAGATGGGATTCTGTTGGGTCAATCACACCTTTTTGTACATTGTGTCCGACATGTTGTTATGTTCAGGGGAGCAGCGCCGATGGATGATAAGCTATCACCTGTTTTTGCTTCTTTGTTTTTTTTATTCGGGAACTTTTGGGGCACTGGCCTCACTTAGTGACAACATGCAAGTTCCTGTCAGGATTTGCTGGTCAGCCTTCTGGTGGGGGTCTGAGGACTTTCGCCATTTGGGGAGTATGTTGGCAAATTCCCCAGTGGTTGTGGGTTTCTGAGCCTTCCCTTTGGGCTCGCTTACTGCTGTCTAGGTGACGCTTGCGTTGTCTGGTCTGGATGGGTGTCTTGTTTGCCCTGTTGGTCTCAGGTGCATTGCTGCATGGCCAGCTGGCCTGCTAGCTCTACTCTTCGTGAGTCTGGAGCCCACTGTAACAACCACACACACCAAAAAAATATGCACTACAGTGGCTCGATGGTGACATATGGTACGGAAGGTGGTTAGATTCAACAGCGGGGCTGCAAAATGATGGATTCATGGTACTGAATGCACAGGTATGCGCACATCGTCATTGTGCCAGCCATGCATGCGATTACAGGATCGGTAGGCAGGTGCGCGTGCTTGTAGTGGCTGGTACACAGTACGGCACACATATCAACTACAAATACACGCGAATCGCTCAACCAGCATCTCGAGAGGACTTTTCAGAGGCCAGATACTACAGTGCTTGTATGCATCATGCACACACAACATGGCACATGCATGGCAGCACATCTGGAAAGGCAGGCAAGCGTGTTTGCACGGGCATGCTTTTACTATGTTACTAAGAGAAGCTGTACAGCACATGTGCAACATTGTACAACTCACAGGAGCTGTATTGGCGAGCCCTGTGTTGATGGAGCAGTCGATGGACGCCCCGTGGGAACTGACAGCCGGCACGAAGGTGTAGGCGTAGGTCTGTCCAAGCATACAAATGGAGGCAGGGCAGGTACCAGGCACAGGTGCGACACCACCATCAGTAATTTTTCAGTCCAATGTTGTCCAGTGCGTCTTCCAGATCCGCTTGCCCTTTGTTTGTATTTGCTTCCCATTGTTAATGTTGATGTTGTTACAAGGTGGTTAAGCTTCACCAGTGACCTCCTTCCCGAGGCAGTTCCCTGCTCTCCCCTGCTAGAGGAGCACCCTAATCCATTCACCCCATCCGACTTTAGAGTGTACTCTTTGAGTTTGGCAACTCACCACCGGCATCCAACCAAATCTAGCGGATCAACGGCGCGTCAACTTAGTTTCTGGTCAGCTCGCAAGTTGATTTTATCACGTCCTACACCGTCCACAAGATGGGGGGCCACCTCCCATTTCACCACCTCTCAAACACCCCGAGAGGTCGGCAGGCGGATTTAAACCCGGACGCGCCGGGAGCAGAAGTCAGGCCTTAACCTCTGCCAGCCGCCTGCCATTGTTGTATCATGTCTTTTTGCAGAAAAGAACCGATCGGCGGATGACAGATCCCGTGATACCCAGGATACTACACGCATACCCATTATTACTTACTTCTAATGGTGATTGATACGTATACGAGATATGAAGCAGAAAGATGAACATCGTGGCTGGGCAACACCAGCAAAGATACGTGCACGTGTATTTAGGCATGTGCATGGTGACGAAACAACGGATGCATACAATTGCAAATCCACCGAGGATGCAAACAGTATTTCATTGCACTGCTGCGCCAATGCAATGCTGCGCGGCAAGCTCAATTAAGTTATCTGTGACATAATGAGCTGGTGTATGTATTATGGCAATATAGTTTGTGGACTTCGATCAGAGTTGTAGATTCGGTTTCCCATGGCATTTCTTCAAGTACTTCTACATTAATGTACCAATATTGGTGCAAGTTGCTAGCCAGCAGGGTGATGGGAATTCCCCAGATCAATTCTGGGTACGACATGAAGCTCTCCAGACATAATGCCACACCCTCCTTAATTAAAGCAAAGTAGATCCCAGGGTGGGCGATAAGTCTAACATGCTGAGAAAATAGAAAATCTCCAACTCGGACAAAGACGGACGAAATAAAAAATCCCAAGGACGTTCGTCCGATGGGGGAAGGAGTACGAGCTCGAGAAGGGATCAGCTATCCTTGGCACCTAGGCCTCCAAGAGTACTCTTTGTCTGGTCTTACAGGCTGTGCCACCCGCGTGAGCCAGCAGGGTGGGGCAGGACTGGCTGGGGCGGGGCCTGAACCGTCTAGAGACACACTTCACCTGGTGCCATGCATATGCAAATGACATTTGCTTGGTACCCCACCCTACCCTAGAATTCCGCTTACCTGCCTAAGTAGCTCCCCACCCCCTTTTGTGATACATGTCAGACACGTCTGTACCTGCACAGGTACCGACTGTGCACACATTCCCCGCCCTTGTTGTTGTCCTTACCCCTGAACTCGCTGCTCTTCCCACGAGCATGACGGCCGGCGCCTGGGTGACGATTGATGAATTCACGCCGGGGACATAGTTCACGGCAAAGCGAAAGTCATCCAAAGCGTAAGGATATGCTCCACCAACAAGGCCATCGATGCGGCAACAGTTGGATGCAGAAATCTCTCCGGCATCTGTGGGAACTGCAGCTGAGCCGACAGTCCTGCAGCAAGGAGTATTGAGGAGTATTGAAATGGGAGGTGGCCCCCCATCATATGGACGATGTAGGACGTGATAAAATCAACTTGCGAGCTACCCAGGAACTAAGTTGATGCGCCGTTGATCCGCTAGATTTGGTTGGATGCTGGTGGTGAGTTGCCAAACCCAACGAATACATTCTGAAGTCGGATGGGGTGACGGATTAGGGTGCCCCTCTAGCAGGGGAGAGCAGGGACTGCCCGGGAAAGGGGCCGCTGGCGAAGTTAACCACCCTGTAACAACATACATACAGAGATGCTGCACTGCAACTGTTCTGTTGTATCCTGTATGCTTACTGTTAAGCTCTAGGCTCGGTTGCCTAACGGTCAGATGCCGGTCCGTTCAGTTCTAACACTGCTGTTATTAACTAATACCTGTTTATATCCGCTGCCGTTGATAACAGGTTTAACTAATGCTAATATTAGTTTATTGGCGGCTTACGACTACTGCTAGTCGAGTTCGCCGTCCAAATGCCGCACTGCTGCGGAAGTCCATACCGCCGTATGGGCGGGGGCTTTACCTGCGTAAAGCTGGAACCTGCGTTCCTGGTTCGTCTGCTTCACCGGGCGAGAGTAGTTCCTGTGAACTATGGTCAACCGAACATCGCACCGCCCAGTCGTACTGGGAACTTATCGGCGCGAGGCCCAAGTGGATTCCACGACGACTACTTATTCTTTCCACTTGTCTCAACCGGTGTCTTTCGATACCACCATCTATGGTTGTGTCATCTGATCATGAAGTATGCTACATGTTCTGTGCCGCACTGCACTGCTGTACAGCTGCAGATCCCCACCCTAGGGCTATATGAGCAGGTAGCATAGGTTTAGATGTCCGTTCGGCCATCTGCATTTGAACATCTATCTCGCCATGGCCAGGCAGGCTAACCAGCTGCAGAGGTAACTGTATATATCTCCGGGCCTGCCAGCCACATGCATGCACAATTGCAGGGAATATGTCGAGGCCCTGCTGGACGCGTGGCTGCTGTGATACTGGTGGTGGTGCTGTTGCTTTACGTGGGCAGCAGTGCATGCATGTTTGATTTACACACAAACTATGTGCAGTAGGCCTCGAACAGTAAATAGAAGCAAGGCAGGCACGAGGATGCTAAATATCTGGATGCTGGTGGTCGTGCTTCGCGCGTATTTCTAGAGCCGTACTGTGTACCAGCTATTACAATATCCCACGAACCTTAGAACTGCATAGCGATTACCCAAAGCGTCGTAGCCATCTCCAACGACGTCATACGAATTCGTGGTAAAGAGGTAAGAGCCACCGCTGCCATATAAACTAACACTATCGGAGTCGTAGTACCTGCAATGAAGCAAATTTTGGCATCTATTTGAAGCGCACATTATTGCACAATCACATTCAGGAAAAGCAGGAAAAAACCGACGAAATTTGACCGCCGACATGGGGGCGGTGGGGCTTCAATGTGAAGCGCCGCGCCTCCGTCACCCTATAGGCTGCTAGCTAGCAGCCTGGGCCCGCTGGCGGCGGCAGCTGCAGTCGACTTCAGTCCGTCCATTACAACGCATAACTTACGGCTCCACTGAGACTCACGAACAATGTACTTAAACATCCTCTAGCACAAGCTATCATTTGATTGGCGAACAAAGCGTTGCATGATGAACATGAACGCTTTTCTTTGGTGGTCCTCACTTATATCACCATACGGGCAACTGGTGTGGCGTTGAACATTCACCCTTCGACATCCCCCCAAGTCCGCAGCACCCTCAGCGCAAAGGTTAGGAGCAATTGGAGGCCAACGGAAATCACCGCCTACCAAAGTATCATCCCTATACAGATGTACAGAGACAGGCCCCACGTGGGGCCCCTCACTGGGCCTTCATGTGGGGCACCCCACACGAAGGGTGGTTGCATGCTTTTTCCCACTTTGAGGAAGCTGGCACCCTGCCCGTTCAGCAAAGCACCTGGTTATTGCTACATCCACGGCATAGCACAGCAGCAATCAGCCATCCGTCAGGTTAGACACATACACTTATAAGTGCAAAGACAATAATTATTGTATTTGCAGTCTGTAGCTACAAACTGCACACTAAAGTGTGTGGTCGTTGGTCCTGCATCTCATCATGAATCAGCAGTACCCACCTAGTAAGGATATCACCCTTCAGTTCAGTGAGTCCTGCATACTTACATCCAACATGTCGTCACGACGATGTCCAAAGTACTGGGGTCTGTTTGGCTGACGCGGTACTCGATGATGCCGGCACGGAAGTGACTCGACCTCACTTCACCGAACTGCGCAATGAGCGCCAACACTAAACTCCAAAGGAGATACGCCGTCGCTCGTGGTCGTCGCATCGTCGCTATTTTAACTGTTGATGTTGGTTATATGATATGCCGGTGGTGAAGTGATGTGCCGATAGAAGGAAAGATATCACCGGCAGCTCCCTCCCCTGCTGGCACTATCGCGTAAAAATAGATGCACACACTCGAATTGTTTCGTCTGTGGTGCAGTACCTAGTAGTTATGCTGGTTGTAGCAACTACTCGTCCAAGATACATCGTCCATAGTAGGCGGCCATATCTAAAGACGATAGAAAATTTATCGACGCCCCTATTTATAGCAGCAGCTGCTGGTGACGAAGAAGGTGCCCACCACTCGTGGGTTTCTTTGGCGTGCGGAATTCCAAAAGGGCATAAGGCCCATTCAGTTGTATGTGCACGTACGTGCATGGACGCAGCATGCGGATAGGCTGTAAGGTCCAAAGTCATCGTGTTCAGTAGCGCTCCGAAGAACATCCTCCGAAAAATGACAAACACAGGTGCGTCGCGACTTGAAAAGGAGCTCACCCGCGCAGAACTGCTCGTCCATAGTCCATTGTGAAACCGGTTTCCTTTGCAAAACTCAAGAAACCTATACATTTTTAGGTCATCGATTAAGGCTTTTTTATACGTGCTGATTCACAGCAGCTAGAGAAATTTGGTCCATCCTGATTCATTTTTGGGCGGGGCCCCAGCGCGAAGCGCCCAGCTGGGGGGCCCCGCTCTGTAGGATTGCCCATGTCCGTGTGGCCGTGTGGCCGTGTGCACACGGCCACGTGGCCACGTGGCCATGTGTGTGTAACGGACCAAGCATAATATCTCGCCCGGCTGAAACGCGTTATTGGTACTATATAGCATTCTCTATTGCAAGGTATCTCGCCTGTAGCCAACAAAGATCGTATGAGCACAAACAACTTTGGCTGCCTCCATTCATCGAGCCCAAAGTCGCATTAACGCCTCTCGGCCTAAATGTCATCTCAAAAGGTGCCGTGTATCTCATAGTTGAAGTCTGGGATGGCAGCGTATGATAACTCGAACACACAGGCATTCCGACTTGCCAACAGCAGGCTGACAAAATTGCTTTCATTTCTCTATGAAATACGCAAGCTGCTCGTTTGTATATTTACTTTGGCCTATGCTCGGGGCCTCCAAAGACTTGCAGCGTGCCGCGATAATGCTCGCGGCAGTGGGGTAGATTGCTGTTGACGCTGGTGCTTCGAGGATAAACATCAGATACAGCACCGGACTTCATATGGTCAGCAACCGACTAGGGGGCCGGCTTTTCAAAGCCGAAAAAGGGCTCGGCCCCGCGGATCTCGAGATATGTAACTTTATGTCAAACTCGGAGCCATGGAAAGTATCTTCGCGCTCCGATTTATCTGGAATGTCTCCTTTGGCATTTCGATATAGAATGGATATGTGTGTGTGTGTGTTACATGGTTGGGGGTGCGTGACCCCATACCTGTAAGACTACCCATACGAGCCGAAGGCCCAAGGGCAATACTACAACGCCTAAAAGCCACGGAGAAAAGGAAAAACACCGCACATCAGCCCAGACTAGCGTCCAAAGAGGGTAATTGAGTTTCGGTGAGCCCACATACGTTCCAACATCCTCGCCAGACGTGCGGGTTCCCATTGCATGGCCTCCAACATACTCTGTTGATGATCGAATCCCTCTTCAGCACGAATATCATTATAGGCTGGGCATTCCAATAACACGTGTTTTTCATCTTCAATTCGGTTATTAGGACCACAACAGTGGCAAAACCCCTGCCCCCTGGAATATAGCAGAATGGATATAGCATTCAAACGCTATTTTTTGCGGGGCGAGATATGTAAGCCACTGACTGACTGACAGCAGTGAACCCGGGGGGCTCGGCCCCCGGGTGACACAAACACAAACACAAGCTCCCACCACGTTGACACTACCCATCAATTGTCACACGTGCCGCGCTAGCTACCGGCCTGTACGGATGCAGGGGGGGCCCGCCCTTTTTCCGGCTTCGAGGAAGCCGACACTCGACTTGTTTAGCGCTATCCGAGCGTTAGTCGATACGATTGCATGCTATGTAACCCGCCTCGCCTTGCTCGTCGTCGTCGTCGCCTTCATCATAGTGTAATGCACAGGGCACAGGGAGCAATTCAGGTCTAACTAATACTGATATTAGCTAGCCGGCGGCTTGCGACTACTGTCGAGTTCACCATTTAAATGCCGCACTGCTGCGGAAGTCCTAAAAACTCTGCGTACGGGCGGGGGCTTTATCTGAATATAGCTGGGGCCTCGTCCCTGGTTCGTCTGCTCAACCGATCGAGAGTATTTCACGACCGAAATCTAAACTAAGATGCAAGTCGCGGTTGACGATGAATCTGTTCGCACCCTTGAAGTTGATGACTGAGAAGTCGGCCTCAAAATGACGTTGGTTTGCCCACCTAAGAGGTGGTGGACAAGAACCTAGATGTTGGATGAAATGGACGAGCATGCTCGGACTGAGACACAATTACTCATTGCGCAATCCGGAAGGAACGCCGTAAAACAAGGCGCTGCGTTCGGGGCCTTGGCGCGGTGTTATTGAATAATAGACAAAATATGGAAAAATGAAAATGAAAAGCGCAGAAGTCGGAAAGACGTGCGGTGTAAAGAAGTGGCCGAGCATAAGGCGGTCACAAACATTTCTCATGACGCAGGCATATGGGATGTGACACCCGGAAAAAAGTGAAGCGTCGAGTAAAAAGAAGAAATAATAAAAAAGAACTAGCAATAATGAACGTTGTGTTCGAGAAGTGCAGGAAGAGATGTGTACGGAGTTGCGCATTAAAACCGGGCTGCAAAAATTAATGAGCAAACTATTCACAGTAAGGCGAGGAAGAGGAGGGAGAGGAGGGAGAGGAGGGAGAGGAGGGAGAGGAGGGAGAGGAGGGAGAGGAGGGAGAGGAGGGAGAGGAGGGAGAGGAGGGAGAGGAGGGAGAGGAGGGAGAGGAGGGAGAGGAGGGAGAGGAGGGAGAGGAGGGAGAGGAGGGAGAGGAGGGAGAGGAGGGAGAGGAGGGAGAGGAGGGAGAGGAGCTCCCTTCATTCTGTAATGAGGGAGTCTTCATTCTAAATTGACCTGGTGCCCTCGATTTGGTGTGGAATGAAGGGTCCTTCATGAAGGTATGAAGGGTCCTTCATGAAGGTATGAAATGAATGTGAATCGCATATAGAATGAAGGCTCCAGGTTCCCAGAGTGTTGGGTGTCCTTTGGTGCCTTTGGGTATCCCTCCCGTGCCCCTTGGGTGTCCCTTCTACGTGTCCTTTGGTGTCCCTTTGGTGTCTCTTCCCTGTCTTTTGGGTGTCCCATGGGTGTCCCTTGGGCGTCCCTTGGGCAGTGTTTTTTTTAAGTAATATATTCCTTTTAAGGAGTAAAGAGGCCATTTTGGCCTTTGGAAATAAGGAACAAATTGAGGCCGATCCGTACATTTCATTCCTCCAGCCAAAAACGTCCATTGCTGCCAGATTGCTCCGTAGTGTGCAGAACTTAGTATTATCGATCATAGAATAGATATGAGGGGCCGTAAGAAGGACAAGCCCGTGAGTCAACGCGGCATAGCAGAATGTATGACCGGTCCTTACATAGCCAAACACGCAAAAGGCAACGACTTGAACGCCGAACAAACACCAAAACAGCAAGATAAGCCTGAAAATGTTCCTGATAAAGGCGTTTGGGACGGCGGTGCTGTTGTCGGTAATGCATCGGCAATGGTGTTGCTTCCAGCGGCGACCGATGACACGGGCGCCATTACCCCTGNCTTCCATGGCGG
>NW_003307562.1:58432-131637 GCF_000143455.1 Volvox carteri f. nagariensis
TTTAAGGAATACATTACGGCGACGCTAGCAACTTTGTTACTTAGGTTGGAATAAATTGAGACCCCCCCTAAATGAAACAAGTCGGGTGTCGGCTTCCTCGAAGCCGGAAAAAGGGCGGGGCCCTCCTGCATCCGTACAGGCCGGTAGCTAGCGCGGCACGTGTGACAATTGATGGGTAGTGTCACCGCTGTGGGAGATGTGCTTTGTTGCAGCAGTGCTGATGGTGTGGGAGCTAAGCTTGCACCGGCGGAATCGTCAGCACCGCCTGCGGGCTCCACGCGAATCGCATCCATCCCGGGTGCATGCCGCATGGACAGTGCGGCAGACCGCAAGTGTGATGTTTATCCCCGATGCGCCAGCGGCCTCAGCAATCTGCCCCACAGCCGCGAGCTTCATCGGGGCACACCGCAAGTCTCCGGAGGCCCCGTATGTACAAACAAGGAGCTTGTGTATTTCATAGAGAAATGAAAGCAAATTATGTTGGCCTGCTGGTGGCAAGTCGGATTGCCCATGCCGGCAAATGGTAACACAAGCTGGGTGTTCAAGTTATCATACGCCGTCATCTCAGAATTCCATTGTGAGATACGCGGCAGCTTTTGGGATGAAATTTAGCGCGAGAGGCGTCGATGTGGCTTTTGAGGTCGGTGAATGGAGGCAGCTAAACTTGTTTGTGCTCATACGGTCTTTGTTAGCTACATGCGAGATACCTTGCAATAGAGAATGCTGTATAGTACCGATAACGCGTTTCAGCCGGGTGAAACATTCTGTTTGGTCCGTTACACACTCAAGGCCTGGGAGTTCGAGTTATCATACGCCGTCATCTAAGAATTCAAATATGAGATACGCGGTACCTTTTGAGATGAAATTTAGCGCGAGAGGCGTTGATGTGACTTTGGCCTCGGTCAATTGAGGCAGCCAAACTTGTTTGTGCTCATACGATTTTTGTTGGCTACATGCGAGATACCTTGCGATAGAGAATGCTGTATAGTACCTATAACGAGTTTCAGGCGGGCGAGATATTATGTTTGGTCCGTTACACACACACACACACACACACACACACACACACACACACACACACACACACACGGACATGGGCAATCCTACAGGTCGGGGCCCCCCTGGGCGCTTCGCGCTGGGGCCCCGCCCAAAAAAATCACTGCCCTTGGGTGTCCCTTTGGTGTCCCTTGGGTGTCTCTTCCATGTCCCTTGGGTTTCTCTTCCATGTCCCTTGGGTGTCCCTTGGGCGTCCCTTTGGTGCCCTTGGGTGCCCCTGGTTATCCCTCCCGTGCCCCTTGGGTGCCCCTTGGGTGCCCCTTGGGCGTTCCTTGGATGTCCCTTTGGTGTCACTTGCAAGGGACACCCAATTGGGTGTCCCTTCCATGTCCCTTTGGTGTCTCTTCCATGTCCTTTTGGTGTCGCTTCCCTGTCTTTTGGGTGTCCCTTGGGTGTCCCTTGGGTGTCCCTTGAGTGCCGGAGACCGAATTTACCAAAACCTTCATTGACAGCTGCACCTGGCTAATTATTAACCACCAAGCGTCCCCTTGGTGCCCCTTGGTTGCAGAATGCTCAGTCAGGATGCAGTGGAGGGTCGAGCACAGGATACGGATAGGAAGGAGAAGGATAGAAATGAGGACCCAGGAAGAGTCAACACCAACCCACCAAGGATGAGGATGGCAGAGGATTAGGGGATCCCCTCGAGATGGGAACTTCCTAACAAACTAACATGGGCACCCCATCAACCGTGAGGCGCCACCAAACCTCTTTTTGTTCATTCTCCTAACGTAAATGAGACCATAAACGACGGAAGGTTCGTTGCAAAAAAAGAATAGCCTTACCCAGTGCCTCAGAAGAGCCCGTCGCCTCTTTAATGAAGAGGGTGTGGGCTACTCGGCGAGCCACAGAAAGTGGCGAAAGTTGCATATTAGTCGCTAATTTAACGGATAGATCTTGAAGTCTGATTTGGCTCCAGTGTTGGTTCGGAGCCATAACTTGCCCTAGTACAGCAAAGAGGTCAAGCGGATCATGGGGGGCAACAACAGCGCATGCATTGCCGACCAGATAAAGCAGGGTGGCCCTTTCATACCCTTCGCACTAAGCAAGGAAACCAACTGATGAGTGTGCATAAGGACGTGAGATAGGTACCTGCTGGTAAAATGCAAGCAATAGCGATCGCTCGTACCCCCTTTTCTCTCCCCTTTCCGACTAGTGTGGTTGATCTCGTTGTGAGATCCAGGGGAGAGTTCAAAAGGGTGGCCACCATGGGGGCCGGGAGTTACTCGGAGAGCTCAGGTTGGCAGCAGCACCTGGTTTATTGAGATACGTGTATGGAACCGTACGGAACCGTACATCGGACCGTACATGTAAGAAGGGTTCAGCTCCCTTGGCATCTCCCTGAGTATTCTTTGCCTGGTGTTGCAGTACGGAACTGGATCCGGGGCTGGGGTCAGAGCCGTGCCGGGGCGGGGGCGGGGGATCCCTTCTCTTGAGCGGATGAGAAATGTTTGTTTGATTAGCTGGTATATACACACACCGCGCCTGTGGGACATGTACATGGGCGGGCTCTACAGCTGCAGCCCTGCATGAGAGGGCAGGCAGGCAAGGCATGTTTTGGTGAGGCAATGTTTACAATTGCGCACTCGCAAGTGATTGGTGGACATGTATGTTTGCATGTGTAGACAGGCGAGACGGGCATATGTGCTCACATAGACGGATGGGATAGCTGTGCATGCACTGTAGGCAGGTGAGACAGGGACGTCCTACAAGCCATTGACACCAGCACATGGCCCCGCCGGTTCGGTCGAGGAGCACTTGTAAACATGGGTTACCCTGTTTGTTACCCCTTGGCAGTGTATTACCCCGACCCCTTTGTTACCCCGGAGTTAGGTTACCCACCTCTCTTCGTACAAAGCCAAATGGGTAACCACTTACCAGTAACCCTACCCCCTGGGTTATGCTTAAGGGCGGGGGTTACCCCCCGTTTTATGCAATAGGGTTGGGGCCGGGAGTGGGCAAGTGTCTTCGTTTGTGCACAAACGAAGCCGGTTGCACGTGCAACCGGCTTGTATATATTTACGGACGCACAGCGGGACCTCGCCCTGTTTCCAGCGTACTTGCTGAAATCGACACTGTAATTGCCACATGCACATGCACGTCCATCTCAAAGTGAGCCGCATGGCCGCAAATGCTTATCGGCAGCTTCTCGGGCGGATTACGTGCGTACTTACAATGAGCGCACTTTTGTCCACCTCTATCTGACTTGTCAGCGAAAAAGAACAAAACATTACCATAGATATACGGTTGGAAAAGTGTGTGAAAAATGGATTCGCTTAAAAAATATTTCCTAAACCATGCTAATTCGCACGGTTAGATGCGTTGACGGACGAAAACCAGCGCCATGCGCATCCTGCCAGTGCCTTCGTTAATCTATCGCTACTAATTACCAGCAGCCGCCGTTATACTTATGTACAGAAAGTCAGCCGTAAAGTAAAGAAAAAAATCGCAAGCTAAGCACCGAATCAGGCGTCCAAACTGATCATGAGGCCCTAATGCGGCACATACAGTCGGAACATAAACACGGAAGCTTTGGTCTGAACCCGGACATACCTACCACGCATGTTAAAGTGAACACATGGGCCTCTGGATTGATGCAGGTGGCCTTCGGAAATGCATAAGAACCAGATCCTGTTGCTGGCACGACAGGTTAAGCTCGGGCACTAATTAGGGCCCTTGTAACTTTTAATTTTCGCCAATTTTAACGTTCGCCGACTTCCATGTGTTGCTGCATATGTACGAGCCCAACCGTGCACCGCTCATTATTAAACATACGCATGGCATACTTCAATGGGCACAACAAACAGAAGCCCCATAATCCCTAAGGGGTCTTCCGTACCGACAGTGCGGGCATATATACATGCGGCTCTACGAGCCGGATCAAAGCATGCCTGTCCATTATATGTCAACCAATCTCGTGCTGTAAAACATTCCAGGCTCGTGCCGGCGTATGCAAAGCAGGCAAGCTCAGCTACTACATGAGAGATACGGAACGGAGGAAGCTAACTATAAGCATGCGTTAAGCGTGCGTGGACAAACCGCTCCACGCCTTCACGCACGCTTGATGAATTGGAGATGCCTGCTCGCCAGCAAGGGACATATTCACGGAGTCGGTGTCTGCCAGCAGCAGCAAGACGGCATGGTTTCAGTTCATTGGTGCGCACCACTGACACCTTGCGGTTAAACATCCTTCACGTACAGACACGACCCTGGAGCTGCTGTCTGGGGCGTGGCGCTCCTCTTGACCCAGCCGGCGGTGTTGAAGGCCTTGCAGCTGGGATCATTGTTGCAGGTGGCCAGCGCATTGGCCCCAAAGTTTCCGATGTCGTCACCGTAGCGATCCACGTCTGGCTTGGAAGTGTATCCAGGATACTGCTGGCACACAGTATCTGCCGTATGGATGCAGAAGGAGTAATAAATTAGTGACGTTCATGCTAGCAAACCCTGCATGCATGTATATGTTATACCCAATCATGCATTCAGGCATTCCAGCATGAATCACATTACTGCACGCAAGCATATTTGTTGTCCACGCAAGCGTGCAATGGTTCACCATGAATCAAGACTACAAAAGCCTTGGATGTTTTGCATCATAACATGTGTATGTCAACGTAATGCAAGCAACAGACGGACGTGGAGCCGCGCGCCCGCCCCTGCGCTATGTTTCGGCCTGGTTTCGGCCCGGTCAGGGCCCCCGGTGCTCGTCCTTCGCAGGGCGAGGCCCCCACAGCAGTGTAACACCACGTCAACAGTGTCTGTAATAAGTCCTTCCTTGTTTATATATCGTGCCTTAGTATAGTAGATAGGGACGGTCCCTATCTGACATATCAGTACGGCATGATCTATGAACGATAAAAAAATACAGACTGGACATGCAGCTGCAGCCTGCATGGTTCTGTAGTAGCTGCCAGGCCTCTCGGATTGTGCTCTAGCGCGTACCGTAGTGCTACTTATAGTTCGTGCTACAATAATTCGGGAGGGACCACGAATATGTAGCACGTACAAATTCGAAGGTATCCCAAGGGACCGCAGCCCCGAAACATCGTACCCTCCGAAGCCGGTCGATCAAACTTCGCAAAAAATAGGATTTCAAGGTGGAAATCAGCTTTTAAATACATAAAATATAGTCATAAACGTAGGACATGAACAACGCTGGAAAACGTTCAAGACAGGCAACCCTGCTTCAATGCGGGATGAAACCGCTAGCACCAAACGCTCCGGTGAGCGACCGAGCTGGATTTGCACCAGTTAGGCTTGATGATGCTGTTGTGAGGCCCAGCGTGAGCGAATGGAGCACGAGGAGGTTGCTAGGCGCGAGCGCAATGCGGTCCATGCTACGGCAGCCGGCGAGGCGAGGCTTGCGCTCACGCCGCAGCCTGGCATTCGACCTGTTGGACGTCCTCTTCAACAAATCCGCGGTCAACCATGGCTCGGCTGCAGTTCGCACTGGCCACTGGTACTGAACTGTACGATCGGTCCAGAATTTGCTAGGGCGTTTCCAAAGTGCGAAAATGGTGAGAGACCATGAGCCTAAGGGTTCCCGGTGGAGGGAGACTGACTGGAAGCTGCAGTTTGAAAAGCCCCGAAACTTTGGAAGGGGCCCTGAAATTTGTATCATGCCCGCAAAATCTGGTCCGGCCTTCCCCGAAATTCAAAGAGCACGTACAAATTTCAGAAAGGTTTTTGACCCCTCCCCGAACAAAGCGATCACGAACTATAAGTAGCACTACGGTATATTGTATTAATGGTGTGCGCCGTACTGTATGACAGCTACAGGTTCTCATCTCTCGTTTGACCCACGCACGGCTGGATTATTAGGGGTCAAAGACTTTGCCAAGGATTATAATTAGAAAGGTCCCCATACTAATTGCCACCACGAATCCATGCATCTAGACACGTACTTTTCACGTATAGGCACGACCCCAGAGCTGCTGTCTGGGGCGTGGCGCTCCTCTTGACCCAGCCGGCGGTGTTGAAGGCTTTGCAGCTGGGATTACTGTTGCAGGTGGCCAGTGCATTGGCCCCAAAGTTTCCGATGTCGTCACCGTAGCGATCCACGTCTGGCTTGGAGGTGTATCCAGGATACTGCTGGCACACAGTCACTGGATGCAGAAAGAAGAAGGGATTGGATCATGCACGTCACATGCATCCATGCATCCATGCAGACATACATAAGCACTTCAGCGCGTCGCTGAAACGATTTGCACGCAGACATACCGAAAGGGCTTCAGACACAATGAATGTGTCAAAAGTGCAACCATAATATTCCTGGAAGATGTCAGGATTGATCGCGACAATGAACGGGTCAAGATTCCTCAACCGTATGAGAGCGGAAGCATCCTCATGCCGATAGACGGTGATAGTAGACCCAGTCATAATGACACACCTGAAAGCTAGCCAAGACTGGAGTTTACGCCGCCCTCAACCCGGCAGATTCCACTAGTGATGGGTGCTGAACCCGGAAATGCCACTGACTTCACAGAAGTCGGCATGTGTGGGGAGGATGAGGGTGGCCCCAAACATCGGGGAAGGTAGCTAGGGACTGCCAGGCTAGTGGCCAAGGGTGATGCTGGACCCCCCTACTTGTCATCACACAAACATACCGATCGTCACCATTCCCCTGCATGAACGTACCCTTCTTCACGTACAGACACGACCCTGGAGCAGCTGTCTGGGGCGTGGCGCTCCTCTTGACCCAGCCGGCGGTGTTGAAGGCCTTGCAGCTGGGATCACCGCTGCACTGGGCCAGCGCATTGGCCCCGAAGTTTCCGATATCGTCACCGTACCGATCCACGTTCGGGATTGAGGTGTATCCAGCATACTGTTCGCACACTGCAGAGCAGGGTAACAGAGGTCATAGGCAGCAGGTAGCTTGATTGCATTCATGGTATGGTGTAACATCCCGGGCATATATCTGTCCCCATTGTTGTGGATTTCAACATCAGCGTGTGCACGAGTAGTCCTTTTCTGATAAGACAGGATTGAAGATACGATGTGTTGACAGAGGGGTATGGCTGCATTTGTGGTGTGTTTTCTGAGTGAAACGAAATGAAACCAAGGTTTAATGTGTGTTTACCGAGAGCGAACTCGGTCGAATGGCGTTGGTGTGTACGGCATGGCCGTACGGGGCTAGTATGAGTTGCAGGAGTGCGACGGAAAGGGTTATTTTCGCAAGTTCATGTTGTCAGGTTTCCGTTGCGGCTTCTGCCTAACCTACAGCTAGTATCCGGAAGCAGAGTCGCAATCGGTAACCAGGCTCACCTACTCTTTATGGAAGCAAGCACACGCTGTCCTGCTTGTTCGTACGATCTCTAAGCGATAAGGCAACTAACTACTCACGAAAGCGAGCCCTCGTAATGCCTAGTGTACTTATAGGGACGATATACACCCAGGGCGCGAGCTATAGACGAGCAATAATTTTACAGGCCAGGCTTCGAGGAACAAACAGTGTCTGACTGCAGTAGCTGTGGTATAGTACGGCGGCGCACAAAACAGCAATAAACAAGTGCTAAGTCTGTGAAATACTTGAGCGTCTACAAATTGCGGCCTGGTATATTAGATTGGGACCGTCTATTCTGTTATACCAGGGTGCCATCTATAGACAATCATAACATTCACAGACGTTACGCGATCCGCAAGCATCTTGAGAGGCTGGTTGCACTCTCAGCAACCAGCCAGCTACTGCAATAAAGGCGTCATCACATTTACTTTGCTATCAATCTCCTTATGCGGCTTATGCGGCTTATGCGGCTAGTGAGCGATCGAGGTTAACCTTAAGGTTTGAAGGCACGCAAATGTGTTGATTGGCTGAGTCCTTCGAGATAGCTTACTACCCAGGCAAGGTAAGTAGCCTGCTCATTACATTTGCGTGAACCAGTTCAGTACCGCACTCAATTGTCGTAGTTTATACAGATGCATGCATGCATATTGCTAGCTGACCAGGAACTAAGTTGATGCGCCGTTGATCCGCTAGATTTGGTTGGATGCTGGTGGTGAGTTGCTGAACCCAACGAATACATTCTGAAGTCGGATGGGGTGAACGGTTTAGGGTGCCCCTCTAGCAGGGGAGAGCAGGAAACTGCCTCGGGAAAGGGGGCCGCTGGTGAAGCTTTACCACCCTGTAACAACATACATATTCGTACTTATCACGTACCTTTCACGTATAGGCACGACCCCAGAGCTGCTGTCTGGGGCGTGGCGCTCCTCTTGACCCAGCCGGCGGTGTTAAAGGCTTTGCAGCTGGGATTACTGTTGCAGGTGGCCAGCGCATTGGCCCCAAAGTTTCCGATGTCGTCACCGTAGCGATCCACGTCTGGCTTGGAGATGTATCCATAATACTGCTGGCACACAGTCGCTGGATGCAGAAAGAAGAAGGGATTGGATCATGCAGGTCACACCCACACATACATGAAAATGTACATATGCGCACTTCAGCGTGTCGCTGGTTTGCACACAAACATACCGATCGTCACCATTCCCCTGCATGAACGTACCCTTCTTCACGTACAGACACGACCCTGGAGCAGCTGTCTGGGGCGTGGCGCTCCTCTTGACCCAGCCGGCGGTGTTGAAGGCCTTGCAGCTGGGATCACCGCTGCACTGGGCCAGCGCATTGGCCCCGAAGTTTCCGATATCGTCACCGTACCGATCCACGTTCGGGATTGAGGTGTATCCAGCATACTGTTCGCACACTGCAGAGCAGGGTAACAGAGGTCATAGGCAGCAGGTAGCTTGATTGCATTCATGGTATGGTGTAACATCCCGGGCATATATCTGTCCCCATTGTTGTGGATCTCAACATCAGCGTGTGCACAAGTAGTCTTTTTCTGGTAAGGCAGGATTGAAGATACGATGTGCTTACAGAGGGGTATGGCTGCATTTGTGGTGTGTTTTCTGAGTGAAACGAAATTAAACCAAGGTTTAATGTGTGTTTACCGAGAGCGAACTCGGTCGAATGGCCGTACTGGGCTAGTTATGTCGCAGAAGTGTGACGGAAGGTGTTATTTTCGCAAGTTCATGTTGTCAGGTTTTCGTTGCGGCTTCTGCCTAACCTACAGCTAGTATCCGGAAGCAGAGTCGCAAACATGCCGTCCTGCTTCTCCTTACGATCCCTAAGCGGTAAGGCAACTAACGAAAGCGAGCCCTCGTAATGCCTAGTGTACTTATAGGGACGTTATACACCCAGGGCGCGAGCAATAGACGAGCAATAATTTACAGACGAGGCTTCGAGGAACGAACAGTGTCTGACTGCAGTAGCTGTGGTATAGTACGGCGGCGCACACAACAGCAATAAACAAGCGAACTACTAGTAAAGCGATCCGCAAGCATCTTGAGAGGCTGGTTGCACTCTCAGCAACCAGCCAGCTACTGCAATAAAGGCTCATCACATTTACTTTGCTATCAATCTCCTTTTGCGTCTTATGCGGCTTATGCGGCTAGTGAGCGATCGAGGTTAACCTTAAGGTTTGAATGCATGCAAATGTGTTGATTGGCTGAGTCCTTCGAGATAGCTTACTACCCAGGCAAGGTAAGTAGCCTGCTCATTACATTTGCGTGAACCAGTAAGTACCGCACTCAATTGTCGTGGTATATACAGATGCATGCATGCATATTCGTACTTATCACGTACCTTTCACGTACAGACACGACCCTGGAGCAGCTGTCTGGGGCGTGGCGCTCCTCTTGACCCAGCCGGCGGTGTTGAAGGCTTTGCAGCTGGGATTACTGTTGCAGGTGGCCAGTGCATTGGCCCCAAAGTTTCCGATGTCATCACCGTAGCGATCGACGTCTGGCTTGGAGATGTATCCAGGATACTGCTGGCACACTGCAGGGTAGGGTAACAGATCGGGGGTCCGGGAATAGGGCAGTGGGGCGGGAGGCGGATGACAAAGGAGACAAGGGGACTGGGATAGGACGAAGATGGGCGGGCAACTGGGCTGGGAAGGGTTTGAGGGGGATTGGGGTTTGTGTACGACAGAATCAATTCCGCCAGGAAATCACGTATACACGGCCTTACTGTAAGTTGAAAACAGCAGGTGCAGACTCATGTACGTGTTAAAAGTTCTTTTGGACCAATAGCTAGTGGATTGACAACAGCGAAAACCTTTGCCGTAAGCAATTACCGACTCGCCTATCTATCTGCATGCTGCTTCTTATAATGCAGCGGAAGAGATTTATATGCATTTCCTTGTAGCTCTAATGTACGACACCCACTTTGCGCCTCATCACGTACCAGTCGCAGCGAGGCTGCCGGGCGGCGCTACGACCACCACCAGCGAAAGAATCGTGAAGCAAGCGGATAGCACCACAGTGGCAGTCCTCCTGCATGCCAGGCGGATGGTTTTGAAGCACTGGTAAGGTCATCTCTCGTGATATCACTGGGACAGGACGTACTTCGAAACATTGGTTGACAATTTTTATGGATCTTACCGTCACGGTATGAAATTATAACGGAAAGCGATCCATACAGTTAGCGATTGCGATTCGTAATTTCTACACCGCGTCGCTACTGGGATTAAGCTTTTAATAACTTAATCTGTTCTAAGGGTGTAAATATAGCTTACTGCACAGAGTGCAACGGCACGGGAACAGCAGCAGTGAGCAAAGCATGCATTTCGGCGAGCATGGATTTGCAGACTTTGCTTCGTCAGCAGTTACCCAACAGCAGCCAGCACTTAATATCCAGCCCGATTCTCTTATCAGCAGCGCCCTGGCCCCTGCTGCTGCTGCTGCTGCTGCAGAACCAAGGCAACCTATCTATTATTATTGCCGAGCCGCCGAAATGCTCCACCTTGCAATATGAATACCTTACCTCATTTCGTGAGATCTCGGATAAAGTGCAGCGATACGTAATGCTCCGTGCAACGGGACGTATTCACTGCTGTTCTAGGACGGAGGCTTACGTGCAGTAGTAACAGTCGTTAGAACGACGCGACGGTACAGTGGGATTCCGCTGATTGCTGATGGGCACGCACATACAATATTTAGATGGATTGGGGTACTCCAACAAATGTTTCATACAGGTGCTGAGGGGACGATTGCTTTTTATACTACTAGGAGCTATCTGTTGCACATCGATACGCATCCCTGTACGATACACACGTGTCCCGTGAGCAGTCCCCCAGAAGCGACGACGAAGGTGCAGAGCCCGCCTTGAATCCAATATGGCAACGACACAACGCACATGATTTGTACTAGAAGTTAAGAAAGTGTGGAAGGGCTCGCTGGTCGTCGAAGGCCTTATGATAGTGGTGCCCGTGCTTTCAGTATTCGTATCGATCCGCCTGTGTGAGCCCGTTGACCTCGGCCTGCCCTGGATTATTGAGGTTTCCGTGGCGTGGCATGAGAACTTGAAATTACGTAGTAGTTCGACTGTTTTTGAAAGGCGTGGCGGGATTTTGAGAACTGAAGTTACACATATGCACAAGCTAGGTGATTTCGTTATTGCTGGGTTCGCCCATCGCACGCATGCATGAAGGACGATAGATTCAAGGAAGGGCACATGAGCAGAGGCAGCAAGGAGTGGACGCACGAGCACTCGCGCTGCTGGGAAACTCAATGCATCAACCGTTCGATGTCACAGAAATCTGTTCGCTTGCTCGACTTCCTGGAAATGAAGTGTTTACGGTTGGGAGTTTGTAACAGCTATGTTGGGAGTTTGTATGCAGCTATGTTAGTAGCTGCTGAGCAACTTGCCCAAAGCTCAGAACCTCTTGTTTATTTTCCTGTATACCTGGCATTTTGTATTTCGCTTTTACGTGTGACACGAAATATTCGCCACGTCAGTACCTGCTACCTGACGTCAGATAATGTTCGTAGGCGTCAACTAACATGACCAAATGGCGCACTTGAAAGGGAAACAACGATGTTCAATTTTCAAATGAGAAATAGCGTTGAAATAATGCATGCATGAAACGTTAGAGATTTCTCTCGACATGTACGATGTCTAGCATCGCTCAATGCTATTTGTTCTCTGAAGCCGCAAGCAAGTGAATCTGGCGTAGTTGGCTATTGTGACGCGGATCTGGCAGAATCCGAGGGTTCGTGATCTGCCCTTGGGTACGTCTTCGTTATGGGAGGTGGCGTGATTTCGTGGGCGAGTAAGCTTCAACCCACGGTTGCCACATCTGCCGACCTCTCGATGTGCGTGAGGTGTTGAGTTAGGAGCAGTGATCTTTTCCCTTACGGAAGGAGCCATTTGTCGAGTTATTGTTGACTTTTGGGGCCGCCTTCAGGGTTTCGCAGCTGTGGGAATTCCACGGAAAGGTTGGGATTCTGTTGGCGCACATCACCCCTTCTTGCGAATTGTATCAGGCAAATTGTTATGCTCACGGGAGCGGTCACCGATGGACGATTAGCTATCACCATTTTTTTATTCTCTTGTTTGGAGGACTTTCCAGGCTCAGGCCTATTTCGATAATAATTGGGGGTCCTCAGCCTTCCCTTTCCTCGCGGTTTGACTGTCTAATTGCGTTTAGTTGTCTCATCTGGGTGATTGTCTAATTTGTATGTGAGTCTCTAGTGCAGTGCACTGCCAGCTGGCCCAATGGCTCTACTCTTCGTGAGTCTGGAGCCCACTGTAACAACCACACACACACATCTACTGGAAACGCTGAGTATATGGCTGCGGCGGCTGCCATCGAGGAAGCTCTGTGGCTGCGCCATTTGCTGCGTGCTTTGGTCGTCAGGTCACCACACTTTCCTTTCTTATTGTATTGGTCGCGGGGGGCCCTTTTCTTAAGTCGTGCAATTTAAGGTGCATCCGAGTAAGGTAACATCTTCAGTGGTTCACCGCAGGGCACCTAGGAGCATGGACTTCCTTGTGCGCGAAGTTTCCAACTGCGTGGGAGCTGAGTGTGTGGGAGCTCCTCTTCTATTTGCGTGGGAGTTTCCATTCGTAATGCTCCATTTTTTTCAGTCACCACCGCTGTGCGTAAGCGTAACAGCTGAGTCTTGTGTGATATTTTGGTTGAAGCGTTCCTTAAAAGTTAAACGTAGTTCCGTACTAAGTCTGTCAGACTTCCCTTACTAAAACGGGCATTGCCTAAAAGTAGGAGTCAGGCTGAGCGTTTGATATCCTGGTTGTGGTAGGTTTATGTTCCCGCGCGCGCGGGCGAACGTTAGAGATTTCTCTCGACGTGTACGATGTCTAGCATCGTTCAGTGCTATTTGTTCTCTGAAGCAGCATTGCTTCTTTAAGCAGCCCCTCGCACAAATGTGTCCGGTCGTACTATGCCGAATAAAACATCCGTACAAGACGCGAAAGCCAGGCGCGAAATTTACCGTGCGGATGCGCGCGTGCAATTCCCAAAATGCGCCTGTAAAAGTGTATGTAATTTTTTCGGCGAAAGGCCGCTCATCAGGGCATGTTGGCATCAGTCACAAGCGGCATGCATCTCGGACTTTTGGCTGGCTGCTTAGCCTGAGCTGAAAAAGATATGAAAGCAAACAACGTAGCTTGCAAGACTGGGCGCTTGAAACGGCCGCGGGAAGAGGAAGCGTTTGGCGAAGCGGCAGTTTGCGCAAGCAAACGAGGTGCGCCAGCGCGTTGCGCAGGTGGGCACGATGGCCATAGTCACACGCGGCATGCAGCCTAGTCTATTGCGTGGCTGCTTTGCAGTAACTGAAAGCACGTCGTAGCTTGCAACACTGGGCTCGTGAAACTGCCGCGGGAAGAGGAAGCGTCTGGCGAAGAGGCAGTTGTGTGCAAGCCGCTGCAGTTGTGCGCAGCGCATACAGCACCTTGTTCCGACTAAAGTCAAATTACAAAGTTGCGCAAAGTATAACATACATAAAATTAATTAAACATAAGAACAGATAAGACATTTAGAGCCTTGTCGGTGACATGGACGCCGCTGTTGGCTTGGAACAGCTATTTGCTGTGCATAGGGACGTGCCCGCGTTAGCCGTGTTCAACAGCTCAGATTGGATTTCAGCCAACAAAGCCTCAAGAGCTGCTGCACAACCACCGGGAATGTCTTCAGTTGGGCACGTGTAGTTTTGGTCGGCGGGGTCGAGCATCGTATGCATTGCGCACAGAAACCAAGGTGCAGCGTCTCTGTAACATCGCCAACATATCCGGTACGCGGTGGCAGGCTTGCCGAGCACGACATGAAGGGGGGTCGCATCTCACCATTCAACTAAGCATGCATGTGCTCGGTTGAATGCTCGGTAGCGTGCGAGTTTACCTATCAGGATGTTTGTTTGCATATCCCTCCAAGCGAGAGGGCTTGGACCTATGCTGATGTTCGTTACAAGAATTGAACTGAGGACTGATGCTACACGTCATGTATACGCGTTGCTTAGCTTGCAACGAGACGCGCCCACGATGAAAGCTCCAGGACCCCATCTCCCCTCCCCCCCCCTCCCCCCCTCCCCCCAAAGCTTCAGCTACGCTCACAATACATTATACTGCTACACTATTCTCTCCAGTCCTACCACATTATATTTCACCGACGTACTTCGGCACCTTCCACAACAATACATGCTTCGTAAACGCGGTCAGCTGCTTCACCAGGGCCCCCATATTTAGCTGAATGTAAAGGGTTGATACCGCTATACATGACAGCACGATTACGGCCCAGTATACTTGAATAAAATTCCTTTATACTGGAGGACAGCACCGAGGTATGGATTAGAGAGAAGGAACGGTTCGGGGAGTACGTTTTGCACCGTCGTTCATAATTACACCTAATAAGCTTGCGTGTGTGTGTGTTACATGGTTGGGGGTGCGTGACCCCATACCTGTAAGACTACCCATACGAGCCGAGGGCCCAAGGGCAATACTACAACGCCTAAAAGCCACGGAGAAAAAGGAAAAAACACCGCACATCAGCCCAGACTAACGTCCAAAGGGGGTAATTGAGTTTCGGTGAGCCCACATACGTTCCAACATCCTCGCCAGACGTGCGGGTTCCCATTGCATGGCCTCCAACATACTCTGTTGATGATCGAATCCCTCTTCAGCACGAATATCATTATAGGCTGGGCATTCCAATAACACGTGTTTTTCATCCTCAATTCGGCTATTAGGACCACAACAGTGGCAAAGCCGCTGCCCCCTGGGGACATGGTACTTGCCCCTTCGTGCTCTGTTCGCCTCCAAAGCCCAGCAACATAAACGAAACTGCATTAGCTTACGATGTGCTAAACGAGGAATGAAAACCTTAGCATGTGTTGGCCACATGACGGCTGCGGCTCCCGAAAAGGGCAGCCCCATCCAGTGCTTATACTTCGCCATTTGCACTCCCGGTTGCTTCCCATCTGATGGGTACTCCTCTGGCAAGACAGTCAGACGCGTATGGTCCCAGCCGCTCATCAAACGCTCTCTTAGTGCCGTTATTATCGCTCCTTCTGGTAGAGGTCTACTCAACAACCAGTCAACACGCTCCTTTACCCCCACGACTTCTTGCGGTATTCCGCTCCAAATGTTGCACTCCAAGAAGGAAAACAGTCGTAACATTGAGATTCCCCAACCCTCCCATTCCGGGTTGGTCAGGGCATCGGTTATCTCCTGCCGTAAAACTGCATGAGCAATGGATCCCACTTGCTTTTGAAGGCGGTTCCAGAAACGGAGGATCTGCTTCACCATGTAATATTGTAAGGGGAGTTCAGCCAGCTCCGCGTACAACAGCCTGTGGGATGGCCGTGCCGTCTCCACTACCTGCCTCATGAATAAAATCTGCAGCTGGACTGCACTATCCTTCAAACAGGCTTCGAACATGCCCTCCGCAAGGTTGGCTTTATCCCGCCGCCTTCCCGCCCTGTCCACGACCTCTGCCAGCGCAAAAGGGCCCCACGCCTGGCAGCCATACAACAGAATTGCTCGGACTTGGGTTGCAAAACACCGCATTCGCACATCGGGGGCAAACAGCTTCATTTTGTCCAGCTTTGCGCTTAAGGAAAACATAGCGGACCGACCTGTATCACACAACTGCTGACGGCACGCACTAAAAGGCCGTTCTGGCCCATATACCAAGCCCAGATAGCGAGCGCTATCTTTGGCAGGTACTACCTGGCCTGATAGCCGTAACTGTTGACATCTCCCGCTAAGTTCCGACTGCTGGGTGCCGTCACATGCAAAAACAAGCCTTTCACACTTTGAGACATTTGGTCGCATCCCAAAAGCTTCACAAAACAAGTCCACAAGATGTAGCAACTCAGACATTCGCTCTACTGACGTCGCTAGCAGACTAACATCGTCTGCATACAACAGTATGGAGACGCGCTTGCTGTCCACAAGGGGTGCGTCACACTTACGTGCACCAGCTTCTACAAGGTCATGAGTATCAATCAGATCGGCTAGTGTCTCGATGAAAAGTCCAAACATGCAGCTTTTACAGCATCAGAACGTTTTGGAGCATGCTGAAAAAGTACCAAACAAAATTGCAAATTGCTGTGATTTTGACGGGGAGTTCCTCGTGTGAGGCCTTGCGCCGTTCGTTTTGGGGTCCCCGTTCCATGACTCTCACGTGCACGGGGACCCATCCGTAGCTCGCTTAACTGATCCGTTCATCAGCTGTTACAGCGATTTGTAGCCTGTGTAACGGTGAGCTGCATGAGACTTTGGAGTTGTCTCTTTGCTGCCCGTTTTGGCTAGTTAGTGGAGGCGCGACTATTTACAACAATGGCTACGCTGGCAACCGTCTTCAGCCGTCCCGCCATACCACGCCTCAGGTTCCACACCCATACCGTATTCTCAAACAGAATTTAGATAACAAAATTTCTTTCCAAGAAATAAGTGAACAACATTGCCTATGATAAAGATGACCTAGCAAGCAGGCATTCGTTCTGCCCATCAGCTCATATCCTCACCCTCATCCTCATCCTCATCAGCATTTGCCCTGTCCGACATATTATATAGCGCGTTGCTCCAAACCATAGTGCCGGCGGCGGCTGATGCCACCGCTGCAGTTGTGCTGATGCTACTGCCATCTCTTTTTCGGCCCACATTGTTGCTGGCACCAAGGAAGTGAAGTCGCTGATGTCGCACCTGTTGTGGTGCCGCCGGAACGCGTGCAAAGACGCTACGGCCGCTGCCGGCGGCGGTGGCGGCAGCAGGACACGGCGGTGGGGCAATCATAGACCGGACGGGCACCAAATACACCGTTGCAGCTCCACCTGCAGCTGGCGTAGGGGTGTGTGACTCCAGGGACTCCACTGCTGGGGACGCCAATGACTGTGGGCGCACCAATGGGGAGAGGAAGGCAAGGGTGCTGGACGCCATCGTACCTTGGCTAAGCTGTTCGCACCCTGTCTTCTCTGCCTGTGTTGTGCAGTGGCTTCCTTGCAAGGTCTCCAGCAGGAATGTAGAGCGTGGGGAAGCAACGTTGCAGCTGCTGGTGTCAGACGACGACGACGACGACGATGACTTTGTGACAACGGTGGCAGCCTCCTCCACGGCCGCCACGGACGGTTGCAGCGCGGCAGCTGACACCGCAGGCGCGACACCGCCTGCCTCGCTAGAGGGGCATGTCGTCCCCGTCCCCGTCAACACACCCTGGGCTGCGGTCTCCGCACGCCCCTCACCAGCCACCGGCCCAATGCTGATGCTGTTGTTGTTGCAGTACTGCACACCGTCCCCTGCCGCTGGCCTGATCACATCCCCAGCTGTCGCCTGCCGCCGCTGCTGCTGCGGTGAAGAAGGTGCCACTGCTGCTGTGCACGACGACACACTATCCTCCCCATCATACATCGTTGTGGTTGCATACGATGCACACGACGTGCGATCCAACGCGTCTAGCTCTATGTGCAGCTGCTTTGTCATGGCGTATCCTGGAGGCAGAGGCGGCGGTGGCAGCTTGTCCGGCAGTGGCAGCAGTCCACCCGCGCCACCTCCTGGGGACGCATTGGTTCCCATGGCCTCTGTAGCGGCTGTCTGCACCGCCGCTTTTAATTTCCGTACACTTCGGATCATGTAGATAGCCACCACCGCCACGATCAAGACCGCTACCACCGCCAATGCCACCACCCCGGTGGCTACCAGGATAAATGTTGTCCCGCCGGTCGAAGAGATGCTAGGGCTGGAGCTGGCTCCTTGAGGCGCTTTTAATGGAGCCTTCACTGGATCCAGCGATCCAGTGGAAGATGGATCTGGCCCCACCTGACTTCCCGGTGTATCAGCAGCCTAGCAGCGGTGCCGAAGTCGGAGTTCCAACGGTGTGTGGCAAAAAAGAAAATTGACGAAATGGCAAATGGCAAAATCAGAATGGAGGGTGAATACGTAAACTATTGTTTGTCGATTGGGTGCGTGCGCCAGGGGTGCACATGCATTCGCAGGGAGTATTATCTCTTTTGACAGTGCAAAGCGGCGATTACACGATTTGGGTCGGGGGTACAGAGGGATGCTGCGAAGAAGTTACTGTGGAGCTCGGAAAGGACCGGGGACATACGCGGGTCTGTGCGCCATGCTAGGAAATGCAGATGTGTGCATCCAAGAAGAGATGCAGCGCGGCTTCGTTTGGTATGGCAAGATATGGCAACCTGCTGCTCTGGGCTAGAGCAGGACCAAGGGAGACCACACGTGCGGCAAAATGCCTGATGCAGAGAAAAACACCACTCACCTCCACCCCTGGTCCAACATGGGGTGCCAATTTCAAGTCCACTTGCGTCGCCACGCGCATCTGCCCCTCCGTTGACAGGCACGCCCAAGGTGCCGCAAGCTGCGCGTCCACAAGCGCTTTCACCAGCATTAGTGGAGCATCTGGGCTGCTGCTAGCGCTAGCGCTAGCACTAGCGCTAGCACTAGCGCTAGCACTAGCACTAGCACTAGCACTAGCACTAGCACTAGCACTAGGGCTTCCACTCGTGCTGGGGCTGCTGATGACGCCAAGGCCGCGCGTGGTGGAGCTTGTGAAGCCGCCGCCAGACTCCAGGGGAATTTCCAACGTCACGTTGAATAGCACGGTAGTATATCTGGAGCAGGGCGGCAGCTGCAGTGACGGTAGCAGCGGTGAGGGGGGATCACACCTTTGGTGGTTGCGGAAAGTATGGTGACCCCGCAAGCGCAGAATGAGAAAAAGGAGTATGCCTACATAGGCGAGCAACAAGATTGATGTATGGAAATAAGAACCTTCAGTGTGGAAATGATTTACTAACGATAGGTGCCACCTCCACTTTGCCGTACCCACCTCCAAAGCCGCTACTTCTGTGTACGGTGACTGTAGACAAACGATGTCCTTAACGTGGTTCTCAGTCACTCCCTGAAAATGATAAGAGATTATTGATGAGGGACAAGCGGAAGAGAGCGCATATGAGGTTAATAGCTAGGCGGTCATGACGCAACATCATCATCATATGGTATGACACTGGTGTAACAACGCCGTCATGGTGGTTGACGACGGCAACCAAAGCAGGTTTATATCAGGAACAACACACCTCCATCCGGCAGCTGCTGAACAAACGTTGGACCTCCATGTCGGGAGGAATGCAATTGAGGTTGTGCCTGATAGGGGAGAGCACCCTCACAGAAGCATACTAATTGAGGGACCGTTGGCTGATAGGAAAGCAGCATTAAAATGCTAAGCAGCCCCAGCACCGAAACCACCCGGTGCAGCCAACCGCCGTACGTCCTTACCTGCGTGGCCAACACTGAAGCCACCGCCCCCACCACGGAACGGATAGACTGAGGGCTGCATGTCTCCAAGTACAGCTCGACGGGCAACAGCGGCACGATGCCGCTGCCGCCGACGGTGTCCAGGCGGCCATTCCGTACATCCTTCCGTACAGATCCCATCAGAAAGGATATGGTATGGGTAGATGGCGTAAGGGCAGTGATGGGATATTCTGCGGCAAGCGATTTGAGCCAGACCGCAGCTTGGGCGCTGTAAGGGGAATGGGATGCAATGTCACCACAAGAGCTTCTGTCAGGTAGTGTTAAGTTAGCTTAATTTAGGTTAGGTTGGTTAGATCAGTTAGCTTCGCTGAAGTCCGTTAGGAGTTGATCGGTGTTCGGTAAGTTCAGTTGGTTTAGACTAAGTTGGCTGTATAGGGTTAGCTTGGAATGTAACCGATTGACTAGGTAGTGCGATCCGCCTGGCCGAATTGATTGAATGACGTTACAGTGGGACCCGAATGGATCGCGAAAAGAAGTACGTACAACCGCCTGCCATGGACTCCATAGCAAGCAACCAGCATCCCTCACCACCTGCACACCTCTTCTCATGGGACAACCTAGGATTGCCCGAAGGCAGTGGACAGGCGCCCTAATTAGCTAATAGGTGGCTATAGCCGCGTACCATTAAATGCCCTCAACCTGCCTATGTCTCAGGCTGTTGGAGGCTCTTGGCTGGGTACGGTGGCGTATGAATCACCTACAGCGCCAAGCTAATAGCTAATAGCTAGTCATCCACCGACTCATGGCCAGCTGTGATCCACCGAAACCAATCTAATCCAGGTTAAAGTACTAAGGGGAATAAACTACTGCAATGCGTCTTGCGATCGGGCCAGATCAGGCCAGACGACTATATGTAGCACACAGGCATGTGTGTTGCGGGTCGGAGGCCCGGAAGTGCCAGACGTCCAGAACACAGAATGTCGGCCACCTAATGTTGGATGATGGCGTCCTATGGACCCTATTCCTGGTTACAACCCCAGGGATGCAAAAATATATAGCAGAAGTCTTAGACTGCACTAATTGAACTCATTTCTGGGGGCTTGTCCTGTCCTGCCCTGTCCTGCCCTGTCACTAAGTCATTTGATCCCAGGGAACGAACCTCCCTAATAATGCGTTCCGCCAAAAGTCCTCAAGCCTTTTTCTTAGCGCTAATTCGGGGCCGCCAGATCAACAACATCTCGCAGCATCTGCTGCACCTTGCCAGGATGTGCTAATGGAACGAGGCATGGCTAGAGTTCCACCCTTTCATAAGCCCATGCTGAACGCGTTCTGGCGGGGCCCTTCTCCTACACAGGGGATATGGAAAAGAAATGTACGCCACCTACTCGAGTGGGTCTACGGCAGCGGTGTACGACATCGTCTCCGTCATGCCATTCCTGAACACCTGCGTAGCCGTCGCCGGCGTGGAGGTGGTTCCCAGGTCCTCGGAGCCCGTTGTAGCGGTGGAGACGACATCCTCCGATGTCCAGGATCGAACCTAAGGATGTCGCGGTTACGGCGTCAGAAGGGTCATTCCTCGCATAATCTTCTACAGTATTGTTCTTTGCCTGCTCTGTCTGAGCTCGGAGTAATCTTGGAACTGTTTTTGGAAAATGCCAATGCAGTCGATGCTTGTCGACACAGCATTACCATGCCTCAAACAGATGTCCCCGCATGCACATGCATCCACGGACGTCCACCTCCCTGATCCAATCCCACCGGCACAGGGGAAAATGTTCCAACTCTGTGCCCGCAAATTTTCGCAGTAAATCATCTTCCCACCAAGGCGCTTTAGGAGTATATACTTACTGGCGATTTTTAAACTACGCACCATGTACGGCATCGCCCGTTCGGCCCCTGCTTGTTGCACAACGTACCTGTGACATCTGGATCTTCACATGCGCCACCGCTTTCACTACGGGTCCCGCCTCCAGACACTGCGCATCACCGCTGCCGTCATTTTCCTCCACTATATCGCGATGCTGCATCGCCAATTGCACCTCCAGATCCAGATCTAGCATCTGGCATTTGTTGGAGATCCCGCGGAGGCGTACCGGCGTGCTGTAGCAGCTGTAGCGCTCAACACCCTGGATACCTCCCTCCGAAGAAGCTTTGAAGTCCATTGCCGACCCCAGGTACCTAGCTTTGCCTTCCATGATCACCTTGCTATTGCTGCTGCTGTTACTATTGGAGTCTGTACTAATGTACGGCAGTACCACCCATCCGCAACGTGTCGTGACGGTTAGCATCAGCACGCCAGTGCGCATGCGGAAGGCAAACAGATTTGCTACAACCGGTGAGCCGTTGCCGCTGTAGCTGCTGTTGTACGGCTCGACGAGGGTGACGTCGACGGTAGCCCCCATGCCGCACATCTGCAATGTCGGGCAGAAATGGGGGCGATGTGGTGGTACATTTCAATACCAGTGTCACCGTCACCGACATCACTGGTATCCCACATTAGCATTTACGCGGTTATGGCCTGTTAAGATGGGCACCGTTCTCTGCGTAGGCTCAAACGGTTGTAACGTACATAACTGAATGCCTGCAGCTGGCGATATAGTTTACGACGGAGGTGGGGCCGCCGGACTGACTGTGGGGGTAGGCGTGAGGCGGTTGGGTGGGAGCAGCGGAGCATTAGCAATAGCCGTCCGCCCAACACCAACAGACCATAAAACTCCCTCTAAACCTGACCCTACTGTCCACGAAGGTACCGCAGCACCCAGCAAGTCTAAGTTATTGGGTGCATCGAGAGCCTAAACAGGCCTTAACAGGTTCGAAACCTTGGCGGACACCTACCGAATCGATGGATATCGCCCCCCCTAGAAAGCTGGGCAGCTTGCAGAGGGCCGAGTCCTCTCCGTAAAAGTCTGCAACCTGCGGGGTTGGGGATGGGGTGCCCACGCCGATGCTAGCGTCAGTTGGGGTTTTAGGAAGCGCCAGGAAATGGAATTGAACTCAAGCAGTGACGGTGGCAATGCCAACGGAGGGGACTGGTGCGGGATTGGAAAGCCGCCCGAACGCGAGTTGAGTTCCACGGGAGGTCACTGCCAGTGCCAGTGCAGGACTGCCAGCAGCACCAATACTGCGGAAGGGCCCGCTGCTGTTGTGGGCTTTGCGCGCCAAACCCTAAGTCCCCGAGCCCCATGGGCGCGAGCTGTGTTTGGGAAAACTGTGAGGGTAACCGAAGGTATCTGTTGTGATAAACGAGCGGCGGTGAGATGATACAGGCGGATTTGGAAGCAGTCGAAATACATGGATTGTGGAACCATTCCCTAACCCCTGCGTAGCGAGTAACTGCCCCTTGTCCCGCGAGGCATCAGGCCTTTGATCAACATGAACTGCAGCCCGTGCGGCTCAACAGACGTCATTCCTTGCCAGCTTGGGATCTGTTTGTGCGGCTGAAGCTTAGATGGCAAGCTGCTTTGCGGCCTCGAACTACCTACTAACCACCTCACCCTTCTTAGCTGCCGTGAAAACAAGGACGGGACAAGGCAAAACGCCGTGCACTAACCAGGCATGGGTTTGAATCGCGGTAAGCGCACGCGTTGCATTCTTCGGGAAGTGAGCACATCCCCGTCGCCGCGCCCAGAAGCTCCAGGTCGAAGGCACGGTTCGGGTCGCTGAAGTCGACGCGCAGCGGCACTCCGGCTACACCAGAGCTTAAGAGGGCAATTTCTTCATCGGTTATATCTTTGGTCACAGGTTGTGCCTGGACGGAGACGCTGCTGTCCGTGGCGTCACAGACCGGCGCAACTCCCATGAGTACCGTCATCAAAAGAGCAAAGGCTACAGTGATGCTTGCACCTTGATGCCTTCCATATCGATGGATGTAGGAATCAGAACTTCCAAACATGGCTGAATAGGTTACCAATTTTGCAAGTCACGTCTTATCGTCCTAAGTCGGGGCGACTCCCAGGTTAGGGCTAGTATGTGACAAGGAAGTAGGCATTGCTTAAGAGCTTTTATTATTAGTTTATTTGCACATGTTTGATTTGACACTTCAAGGTTACAAAGATAGCCAGGTCCCTAACCGCTACTAATTAGGTACGTTAGTTCACTCCTCCAAAGAGAGCGCCAAGCTTATTCACTAGATCTAATGTAATAGCGTAAGTCTTTCCACTGGAACCGCCCACCTTGCAGTTCGATGCAGCCCCCCTGCCCCGGGACAGCCAAATTGCCATACTTCATCCAACAGGGCAACCAATGTAATCCTTCGTTATAAAATATACAAGATGCTAACTATGTTTCTAGTCAATTCAAGCGTGTTTGATGGTGGGCGCTAACGATGAACTACTTCAACCAACGCCATCCCGAACCACTTTCATGGACGCAGACATCGGCAAACGGGGTATTTCTGGTTTCGGGAACTTGTATAATTCTGTATTCTAGTAAATTTTTACATGGCTGCCGAATGAAAATGCGTTTTTTGCATCAGTTTGACATTTGTATACAGCGTATGATCCTAGTTCTGCAAGCCGGCCGGCTTCGGGAACTCTATTTCTTTTTTCGGGAGTTTCGGTCACAGGCATTCCAGAATTGTTAATCGGTACAACCCCGAAACTCCCGAAGCGTTTGCCGATGTTTGCATTGACGCTGTTTGCTCAGGAGCCGGGATCACGGCGTAAGGCCAGAATATGCAAAACAACACCATCATACAAGTAAAACATTTGATATGCGATTGCATTGATGATAAAGCCCACGAACGAAGCCCGAAAAGGCCCGGTACCTCCAGGACATGCGCCGACACGCGCAGGCGAGGCAAAGTGCAACGCCTCAACAAACCCATCACATCGTGTGTGTCACGTAGGACGTTAAATTGGACTGGACCTGCTTAAATTATACATAGCTATCCGCGCTGCACAAAGTACATAGGGGTACATAACTCTTAGATGGTAGACCCGGTACAAGGAATTCGGGGCAAATGGACTGCCGCAAATGCATAACGGAATCTGCAAGCGACGGCAAGGCTATCTGTGCCCAACTGAATTGCAAGTCGTCCAAGGGCATTTTCAAGCAACGGCAAGGGTATCCGAGGCGTACTGTAAACGGATCTTGGGAAGGGCGCCAGGGGCAGCCGCGGAAGATTGAGCTGGCCTAGCTCTGCCTAGCCGGCGTTGCTTCCGTTTGGGCTCCATCTGTCAGTAATGTGTCTGAATGCGTCGCATGATGATTTAGGTGAACAAGGAGGTCAAGTCATAAAACGTAATGCGTTTTCCAGCTTACGGTGTCCTTCCCATTCCCATTCATTTACAGGTAGCCCATTTTCGGATACCTTACGGACCCCATCAGTTAGTTACTCGATTGAGTTGTTAACAATTCTGGAATGCCTGTGACCTGCATAAGGAGGGAAATGACATTACCAGAGTGGAAGGCCATGTGTCGAGATGTCGGAAGGTCTGTCGCGATCGGTACGGTACGGTCTGGTACGTACGATTGTGGATGGCATCGAGCGCCGTACAGCGTGTCAGATTGCTTTCATCCTTTGAGATCCTGAGTGAATGCCAGCTTTCCGAGACGTTTGATAGCTTGAAATGGCCTAACTTTTGCCCCATTGAGTCTGATCCGTGATGCCCTTGACGCAGGGCCATCCTAATGTCGTAGCAAGGATGAGGATAAATCGCGCAAGACGGCTACTTCTTATTCGTCAACAGCTGCAACAGCAGCAGCGACTGCTGGGCAAGCATCTATTCTTTGGCTATGCGGCATAAATTCAGCGCGCATGCAAATAAAAAAACAGGTCAGGGTTTCGGAGCGGATGACAAAGGCAGGAGGTAAAGCCCTGTACAGGAGCCTGCATGGTACCCAGCTCGTTATCCTTAAAAGAATGAGCATCTGAAAAAATTGTTGCGTTCCAGACGTGCCTGGAAAGCCTTTGTCGTGCTTGGCACCTTTAGGAAAGAGGAATTGAGACAAAGGGTGCCAATATTACTGTATTGACTTGAGAGTAGTTAACTGTATAATTACCCGTCTTGCAAATGGCGCAAGGCGACCGCCGCGACTTTGAGGATACCGGCCAAGGTACGCCGACGAATGGACACCGCAGACACAAAGCCTTATGTATTTGCATGCTGGAGTATGCACAACATCATCTTTATGCACAGCAGAATCTTGATAGATTTACAGCGGTGACAACGTGATAGGCGCCAACCTGGCCGTCGTGGTCAAGGTCTCGCCTGCTCTCGTGATTGAATCTAGCTTCTTGTATGAGCTTAACGCGGCCAGGATCATCCAAAAGTGCACAGTGTCCTCTAATGAGCTTCTGGCACGGGCTTTTCCTGTTCGAAACTCTCGTCCATGGTTTTAGACCGGGTGCGCGCCGTGTCTGACCCAGATTCCTTACCTCATGGAGCTCTGGAACCCATTTCCCCCTCGCTGGCTTGCGTGCCGTTTTCTATTCGTTCTGAACTTCTGAACGATGGTCTTCGTCGCGTACCTCCCATCCTCTCCAGCCTTGGAAGCGCCGCTGCTGGCTCCCTCTTTTCAACTTGAGGATCACCTTAAAACAAACTTCTGGGAATGCACTTTCAACCTCACCAAAGTCATCCTTGGAGCTGGCATCATGGTAGGCACGCTGTGCTGCTATCCATGCCCCCTGTCTCGTGCTCACACACGTGCTCGCGTCCCGCCTTTTCCTACAAGAAGATCTGGCCTTTTTTTGCTTTACAAGCTTTGAAATACTGTACACATGATCTGCATGTGATGCTTCTATGCATTTCTATTCGCTGGCTAGATGGCCTGACCTCCTCCTGCCTTCCTTGCCATGCGTCTCTAGCAGCGAAGAACTCGTCCTTTTTGACATGCATCCTTCCTGTTTTCCAGATGTCTTGCCGGCTTGTTCCTTTCCCCTTCTTCCATTGCTTGACTAGGATGCAGTTGGTTCAAATATCCCCTCCTCACCTAAATTCCTGCCTGGAAGCTTCCGTGTCGTTGCCGTAACTTTTCGTATACTCCGTGTACGTCGATATGGGTCCCTCGAGCTGCCCACCGATTCACACGCCACCTTTGCGCAACTTTTGCCGTACCCCCCTGCCTGTACGTCCACGTAAGCCCCGTTCGCGGCGTTCCCAACCTCCTCCCACTCCTGTCTTGCTTGCACATCCGCCAAGATCTTTCAACAAAAGAACCCCTGCGGCGACCGAAAAGTCCTGTCCAGGCACTCTCCAGAGCATCCTGGACCCCTGCGACGAGCTCCCCATTGAGTTGCCGCGCTTCCCTCCCCAGCATCCCCTGTCTTTCCTCCCTTTCCCCCCTTTTCACCCCCCCCCTAACTCCATCCGTCTATCTCTGGTATTTGCTACATTTGCCAGTGGATCGTCTTACCCCCCCGCCTTTCTCGCTGCCGCAGGCTCTTCCCAAGGCCGTTGCAATGCTGGGATGGGGCCTGGGCATGTCGCTGCTGGTGGTTGTTGGCCTGCTGACCCACTTCACTGTGCACGGTGCGTCTCTGTCTTCGACACAGGGACGAACCACCCGCGTGATGCTAGCCACCGCGTCATTAGCTGTAGCGCCAGCTAGCTCTTTCTAGCTTACGTTACAGTCCATGGCGCTGGTTGGCTGGCTGAGAAGCTTTTGCAGGCTGCTGGCTAACTGCTGTCCGGGCGTTCTGACTGATCTCTAGACTGCATCGACTTGCACAGCTTGTTGGCGTTTGCATGTTCCAACGCTGTTGCTACTGTTACTGCTACTGCTATGAGCTGCTGCTCCTGACAAATGTGACAACATGTGTCAACATAATGACCTCGTTTGTTGTTGCTTCCGCGCCGTGGTTCCTTAGGCCTGGTGTATGCCTCCGACCGGTGTCGGCGGGATACGTACTCGGCCCTGACGAGGACAGCCCTGGGTCCCCTGGCGGAGAAAGTGCTGCAGGTGGGGCAGGAAGGGAGTGCGGGGAAGGGGGATGTAGCGCATACTGTTATGGTTGGAGGAGAAAGGAAAATAGCAGGGTATCGCTTCTAAAGTGGGTCGGGTGTCTGGGTTTGGATGGATGAGGGGAGTGTGGGTGATTTGGGTTTGGGCGGTGTGGGCGTCGATGGCTGATTGCTGGGTTGGGGGACACCAGTTTTGGAGGGGAAGGTTTTCATGGTGCCTACCTGTGGATTATGATTTTAGTCTCCTGGGCCATGCCTCCTTAGCCTCAGCCGCAGCTGTAGCCGCAGCTGTAGCCTCAGCCGTAGCCGCAGCTGTAGCCATCCATTCCGGCATGCATCAGCTCCGGGACACCATTCAAAAGGTCCTTTGCCGCGATAATTATGATTGCAGCACCAGGATTATCACCACCACCTTCGTGATGTGATGTATGCTGGGGGAACATATTCGGGGCTTTACGTTATCCCTCGTCTCTCAAGTGGGTTGCCGGGCTGCCTTAGGACCTTGGCGCCCAGGTCCGAATTCCTTTCCTTACAATCCCCATGCTCGCTCGTTCTTTTTTCTCTCCCTCTCATTTCTCTCTTCCTCTCTCTCCCTCTGTCTCCTTCTCCCTCTCTTTCTTTCTCTTTCTTTCTCTATCTACATATCTATCTATCTTCCTTCCTTTGTTTCCAACTTTCTTGAGGCTCTTAAAGATGCCGTGCTTAAACGCGCCCCTGCCTCTCCTCGCTCGCTGTAGGCTGCAATGCTGCTTGGCTGCCTGGGCTTTGAGGTCGGGTGGCGACAAGGGGGAAACGTCGGGGGATGGGAAGTGCCGCACGCGCAGGCCTGGGGTTGATTTTAGTCGGGTGGTTGTTGGTATCTGATTTAGTGGTTTCAAAGTGCAGAAGAGGGCTAGCGTTAGTGGTTGAGAGGTTAGTGGTTGGGAGGGGACTGGTATGGGCTATCTATGATATGGGTATGGGGCTCTATTAACACGGTGCGTCCTGAGTGTCTGGTTGAGGGTGATTGGGAGTCATGCGAAACAGTCCCGGTCTCCTGACCCCTTCTGCCTTCCCGCGCTCCTGAACCATAAAATTCAGGTCGTGTATATCCCGCCCTTCCACCATCTGCCAATCAGGTCGTGTATATTGACATTATTGGAGACCTGCTAATCGGTAAGCGTGTATGTCTTTTGACTACCACACTGCCAGCCCAGCAGGCCCAGCAGGCCCAAAACCTTATTGCTTTTCGATATGTTCTCTTATCTCGTTCCAATGCGGATATTTCGCATAAGTCGCTTGTGAAAGGAACGCCTTTTGCCGAAGTATGTGACACATCGCACTCATCCGAAGCTGCCACACTGCTCGCAAACATCGTAATAAAGAGGGGAGGGGGCTCTCCTGTGTTGCGCTGCGCAATGTTGGTACTAAAATTACACAGCGCATCTTGCCGTACGGCGATTGGAAGCTTGTATCACATGGCTTTGTATTCTGGCCCCTCCAGGCGATGAGCCCGACCGCGACGGCCTGGTCACAGCATGGCTTCCTTCCCATCTCAGGTGCGAGTTTCGCGGTTCTTTGATTTCCTAGCTTTCCTGGTTAAGTCTCAACAGTTTCTTTATTTTGCTCACGTCCAAAATATTTGTAATTATATTTGTAAATTTCCATCTTCCCTGGTCCTGCTGTTGGTACTTCTTTGCTAATGCTGCACTGCAGGCATGAGTGGTGGGTGGGTAGGCCCTTCGTGTTGGCCATTCTGACCGTTGCCGTACTGGCCCCGCTGACGTCACTTCGCACCATGAACCACCTGGGCGCGGTCAACGTGGTCGGTCTGTTGTCACTGGTGGGCTTTGCGGGCGCGACGTGCTGGTTGGGCCTGGCAGCAGTGACCCAAGGGTCGGCCTACCAGATGCCCTTTGGGCCCGATATGGAGGGTCTGGGACCGGACACGGCGTCCCGGATTACTTCGGCGCTGGCGGTGGTGCCCATCCTGCTTACCGCGGTGAGTCGTGGGGACGTCCGTACGGTGCCTTGGGCGATGTGGGAAGGGGGTTAGCGTGCGTCTTGATTTGAGTGGTTGGGTATGTGTGGCAGATATTTAAGTTGGGAAGAGGACCCCTCAGGGCCAAGAGAAAGGGACTTTCCCTTGGCCCTGATGCGTGAGAGAGAGTGTGAGAGAGTGTGAGAGAGTCAAAGGATCCGGGTACGGGGTGATGGGTGACTGAGCAATGCGTGGAAAGGATGAGTATCTTGGAAGGCCGTGAGGAGGCGTCCCGAAATTCCTTATGCGTCACTGGAGACAGGGCTTAATTAGGACCAGAGGACGTAAGGTGCAGTTGTCGTCCTCCTGTCGCGTCACGTAGCCCGAAGCGAACAGCGCGACGTGTGTTCCTCAACCCGCTTCCTAAGGCTCAAAAACATGTTGCGGAAATTCGCAACCAAACCAAGACCTGTTTTCCCTTTTTAGGCATCTTGCCACCAATCCGTACATCCCCTGCGCGCCATGCTGGTGCCGTACAACCCCGCCGTACTTGATCGCGTGGTCGCGCTGTCGCTGACCATGGTCACGGTTCTGTTCATGGTGGTGGCGTATGCCGCATACACGGCGTTTGGGCAAGACGTGCGAGGAAATTTCCTGAACAACCTGTCGCCTGCACAGCTGAGTCCATTGATTGGGTCAACCGCCGCAACGGTCGTGTCGTTTGGCGTGAAGGGCGGCTACGCTGGCAGCCTTATTGGGTCGTCGGTGCTCATTATGTTTCCCCTTCGGCAGTCAACGCTGGTGGGTACCTCGGGGTATAGTTGTACCCCTCAATAGTTGTAACCCCCAAAACCGTCTGGGGACGAATTAGACCAACAAGGAAAAAGAGGACGTTGACCGACCGCCCTCAGTGCCTATTATGGCCTGCATGCTTCCCTCTAAAGCACACTGACTTGAATGCTTACGGCTGTGCCTTTCTTTGTTCTGGAATCACCTGGTGGTGTGCGATTAATATGAATATGATGTATGTGATGTTTCCTTTTTCCAAGACTAGACACGTTTGAACTGTAATGCATCAACTGGCACATCGTTCGCCTTCCAATTATTAGCCACCCCACGTTACCCGTAACATTCGGTTGCTAATCGCATATGGGTTTCTCATTTACCCCAGTGCCTTGCCTTTACGTAGTCTTGTCATGATCACATTTTTAGCTTAACCTAAGGCTCTGCCCTTATCGCTCCGTTCTTCTGCGTCCAGGAGGTTGTCGCGCCCGCACAAGCCCTGCCGGGCGCACCGCCTGTGCCCGCGTCGTTGTATTTGTCGTGCACGTATGGCCTGCTCGTCGCTACGTACGGCATTGCAGTGTTCGTACCCTCGATCTGGGACGTCATTAGTTTTGTGGGTGCTGTGTCCTGCACCATAATGTGTTTTATCATTCCCGCGGTGCTCATCCTACATTTTAAGGACCGCCCGACGATGTCGCACGTGCTTCAAAGGGGAGCCGCGTGGGTCGTGGCCGTGCTGGGTGTCGGACTTTTCATCAATATTTTTGTTGGGATGTATTTGTCGGCAACTCGGCATTCCCAGCCTCAGCCTTCTTCCCCGTCCGGCCAGGTGCTGGGAGAACTGCTGCGCGGCGCTTGGGGGCTACGCGGGGGTTTGCTACAGGGTGCAGGGAGCGATAATAGCGTGCAAGCCGTTTGGAAGTGGGCAGGCTGGGGAGCTTGAGGGGTTTGAAGCTGTGGCTGTGGTTGCGGAGGGATGTGGGTTTGCAGGTATGCTTCGTGGTCATGCATGTAACATGCCTTGTTTATGTCGGCGAGAGTTACCACTACGAAGGCTGGTCGTCTGCGGATCGTGGTTTGGTATTCATATTGTTTTCCGAGTTGGCGCATGGCAAAAGGGCTATGAGGGACGCAAGGGAATTCGCTAGCAGGCTTAGCGATGTGACTACCTGGGGGAAGACCAGGGCGGTTGCCCGCCACAGGCGATAGATATAAGTATTGAAGGTTTTGGTTCTTTGGCATATAAATTGCGGAGCGCATTCGCTCTGCTCCTTCTTTTGTCCAGTACGGCCTGGCAGTACGGAGTTTGCAGTTGTAGTTATGATGCTACTTCGGAGGAAACCGGCAGGCTCTGTTCTCAACAAGTTGACTCGGAAGACAGAGGTCCTCCGCGGTGCTGCATATCGCTGCCCTTATTTCCAGTTTACCTGACCGATGGCCAAGGCACAAATACTATCCCTAGCTGGGGCTGCGCTTCTAGGTGCTGGCCTCGTCCTTGGCTCAAAATACCTTGCGAGCCTGAAGAAACGGAAAGCTGTTCGGGTCCTTATTACTGGCGCAGCGGGTGAGCTGGAGAACGTGTGCAACTGCAACTGCAAAGTATTCGCTGAAGTCCCAGCGATTGTTCCGGGGAACAGAGTTTCTCCAGATTTCGAATTGCGACATGATTTTTTGCTGCTTGCACACTCTCCCGCTGTGGTTCGTCCGATCGACGAAACGCGATGGAGCTCGCCCGAAGCGATATCCAAGATAACCTCAATCCCTGGAAATGCCTTTTCCTTTATTTTCAGGCCAGATTGGCTATGCGCTTGCTCCGCAAGTGGCAACAGGCGCCATGTTTGGAACCGACCAGCCGATTGTCCTGCACCTGCTAGATGTCGAGCCTGCAAAAAATGCGCTGGAAGGGCTCCGCATGGAACTGATTGATGGTGCATATCCGCTCCTGGAAGGTGAGCTTCATGCTTTTGCATAGCGCAAACCCACGATATGAGGCCTTGAGGCTACCACCTAACGCTGTGCGATTTATCCTAACATTATGTTAGCCTTTGTTAACAGGGAATCATAAGATTTTTCCCAGAAACGTTTTGATGCTTATGAAATCTTGACCCTCGGGTCGTTAGGGGACCACCTACGAACGAACCGGACACTCACTGCGCTTAAACCGTCTTCAGGCAATTGCATGCATTTTGAATACTTGCACCGGCGTGGCATTCTCGAGGCGCTGTGTCGATGGTATGCCCGGGCACCGTCCTATCCTATTTGAGCGTCCTCCGACACAACTCATCTATCTGCTCTACATTTGACTCCTGCACCACGCCTGCACGAACGCAACTCGGCCTCCTATTGTGTTTACTACACTCCCTAGAAGACGAACCCATTCCGGCCGTGCCCCTACTCGACAGGCGTCTTTGCCTTCACGGATGTGGCGGCGGCGTGCAAGGACGTGGACGTGGCGGTAATGGTAGGAGGCTACCCGCGCAAAGCTGGCGAGGAGCGTAAGGATGTCATGGCCAAAAACGTTTCAATTTACAAGAGCCAAGCTTCGGCCCTGGCGGAAAACGCCTCCAAGGACGTCAAGGTATAAAGCTCCCGTCCCCTCTTGCATCGAACACTTTCCACGTTTGGCATGCGTCGCTGCCGTAATGCCTCGGAAGCTTAGTCAATACAGGACAGAGCTAGGCCGTGACCGTGTCGAGGATCAGGCATCATGCACTTTGAGGACTAAGGCCCATTGGGATCTATAGAGGATGCGGATTGGTATGCATGGGAGCCTTGGGGCTGAGCGCACCCTGCGGCCTGCACCGCAGGCATCATTTCAAGGTGTTGGCAAAGGCTGCAAACCAGCCGTCGATTGTACGGAGAGATGCGAACGTGGTGTTTTAGCCAACCCAAACGGTGCAAGGGGCGGGCCGCGTGCACGGCGGCCCTACCTTGATTGTTACTTTGCTCAAGCTGCACCACCCCTCCGTGGGTGTCCCCGGGCCTTTGGGTCCACCATCCACCTATTCTACTATTTGCATGTTCTACCCTATTTACCTCGCTTTGCTTTGCGTTTTGCGAACATAGGTGGTCGTCGTCGCGAACCCAGCCAACACCAACGCACTGATTCTGGCGGAGAACGCTCCATCGATTCCTCGCGAGAACATTACCTGCCTCACCCGCCTGGACCACAATCGCGCACTGGGTCAGGTAAGAGACGTCCGCATTACCGCGCCTAAATGAGATTGCCTTCCGAATATGCAATGCCCATTTCGCCTGGCTTTTTGGCAGCTCTGGTCGGTAGCTCTCCCGCATGAGTATACACCCTTGGATCAACAGGTGGTCGATTCCCTGCAGCGCTTTTTCCTCGGTCCCTCGCTGCATCGTCGATTCAGGACTGCTTTCTTGCTTTGCGTCACACCATCATCCAAGGTTCCAGCCCCCTGCGCCGCCTGCGTTGTGCCTCTGCCAAGAACGCACCGCCTGCTTAGCCGCGCCTCTCCATCCACTTCGTCGCTGCCAATGCAGGTTTCTGAGCGCACCAAGACGCACGTGACGGCCGTTAAGAACGTCATCATCTGGGGAAACCACTCCTCCACACAGTACCCCGATGTCAACCATGGCATTGTTGCTGGCAAGCCCATCCGCGCAGTCGTGGGCGACGATGCTTGGCTCAACGGCGAGTTCATCTCTACGGTTCAGCAGCGCGGCGCCGCCATCATCAAGGTAAGTGTGTGCCGCCAGTCTTCAACAGCCTGTTGGTATTTGCTGGTTTGCAGCTGGAATCACGAGAGACGGGAGGATCCATGCGGACATCAACGGGTTGGCTTCTGTTGTACTTTCCCCTTGTGCTGTCCCGCTGGGTGGCTCATTAATATTAGCAAGTTACAAGTTACAAGTTCCGCACACAAGTGCGGGTGTGTCCGTAAAAGCCGGGGGGGCCATGGACGTTGTATTGGTATTAATGCGGGTACGTGGGAGGTCATTATTATTGCCTCATATACGTATTGCCTCATACCGGTCATGGGCTCCATCTTCAACGCATTCGCCAAGCCCCGCTCCTCGTCCCTTATCTGCTTCCCAGCCAACCCATGGCAGCCAACGTACTGTGGTGGGTGCCCCAGTCGCAATCCCACTCTAGGCAGCTGGCACCCTCTTCCCAGCCCCGCATCTATCGGCCTGCTGTCCTAATGAGTTGCATTGTACAGGGATCCGCTACAATGTTTGATTCCTGCAGTTGAACTAGTTGAGCTTTACCCCGGCCAATGTGTGATGTGGTGTGATGCAGGCCCGCGGTCTGTCGTCTGCACTGTCCGCCGCCAATGCCGTGTGCAACCACGTGCGAGACTGGGTCTGTGGCACCCCGTACGGCAGTTGGGTGTCTATGGGCGTTGTGTCAGATGGCTCGTACGGCGTGCAACCTGGCCTTGTGTATTCGTACCCGGTCACTTGCTCTGGCGGCAAGTGGCACGTCGTGCAAGGTGAGGTCAGGGTTACGAGGCTGTAGACTGAGCCGAGCTGGACCGAAAGCCACTGCACACTTGAGCTGGGAGCGCACATCAGGGCGTTGCTCAGCGCACACTGCCGCCGCAGTGCTGTACTTGGTACAGATGTATCCGTAATCCCTGCCCTCGTCGGCACTGAGCACCACCCGTAATCTATACTCCATTTGCATCCCAGGCTGACTTTCTACGCAATTTGGCAAACTAACCCTAGTTTACCCCCGATCTCTTCATGATTGTTATGATTATTGCGCAGGTCTACCAATTGACGACGCGTCCAAGGAGCGTATGCGCACCACCGAGGCAGAGCTCGTGGAGGAACGCGACCTGGCGCTGCAATGCCTTGCGGAGAAGAGTGCCGCGGCGCAATAAGCAATAGGCATGTTGACAAACTGGGCCGGTTGGATGGATGACGGCTGATTTGCAGTACACGGCGGAGAGGACGCTTGGACGTCGTAGGGGGGGGCTATAGCTGCGGTGGTGGCTGCAACCGCCGCCCCGCGTTGCTTGGTGGATGGTGATTGCTTGTTAAAGGGGTACAGCGCCACCGTTTGGGCATAGTGGGCTACCGCGGCGCTCTTGCAGAACGGCGTGAACGCGTGAGGTCCGGGCGGTGCTCAGTAGGGAGATGAGGGGGAAGAGACGGGCTTGGTCGTAAGTGAAGCAGGAAGCACTGTCGCTGCATATGGCTGGCACTCTGCCTGGTGGTCATTCTGGGGGTCTGGTGGGAAGAGCGGCAGAGCCTGGCTAAGCAGCGCGGCACAAAGCAGAGCATAGCGTGGCGTGAACATCGGGACTGCCGCAGTGTACGTCTTTGGAAGGCGCAGCCTGAAGCTGAGGGCTGATTGCCTCGGGAAGGGCAGTGCGGGCGGAGTTCCGCAAACGCAGAGAGTGGTATTCTTTGAGGTGAGTGGGCGGGCAAGGTTTGCAGGTGTAACCCTACTGGAGCCAGGCTGCCGGTTTTACGCCCCAGAGACGATGGGCGTCGCCATGGACGTTTGGAGGGGCACAATAAGATCTTGGAGTCGCCTGCTAGTCGCACAGATTTGGAGTTTGTAGAGGGTTTTAGCAGTCGGGTTATAAGGAACAAAAAGGAATGCACGAGGGCATTTAAGGTTAGAGCTGAGCCTGCGACGCCAGGAGAGGGGCTATGCATTTATATGAGCCTTTCAGATGGATGTACGGTATGGGGCCATCGAGAAACGCAGCATCTTTGGCTTTAGTACGCTGCCAAGATAAGTATTGCGCACGAGAGCATCGGTTGACGGTGGGCGGCAATACTCAGATAGCGGGCGGCTGCAGCTCTTGGGAGCTAGGTCAGGAGCTGATATGTTACAACGTCATTAGGAAATCGTCAAGCAGTGTTCTTGATACGGTTGGGAGCATCAAAAGTTATGACGACACTCCTACGGGGTACTTTGCACGTTGGCCGCGAAGAAGCGCCTTTGGATGGCGAGGGCCAAGACTAATCTACTCGTGCAAAGCTGGCTCCCCGTGGGGTGACAGGTGGGTATGAGGTTCTCCAAGCTGGGAAGGAAACGGCACAAGTCCAGCTGCAGACATCACATGCCTGTATGTGGGCTCTCGAAGCAGGCGCGAGCCTGTACTGCTAGTACAAGGCTGTGGCTTGTCGCTTCGCGTTCCTGGAGTTGCGCGGCGCTGGAGTTGTAGCCACTATGGGAATGTAGTGAAAACAGGAATTTTGTATGCGTGGCTAATCATCAGGCAGTTGCGAACCTGCAACTGGGCTGCATCGCCGTACGTAGGCTTCAACCATGCGGTCCTGGATGATCAACATGGGATGGGCTTGCTGTTATTCACAAAGTGAGGTCGGGCTGTCGAATGCATATCATCGTTCCGTAGATGTGCGAAGAAACCAAGGGCATAGAACTTCCAGGCCGCCCCGGACGGCTTCACACGTGGTTCACAAATTAGACAGCAGCATACAAAATGAGACAGCAGCGTAAGCGAAAGCGACACACCAGCGGCGTCTCGGTGCTATTACGTTGTTATAACGAATGGAGTCAGCCGTCCTGTCAAGTCGACTTATACCACGTTGCACCCACGCTGCATCCAAGAACGTGAGCTTTTTGTGAAAGGGTTGCTTCATAACGTAACCATAGGGTGTTCCTTCCAGAATGCAGGGCTGATGCATATGCAGGCCTTGCGCGCTGGCTCTTGTAGGCAGCGGATATGTACCGCAGTGCCTGTAAGTGTTGATACCTCTTGAATTGGATGCGGCGCAAAAAAGACTTGGAAATTATTATTTTGCCGTAATACTGACAACTGGGAAACGTTTGGACATGATTTCGCAAGTGTGTTATGAAGTTGCTGAAAGAATAGGACGAAACCGAACTGGCGCGGTACGGCGGGCACGCACCGCTGCATGCCCGCAGTACCGTGCTAGTTCGGTTTCGTCCTGTTCAAACGGCTTCAGCTTCCAATGGCAATCACACCCTAAATGGATAAGAAGGAAACATGGGGATGAAACATTTCCTCATAACTAGTGTCTCTGCAAAATAATCCCTAAAAATAAAGACGTTGGTTCACTTTCAGTCATGGCTCAGGTGATTTCAGTTCGACTAGGGTAGTCAGCTCCTCCGAAGCGGAAATGGGCTCGGCCCTGGTGCAGCCTGTCACCCCGCAATATTCTGCAGGGAAGGCTGTACGGCACTGGGCTGCAAGGGGAGGAACGGTATGCAAGGGGAGGAACGTGTTTGGACTGCGCGCTCATTATTATGTTACAAGTTACAAATTATTATGGATAGCTGCGAGTGCCGAGGGTGCGGCTGCCGGCGGCGTTGATGTATGGAGAGTGATGTATGAATCTCGTACATACACTTGCTAAGGCGCCAATGCAAATCCATGGACGGTGCATTGCGCGCCGCCTCCATCTCAACAAGAATGGCTGAGCATCTATAGCCTCCTGGTAGTGCGCGAACCCAGCCCATTGCCAGTCCAAATGGAGAATACGACATGTATGAAATGTGCGTGAGACGGAGCAAAAGGCAAGGAGGAAAGTGCTGGAGCAGTTGGCATGGATGGGCTGGAGTTGCGGAGTGTGGCGGAGCTGAGCCATACTATTCCAAAGAAGCCCAAGGAAAGCGCGAGAAAACCGTGCGGCAGCATGAACACGAGCAACGGGCGCCGCAGCGTGCACGCACACCGCAACCCTATGGCATAAAAGGGTCGGTATCCGACCGGTTAGTTATAACCCTACCGGTCGCTTCGGTAGGGTAACCGACATTTTGAGATAACGACTTGGTAACCGATCGGTGCCTTGCAAGTTCATATTGAGACACGACGCTGGCTGACTGACTGACTGACTGACTGACTGACTGACAGCAGTGAGCCTCGGCCCCCCGAGAGGTGCTTCGCGCCCGGAGCCTTCATCAGAAAGCTGCCGTGTGCCGTACAACTACTGGCGATCGCCGAAAAACTGCCTCAGGGAAATTACGGCTGACACAACGTTGGAAGTGACGCTCAATTGTGAATCATCAAAACTTATAGGCACTACGGTACATGTGATTACAGGTGGACCGGCATGGACGCCGCCTAACAACAAATATAATTTGCACAAGTACTTCTTCACTCTAGCATGCGCAGACTTCGGTCAGGTGTCCGCACGCAATGCACACGCGCAACATGTGAAGGACGTCAAGTTAGGCAGCCACCCACATGCCATACGGCTGCATGACTTTTCAATCTTGCAAGACTTGGAAAGACTTTTCCAACGGCAAGTGCACCGCGATCTGTCCCGTCCAAAGTTCCAACGCACACCGTAGACACAGCTCCTAACACCGGGGGGAGCAACACTGTCGAAGCCAGGTAGCACGAGGGAACCCGCCGCATCTATGAGCTACGAGGCGCGCACAGAAGGCGGACGGGCAACCAGGCAAGAAGCAATGGCCAACTGCCAGCGCCAGGCTCGACTGACAAACGTGTCATAATCAATAAACGCATGGCGGGAGTCTCGGAAATACATCCCCAACAGAATGAGATATGAAACTGCGTGAATGGCAGCGCCAGTTACAAGGCGTTACCGTACCAAGTTCGTACAATGTCGTCTATCATGTTAAAATCAGCGCGCCCTTTTAAAGCGCTGGATGGGCGTTTCAATGTGGCGAGCAAAACAAGGCAGACAATTCAGTCGTTTCCAGCCCAGTTCTCGCAAAATATGGAAAGCCAGTAGAATCGAAGCAAAAGAATTGGAACTGCCAAAGCAATCGGTTAGCGTACAGAATGGTGTATTGCACTTAATGTACGAGACCGCTAGCACGACTCCCAAAAGGTCCGCCGCCGTCCATTGTTGCTTAAATTAGGAACCAATCGAAACAAACTCACAGGTTAAAGCACAACAGCACAAAGAATTAGGCCTATAGACAACAGTATCACACTAAGCAACTAAGGCAACCGCGAATTCCCAAGCAATTAGACGGGAGCTCATACAAACCAATGATACAAGAGCCATTGATGGGAGCTTACCTAAAGACTTATGTACCGCCTCTTGTCTTACTTTACAACAGCCTGAATGAAACACATACCACCATTGCAATACCTTCATAATTTTAACTAGCTAAAGCGCGGCATCCTGCCTGCATCATCCTACCCCTGTGTAGACAACGTTCTAGACAAGCAGCGCAATTCCTCCAAGCCGAAGAATGACTGTAAGCCAAAGCCTTACGCTCCTACCGCACAAGCCCGATGCTGCCCAGGAATGACCAGCCTAGACTTCACGCGGATAGCTGCCTGAACGACTCCCGCCAAGAATCCTCAACAACTATGACCAAGGCCGCCAGCGCCATTCGAAGACGTCTCCACATGTATCGCCCTTACCAGGTACAACCTTGACGTCGTGCAACGGAGGGAGGTGCTCCACAGCTCCAGGCCGTTTAGCTCGCCGCGATTTCTTATTTGCGATAAAGCGGTGAACCCAGCCAGATTCGGGCATCGATGCTTCACAACACTTGGTAGCAGCACTGGCGGCAACACTGCCGCCCAGCCTGTCCGAGCCCCGTGCGCCCTCTTTTTACCTCATCCGTACGCACTCATTTTGTCCATCCCATCGCCATAAAAGACCTTTTCCACGCTAGCCTGACGCATCAACCAACCAACCGACTAACCAACCAACCGCCGCGTGGGCAACGAAAGAACAGAGTGCAGCCGGCAGCGGCAGAGACTAACCGCGGGAAGTGGCTTTTCCACCATCGTCATCATAGCTCGCAGCACCCATACCGTCATGTCCGCATGCAGCAGCTTAGAAGGCACGCTCCGAAACCCGCACATGCACAGTTTGATTCAACTTGGGAGGAGCGGAACAGGAACGCCGCTTCCACAACCACCTTCACCAGCGCACATCGACACACACACACACACACACACACACACACACACACACACACACACACACACAAATCACTGCCGACGTCCAACCTAACGCTAAATACGCTAACCGGGCTGGGGAGCCCGCACTGAGGCTGAGGAAACCACACGTCTGTGCATTCGTACATGCAGGCCTCCCGTACAAAACTCTGCTCGAAGTCGTAGATGTAGCACATGGTCCGGTCGAAACCTAAATCCAAGTACGACGATCGACACGATCAACACGATCAAGATGCGCAAGTCAGGAACTTGGGCTAAAACAAGGCAGCACAAGACGACATGACACAGGTCTAACGAAACTGAACGATGGTCGCAAACTCATTACTACTTTGGAAGGGGCAAAGGCAGGGCCCGAAGCAGACACAGGCTGCGAGAAGCAGCGGACGCCTTTTATCTTTTTCTTCTTCCTGCCAACAGGGCGCTCGTCAGTACGGTGAAGGCGAATACCTGCCGGCGCCGCCCGCTATTGTACATGGTTTTACGTGTACGGCATTACACATTCGGTGTCGCACTGGACACCGCCAGCTTTCCAGCCAGCCAAGATTCAGCCAGCCAGCCAGCCACATAGCAAATGACCAACACTACTGAATCTGTAACACACAGCCAAGACCATCTCATTCACACCCAATGCATTTATTCCCATAAGACATTCATATTGTACGGAATCCTGCGGTGTCACAGCCCTTGCTACCTCCACCCGACTTCGGACATTATTTCTTGAGGGACAGTTGGGGGGTAGCCATGCGGTGCGAGCTGGCTGCGTGACGCCGTGAATACGCGAGTGCGCGACGCCGCCGCTGTGCCATACAATTACAAAGCCCAGATGCGACACACCTTTTGCTGACACGCGTAGATGCCAAACGCTCGTTACCGTCTGCGGGCTCCAACCCCACTCGCAACAGTACAACAATTGTCGCACGTCTATGCTGCAATTCCGCCCATTCGTATTACAAACTCTCTCGACCTCGCTCTAGCGCGCTCCACCCACCCGGGGCCGCTCGCAACTCTCCAAGTGCTGCTCGTTATTCCTCATCTTAGTTCAATGATACATGGCGGTTGCAGCTCAGCGGGGCTCGTCCAACCCTCAACCAATTGTATAGCGGGGGGTCGTCCAAGGGATATGTAGGCAATTAGTCCTATGGGTACATTTTTAGCATATACTGTTGGGCATACCACGGAAACCCATCATCACGCCGTACAACAGCATTCTAGCCGGTACGGGTATGCCTTATTTGTGCACCGGGCGACGAATGAGGATCAGCTTCAAGCTGGCGGTCGGCAGCACACGCGCGCAGGGAGGATGTTGGGGGTTGCACCAGGACGGGGGACATGCACCTAAATTTGGGCGTCCGCCAAAGCCTCGTGTGAATGAGACACAAATGCTGACACTGATGTTGCTGCTGCTAAGCCTGCTGCTACTGCTCCAACCATAACAACAAGTCAAAGTTGGGCCCTTACCTAAAGGCAGGCAACGCACTGTCCCAGTAGCGGAGGCGGCACGACACATGGGTCGCAGTTTGAATACTGCCGATTGTCGACGGCGGCGGTGACGGCGGCGGCAGCAGACCTTCTAGCCCCTCAGGCACAGCGCTGCAGGCACATCACGCAACCGGCCCCCTCCGGCCCTCCTTGACTGAATTGCAGTCACGATACCAGGTAGTAGCGTAAGCCGGGAAGGGAGCCGGGAAACATCTACAACCAACAGCTAAACCAGATTGTAATGACGAACCTACAACCATAAGCTTGGAGTTGCCTGTCATGCAGACGCATTCGTCTAGGCTCTGCTGCCATAATTGCAAGGCAACGCACTGCCTTATAGGCACTCCAGCCAAGGACTAGGACCCATTCCGTAAACAGATAGATAGATAGGTAGGTAGGCAAACAAATAGATAGACTGATAGATAGATAGACAGGTACATGGATGGGGTAGATGGACGGATGGACGACTTGCGAAACCGACCATACTCCTCTATTAAGACGCCAGCTGCTAATACCTGATACGTTGCTATTTTGTGTAACGGCCAGGAATGCCCCGTTTTTTATTTGCAGGTAGGTGACCATCATTTAAGTACGGAAATACGGTGACACATGTACGACATGGCAATAGTACGGCTGTTGCTCAACATCCAGTATTGATCCAAGGATGCCGCAGGAGCTCTTGAGCTGTGGGTCGGTCGCCAGGATCATCGCAGAGAGTGGCCAGGATGAAGTCACGGGAAGCCGGGGAGAGAGATGCGGGAAAGTGCAGGGTTCGTGTCGATGCGGCGGTGGCCATGAATTGGCTCACTGCGCTCTGCGGCTGTGCCAAAAGTTGTGCGGCGGCAGCAGTGCCCTGCGGTGGTCCAACCATGGGCGTGAAGCCCACCAGCAGCTCGTACGACAGCACGCCTGCGGCCCACACATCTGCACGGCAAAATATACGGCATGGGTGAAAGAATCCATTAGCCCGTTGGGTGAGGAGGGGCCACAGAGGGCTGTTGTGATGTGAGAGGGAGAACGCACCGCGCTAAGTTACCAAGGTACCCAGGTATCTGCGTCGTCGGGGTAGCTCTGGGAGGCCATCCCCCAATGTGTCAGAGGCTGGGCCCAAGGGAAGCTTATGAAAATAAGTATTACTTTACAATTGAGGTTACATATAAAAGGTTATACATTCTCAATATTTTTTTGAGGTTGATTGTTTTCATTCATCGGTCCGCACGCAGGCCACAGCAGCCCTGCAGGCTTATGTCTCTGTACGTTGCAGTACAAATGAACTCACCCACAGCGGACGTGTAGGCAAGAGATGCGTTGTCTTTGTTCTCCTGAGGCTCGGCTTTTAACGGGCACCGAGAGACCTCGGGCGCCTGCAAAATACATGAAATACGCAGAAAAACACTAGTTCTTCACGCCTACTAGTTGAACACAGCAAAGCTCGCCACGGAGCCCCCCTCCCGGGTCCTATTACTGCTGTCACCATTCTGCTGGTATCATTTGTGTGTCAGTCACTTTTTTAACAAAAAAATTGCAGGCAAACCGTTGCAAACAACATCCGTATTTTCTCTCTCGCGCGCGAACGCGTCCCATGTGCAGGGAGGTTGTACTGATACGACGTTACGCAAAAAGCTGCAGTAAGGCTGGGTGACGACAAGGGTGACAGCATTTGGCATGCATAGTTAAGTCCGCCACTGTGTTTGATAATCAATCGCTACTCCATTAGCGCGCATTGGCCTCCATGGCGTTTCCGATCCCAGAGCCCAGGACGCGCATATCTCACCATGTAATCGACCGTTCCTGCTCGCGTCACAGCGCGCTCCTCGTTTAGGTTAATAGAGACGCCGAAGTCGGCGATCTTCAAAACCCAGTTGTCGTTGTAAAGAATATTTTCCGGCTGGGGTTTGCAGACGAGGATTCCGAAAACAGATCCGGACAGGACATTTTACCAACAAAAGAAAAGAATGATCAGTTTTCGGTATTTTGCTGCAAGGAGCAAAACATAGCAGCCATCGCACAAATTGGAAATAGTTTATTCTGAATCTGCCTCCTTGAAAGAGAGCAGCGCTGCAGCATTGTTGCCACACTGCATCTAAACGTATTCCAAGGGCACGGCGACAAGCGCGATAACAGTAAAACAGCTTCCAACCGACTGCGCCAAAAAATATTCTTTCACCAACTTACGAAAGGATAGGATAGCGATTACTCAAGAGAACCTAGGGTTCAGCGAGCTATGGATTTTGACATGTGCTGCAGCTTCGTGCTCTATCACTTAGACGCCCCGAGGGCTACTCGCAAATAAACACAAAAGACAGTACCAACCTTGATATCACGATGGCAGATGCCTTGGCTGTGGAGATAGACCAGCGCCTCAAGGAACGGGCGCATCACCAGCTCCGAAACCTGCACCAGGACACGCACAACATCAAGAAATACGGCATGCCAACATACCGAACACCTAGCTCGCACATAATGTAACCTCCTGTCTACCAGCATACCGGTTCCGAACTCTGAGCATCCCTTAACCGACAAATATATTATTTTATAAATGCAGGATCGCTGACACAACCAGCACAACTGCCCATGATCCATTATATGTAAGTTGGCAAAACTCTCTCTGTCCGGCATTCGGATCCAACTGAGCCGGTTCAACAGCTCCCGACACCACATATACAGGCATGTACGCCTGCGCTTAGCACACATACATACCTGCGCACCGTGACTCAGTAACTAGTTCAAGCACTACTGGTAACGCATGCACCAATCCCCCCGGAGGTTCCGGGATCGAGACCTGTCAGGGTCGAAAGTCCTTCCGATGGTGGAAGGTAAAAGTGCCCCTAATCGATGGACGATGGTGGACTGGGATAAAGTAGGCCTGAGAGCTGACCACGAATAGAGATGAGCCGCCGTTGATCCGGCAGATTCCGTTGGATGCCGGTGGTGGGTGCTAAACCTGAGGGATCCCCTGAGAAGTTGACTAGGGTGACTGGATGATGCTGCCCGCAAATACCGGGGAAGGCAGGGTTTCCCCCGGTAAGGACCACGGGTGAAGTTATGGCCCCTTGTGTCACAAATCATACATACATGCGCACGCACCTGCGCCTCGGTCATGCGGCCACCCAGTTGCCGGAGAAGATGAAACAGGTCGCCACGAGCAGCGTACTCCTGCACCAGCACGATCCGGTCACCCTCCAAGAAGGCAGCGTAGAGCCGAATCACGTTAGGGTGGACCAGTTGATGGTGCAGCTCAATCTCACGCTGCAGCAGCAGTAACAACGACAATAGTGGCAGCAGCAGTGAAGTTATAGCGTCTTTAATCCATATATAGGAGAGGTCCTCCATAATTAAGAATTGTATCTTTGTCAATTCCAATAGCATTATCAAGAGAAGCTCCTTTAATAATAGCAGCAATGGCAGTAGCGGAGGAGCAGTGGAGCAGTTGCATTACGCAAGGCAGCATCGGCGCAGCTACGGTCAAAGTTTTAGACAAATGTTAAAAAGCGAGGAGGAGGAGGAAGCGCAGCCGGGTCTTTTGCACCTTAGCTGCAGACACCGTATTCAGACTGCATGCAACACTGGTATGTAGCGCTGTGTGGTGCACTTGTCGTACTGACAGTGTACGGCAGCTATGCAGTATAGCAGGATAACTGCCGTCGCGGCCATTACGAAACAGGTGTCCTAAATAAGCCGCATGGGAGGCGTTTGCTCCCACCTAACCGACCACCGACCACTGGGCCCCCCTCTCTCGATCCCGCCGCGTACACACATCAGCCTTCCCCACCCCGTCCCGCTTTTTGCTTTACAACGCCAAACCTGTCCTGGTCCCATCTAACAACACACCTTGATCATGTGCAGGACGTTCCGAGGCACCTTGGCCAAGAAATAGACCTTCAGTGCCACTGGCATACCCGACCTCAAGCACGTTGCCTGCGGACGGCGGCGAGGTCCAGTGAGCGACATGAATCATATAGCCACAAAGAACTTACAAGGATTCGTTCATGGAGTTCTGACAATCCTCTATTTTGGCAATACAATACAAATTGTATTTCGGTCATGCATTATAATAAATAATACAAATACCTGGCAACGGCCTAGAGGACCTGAAAGCCATAGCAGCCTAGACGCCAACGCTCCCTGCTGATTAGGAGGGTGTGTGTGTATGTGTGTATGTGTGTATGTGTGTGTATGTGTGTATGTGTGTGTGTATGTGTGTGTATGTGTGTATGTGTGTGTAGCGGTAGCTGGTCGACTGCCTGGCCACTGTCCCGTTTACTTGCTACCCAGTCCTCTTAAGATCACTTGCAGCTTCCCCTTCGCCATGGTGAGAGGTGCACCTTAACACTCAGTTCAGAGCCGGCTATGTTTACCTGCTCGGGCGGTAGTCGGCGGCTGTATCCTTAAGCATTCCAGGCTCTTACATTAATATGCAGAAAAATTCTACCAATTTACTGAAGAGCCTGTTATTGTAAAGTTACGATTGACATTCCTCACTGAGGCATCAAGATCTGCAGCCTTTGCGGCCCAGTTCGTTAGAACCACACCCTGTTCAGATGTGAAACCGTGTGCGTGGCTATGCGCCCGTGCTGGCGCTTCATGGACCCATGGTTCTGCCGTCCCTTGTCATTCTGCCCCCCCTTTCCGTTCGTTGCCAGCAACCGGCTTGTGGCGCCCTTCCTGAGCTGCCGAGCTGCATGTCCGTGTGCTGAAGCAGAGCGCATTTCGTACATTCGTACGTCGGTCAAGTCAACTGTGTTTCCGGGAGCCCGCATGGATAACGAATACAACTTCGCCTCCCCTTGGCTCATTGCCCATTCAAGAACACGCGGGCCTCCTGCGCTTGCACGAGCTTTCCAGCCTTACTGGACCGCATTGCAAAGATGTCAGCATCCCATCTTCAAGACGAGATAAAACGCACAAGCCGGGCCAAGATGTGGCGCATGATGTGGATACCTTATCTGCGTCTGCTGGTGTATGAGTGGTTTGTGCATTCCTCTGCATAACCCGTCTTCCTCTTTTCCCTCCAGCCCCCCCCCCCCAAGTAGCGCAGGTGACACTTGAGCGCTCTCCTACCTTGTACACACTGCCCAGCAGTTGGAGTACCCGGCGGGCGCATGTGTGCATGTGCGTCCAGTCGACCACGAATGCATCACGACGTACGAACGAACAGGTGCGGTGATGAGCAGTTGTCGGTTAGCAGTTGACCAGGGCAGCCGGAAGGGAGCAGCACAGCACATCGTCAGCACAGCAAGCGGAGGGGCAGTAGTATTGCGACGCACGGCACAAATCGTTGAGGATCAGGACACAAATCCTTGTCGAGGAGAATACAAGTGCCGTGCGGATGGAGATCCTGGAACGACCGCAAACGCGTGTGAGCAGCTACAGGACTGTAGGTCATTGTAGGCGCTCGGAACTCCTGTGTGTATCAAGCAAGTCTGTGTGTAGCAAGCAAATCGCCCTTCCCCTCCACTTGGAGATCCATGGCAGCACAGCCGCATCACAGAAGCACACCTACCCGAGGGCTGTTTTCCTTACCCCTCGGGACAGGTAACTTCAATCACATCGGGTGAGGTTCACACAAGCCGCTAGGGTGCGTCGATGGCCCAATGTATTTCGTGGAAAGTCAACATCAGAGGTTACTGTCCTGACCGCATGGCTAGCTTCAATTCTAGACCTTAAGCAGCATTTTTTGCTGCACTTGCAGTTTAATTTAATACAATCTGATAAGACTATGCGATGATGATACTATGATACTATGATGATACTAGCTGGGTTGGGGAATAAAAAATGGAAATTTTAAAGAGTTGTGCAGAAAAGTTACGAAAGCAAATAAAGCGAGGAGGAATGGTACGCACCTCGCAGTGCTTCCTTTGTAGATGCGCTTCACTACTTGATAGTCCTCCAAGCACCAAGTCCGTCGTCGCATCGCGCCGGGAACCGTAGGATTGAGTGCCAGCAACGTAGTGCTAGGGGAAGGTTGGCAGGCTTCAGGTACTGCTGCGGCAATGGCGGGCTGCGACGACTGCGGCGGCTGCTGCGCGGCGACGACAGTGACGCGAGGCGCAGGCTCGTCGCAGGGCAGCGAGGTTGCCGTCGCTGCCACTGCCGAGACTGCAATCGGCATCGCTGCCTCTTGCGCGTCTAGCCGGCCCAGGCCACTGCCACAGGCGCTGTTGTATGGGCAAGGAACTATTACAGGGCTGGATTGCTGCTTATTTATGGGCCCCCGAATGGTTGGTGAGGAGATGGAAGTGGCCGGTGTGCCAGTGCTCATGACATTGCAGCGGAGTGAAGGAATGTCGCTTGAGGCAGAGAAGCTCAGCTGTTGTCCAGAATTGCGCTTGAAAATTGATCGCCCAGCGATTGGGAAGGGTGAAGAGGGCGAGTGGGGCTCGATGGGCGGGCTCCCGGCACCGCCCGATCGCACTGAGGAAGCCAAGCGGTGGTTCTGACCTAATTCCATATAAGATGGTGATGGGCTTGCAGATATGGAAATGGGCGCCGCGCAAGGGAAGTCTGGTGTTGAAAGTGCGTGAGCGAGCCCATTGTGCTGGGAAGGGTCGCTGTCAGGTCGCACTTCTGCGGCACCTGTGCTGACAGATGAATTTCCGGTTAAGAGCGTCCCGAGACGCTTTAGGCTCTTAAGCAGACCGCTCCGCTTTTTTAGGTTGGGGCTCCCGCATGTTGGCGCCAGAGTGCCATCCGAGCAGATCACATCCATGACGTCAGAGCTCTTGATGTTAATGTGAGAAGACGATCCAAACCTACTAAGGGTTTGCGTCGGTCCTAACCCAAGCATTGTAATTGCCTCTGACCCGAATGGGGGACCAATGGGGCTTCCACCAAGGGCCAGCAAGGGCCCGAGTTTCCCTGCACTGCAGTTTAAAACAGTGAATTCAACAAGATGCCAATGGTATGAGGAGTGCCTGGCGCCAACTCGGCGTCGTAGCGCGTGGCCTCAGCAAGTTTCGGCTCAGGCCCACAAGGGGTCATCAGCAAGCAGAAGTTCTCAGCGCCAACATAGATACTTTATTCAGTTACCTTTCTGTTGATTCTTTACAGATGCTTTCAAATGTGCTTTCGCGGTTCACGAGACCTAAGAGATGCAGGGGATATCCCCAGCCCTGTTGAAAACAGCACTAATCAATGCCTGGATCACCTAAGACGAGTTGTCAGAGAACCTCCTTTGAGAGCAGACATGAGAAACCCCAGAGGCGTCTTTACGTACGTTTCTCGTAAGGGCCGAGCGTTCTTTGGGACAGCTGCTTGACATCAATTAGCTGAAATTTTGTTTAGTAAATAATGAATTTTATAAGCCGTAAGGTCCTGTGTATCGAAAATTTACAGTCCGACTTATTAGGGCTACTGTACGTACTCTTCGAGACGCGGCACCGAAGATAATCAAAAACTACCTCTTGTTAATTTCAACTTAACATTATATAATATAATTTGTGTGATAAATTGATAATACTGCTGCCCTGAGCCCCCAAGACACCGCTTCAATGGTTCCACATTGTAACCCAACATTACGAGCACGGTGCTATGCTCTGCAGCAAACAACCTATTAAAATAAATACTACAGATTGCTCTTACTCCTTACTCCATTTTAATCTTAGCACGAGATCCTCCGATACGTGTTGAGGTCATCCGTTCATGGGCATGCTGCTTTTTGTAGAGACTGTAGACAGCTACTTTCCAGGAGTGCCAGCCTCCTCACTTGGACTATGCATGGGAGGTGCAATGCAGTAGATAGGCACGACGGTCACGTGAGGGACGATTTAAGCTTTCGAGCGCTAATTTTTAGTTGATGCCCAGAAATCATGGAGCAAGTTCTTCGATTTTCCCAATTTAATCTGACACCTTATTGAATCCTTACTACAGGTACGGAGGCCCGTCCACGGGGTTGGGCGTGTAAGGTGTAACTGCGTTCAGCTGCTTCTATTCGTCCGCCACGACAAAGAATTTACATCTCTAAAGCGATTTTAGTCGGTATCCGGTGCGTGGCGAGGTTGTCGTCTTCTTTCCTGTCAGTGGTTTAGCGCCCGACAGCCGATAAGGACCCACAGGCGCCAAGTGAATAATTTCGCGACCGCATAACCTTAGTCCTCAATTGGGACCAATTCATGGCCGTGTGTGACATGGCAGATGCTTGCAGGGTTGGGCAAATACCAGCATAGCCCTAAATCAAGTACGGCAGTATATGCCGGGCTTTACCAAGCGACAGGACTCGACAGGCCGGAAATAGGCTTCGGCGTAAATAGAAGTACCTTATGAGACTTGCCAAGGCATGAAACAAAGGCTGGACAGGGCCAGGGCTTGATGCTACTCCGCCATAGGGGACAGCCCGCGCTGTGATAGGGTGCAAGTGCTCGGGGAACTAGAAAACCTGAGGGAGCAGGGACTTGGCAGCAATATCTTCAGTATTTCAAGCTTGGGAGTTGACTCCAGATGCTACAGTCGAGCCGGTGTCAATAATAACCCGAAAAGGGTTTCCTGATATCTTGCGCGAGCCTTTGCGCTGCGCTTTGGAATGGGCCGTCCCCAAAAGGCACGAATACAAACATTTCAACAAAAAAAACCTTCCTGCAAAAAGAACAGGACACCGATGCTGACCATCGTTGCCGAACCGAAGCGTATACGCCGGAGCTTCGGTACGCTCGATCGAACCGTCGGCATGTTTCGCCCCGGGCGCCGCTTATATAAAGTGCACCGACGCGTGGCAATGTCGAAAGGATCGATGCCATAGATGTTACATTTGCCGGGCAACAAGCTTGGCCGCGCGCATGCCTAGGTCACATACACATGAACACAAGCACATTCGGTTTTACTTGCATACGCACGTACGCTTTCCTTCTTGTCGACGTGTGCATCCAGAACTTGCACGCATGTGTCGTACAACCCATGCATGACTGCCTTCCAATACCCAAGCGTCCCTACCACTACTACCCAATGGATAATCAGTGGTGGTGGCTGACGCAGTCTAATCTGCAAAAAGAGGCCACTTCTCGGACGAAATAAGTAGCAATAGATAGCTAAACTGTGGCAAAAATGGCTCTTGACGAAGGTTGGCGCCCAAGCGCTTGACGAAGGTTCGCGCCCAAGCGCTTGACGAAGGTTCGCGCCCAAGCGCTTGACGACAATGTTACCAGCGGTTAGCACCTTACCAGTAGCTTTTCCATCCACTTTCGGTAACATTTACAACTGCAGATTCATGGTGCCTATCTAGTCTAGTCCCATAAGCCCGTGGAGTCCCAAGTCTCTCCGCGTGGGGATGAGATCCCGCTAATTTCCGCTCTTTCCCCCCTCCAATGGTAATAAAAGGTGTTGCCCGGGCACAAACTGGAGTCCACACCAAACCACCATAAAGTTGCTGCCAGATTTGCAAGTTTGGCGCGGAGCAGCAGGTTTCGGCGTGGAACGTTGTTAGTTGCCAATGCAGTCCCGTAACCTAACTGTCGGTTGTAGAGCTATACCAAAGGCGGAATGTATGTATGTATGTATGCACCGGACTAAGGGCGAGAATCCACCACGAAAACGTAAATCCCTTCGGACATGTATCGCTCAGTGCAGTGCACGACAGTCTGTTGTGGTCCGATGGCCTTACCCAGGGGTATTCCCTTGGGGCCTGGGGCTCGCGGTAAGTAATACCTACTATTTCCCTGTTGTTCTTCCATGAAATGCGCGCTGACGCCCTTTGACTGTGAAGGTACTAAGCTGCGAAAGTGTCCTCCGGGTTGTGCCGTGTTTCGAGCGCCATGCCGCCCTAATCGAACGAACGAGCCGTATACCAAGCAAGTCATTCAACCATCCCCCCACTCCAATGGCTTCCATGGCAGTACGACAAACAAAGCTGAGCCTGCTGGTTGAGTGATTTGGTGAATTATTTACGCCGGTCGCAGCGTTCACAGGAGCTGAGCGTTGATCGATTAGGGTGGGTCCATGTCCCAGAAGCTTCTAGATGCGTGCGTCTGGCTCCAATGACGGTGTGTCCGCACAGGTATCCCTTGCAATCCCTGGATCTGTCGGCCAACGGAACCCTACGGAAACAGAGGAGAAACCCTTGTCGAAAGTCGGTCCGGATGGAGAACTGCGCCCAAATGGGCAAGAATGAGGTGGATTGGATGATGGGATATACCTTCGTTACGCTGCAACCCAGAGGATCATCATTCCATTAACGGATAAGTTGGGCCCCACTCGTGCTGCGTCCTCGCCAGCTACCCGCACTTTATCGTTGGCAACCTTGTTTCACGCGCTTCCGAACTTCCCTTTTTCCAGGGACAGATTTAAAACAAGGAGAGTTACCTTATCCAAGGACAGGAAAACAAGCCGTAATCTATGCGAAACCGTCTGCCCGCTTGCCTCATCAGGCCTGTACCGCAGAGAGCAAGCGCTATCCCTCAATAGTGTCGCACTGGCAAAGGATGTGGTGTCAACATGATTGTGATAGCGACTGATGTAAAAGAGGAACTGGTTTGTTTTTTTCCCTGATAGGTTGCCGATTTGCAGATGCCGCCGTGGCCCTCCGCGGCTGCCTGTCCTCCCCGCAGCTACGTATTCACCCGGGCCAACTCGCCTCGCGTTGACTCGATCCGCAGCATGCAGTTAGATTGACCGCTAGATAACTCGGCGAATCGTTGTACTTGTGCGTTCGGTGTGGAAACATGCGCTGTTGCAGGAGGGCACGAGTGCTATGAAGCTTCTGTGAAGCAGCGTTTACGTACAGCTGCCAGCTCATCAGGCTCCCACTTCATCCAGGCTGTGGGCATGCAATGCACCCTAAGTACGTTATGAACCAGGGTTGGCAAACTCCCTCGCCTTCACGACGCTTCAAAGACTCCTTAAATGGCCCACTCCGCACGACAAGACCGAATAAGATATCCGGGGTGCAGACCGGCCCACAAGGAGTGGAGGGCGCCACAGCGGCAAGTTCCTAAGTAGTCAGCAACGCGTTGCCGTGCTGGGTGAGCCTGAAGGTCATGGTGACCTATGGCAGAGAGGGTTTGGCATCCATGTGGAATCTCCGGCAGTTCTGGGGACCATGTACACCTGTGGTTTCGGATCCGCACAGGAGGCAAGGGGGCGGCATCGTGCCCGGAGGCCTGGCTGCAGCTGGGGGGTTGGCCGCGATGGGGCCTGCTGCTACGTCTGCGGCTTGTCCTCGTGCATTCGCGGATGATGTCTGCGACGTGCAGGCCCGCTGCTGAGTTGCCGCACACATGGACATACGCCCAGCAGTTGATGCAGCGATATTGCATTGGGGCAGCTGCTGGCGCTGCTGGCGCTGCTGGCGCTGCTGGCGCTGCTGGCGCTGCTGGCGCTGCTGCTATGGCAGCGGGGGTAGGTTTGTGCCTGCTTGTGCAGGCTGCTGTGGTGGTAACCCGGTGGCTGCGGTGCATGCTGGTGCTGAGCCCCGAACCCGCGATCGATGTCACTGAGAAAGGTTGGCCAAGACGTTTATACGCGCCTCGCCCGCAGATGTCGGGTCACCGGGGCTTCCCAGGTAAGGACTCAGCAGCCCGCAGCGCCAGGGTCCCCTCAGGCAGTGTTTTTAAAAGTGGTTACTAGTGACCAAGTGGTTACTGAGAAAATAATTCCCTTCCAGGAGGTGGTCACTAGGAAATGTTTAGAGTCACCTGGCAGTGACCAGGTGGTCGCCAGGAAATTGGGCCACACAGCCCCGGTAGTAGTGACCACCTAAAATTTGTTTTGACGCTTGGATGGGAGCAGTGATGCTTCACTGAGCTCGGCTCGGGAACACGTTGCCGTACATAAGAGTCAAAGGTAATGAAAGCTTTGTTCAGACGGCTTGTTCAATATAATTTCTTCAATACTCTATGGACTAGCAATGACTTAATACTTGAAAGTGAGCCCAAACACGGTTGTAAGGAAATGAAATTGGGTTTTCGGATGCATGGTTTTAGTGGGCTTGTGTTCAGCACACTTGCTGGGGAAAAAATTCTTGTAAGGTGGTTATCAAGGAAACCCCCCACAGTAACCACTTGGTCACCAAAAAATACCACGGTGAAAAACCTGTCCCCAGGCGGGGGTGCCGACAACGGCTATGGCAAGACCATCGCGTTGGCACCCCTCGGGGGAACCCTGCCGCGTACGAACCACCATGTTGGCAACCCTGTCTGCGACCCTGGGGGTGTGTACCGTAACTAGAACGCGATGGTGTGTGAAGGACCGTGGCATGGTTCCATTCATGCTACTGCAGCTTTCTCCTCGTCTCCTGTCGTCAGTACGACATCAGCAAACTCTGTGAACCAGGAGGCTTGTAAAGGGCCCAACGAACCAGGGGCCCCGGGTTAGGGGTTGGGAGGAGCTGGGGACGTGGTTAAGTTGGGTAAGATGCATAACACGATGCCGTATAACGGTCAGATTGAAGTCAGCACAACTGCCGACCTAGCTTCAGCAGCTGTGAATGCTACTGTCCGCAGCAGCAGTGGATGTCGCGGCGATGCAGGGCCAAGAAAGGCATGATGACATGACAGCCATGGCGCCTAAGAAACGGGCAGGAAATAGGCTTAATCGCACGGGGCCGGGCGGCAGGCTGGGGCGGTGAGAGGGTGGCAGGTTGGGACTTGTAGCGAAAGCCCCTTCCCACGGTGCAGCGATGCGCGGGGTTTGTGGGACGCGGCGCCGAGTGGCGGTCAAGGTGTGCTCAGGATGGAGATAGTGATTAATCGCAAGCAAAAGGGAAGCAGAATGAAGGTTGAGGATAGAGTGCCTCGCTGGTAATGTAGCCGGTGGCAGCGGAGGATAGGGTTATTGCTGCAGGGCGCCCAGTCAAGGACCGAACATTTAATGCTTTTTGCTGCCATTTTCGATTTCCTTCACAAAATATATGCAAAGTGATTTATTATGCCCATGGATTATCAAGAACTTTGCCTTAGAGGAGAATTAAGCGTCAGACGTGATCCTGTATGTACGAGTTGTGAGGAGTCAATATGCCAATACCCTGTCTACGCTATAGTGAGTAGGTGATTACATTGGGTGGCAACAACTTGGCCAGAAACCTGAGCACAGTTGTATTGAAACAAGGCAGTTCAGCTTCAGGCCTACGGTAGTCTGCGCTACAGGGAAAAGTCCACTTGGAAGGCCTGCGTTGTTAGCAGCCACGGAACCTTGCATATATCTTGTACTCTGCACCACATTACTCTGTAACGGCTGCCCGAAAGCGGCTGTTCTAGTAGTCGCAAGTTCACGACAGGATCGTGTTGGGTTCAGACTAACGCGCTCTGCAAAGAGGTCTCCTTCTTACGAAAGCAGCCCATGAAACGCAAGGCCGACAACCCAGACTTCGGGCCTCCTGGAGGCGGACGTGGCGGCCGGGGCAGAGGGTAAACGATCTTTTAGCGCTTTTGAAGGGCTGTTGCTTTCAAACTGGAAAACTGTAACATTTATTACTAGAGGACCCATAATGCTTTCCTTGTTCATGCAGACCTCCTCGTTATGGGCACGGCCCAGGCTTCGGCGGCCCGGCCCCCCCTCGCGGTCCATTTGAGCCCGACATGATGCATGGTACGCCAATCAGGCTGGACACAAAAAAATGTCATTGAAGCGCTAAGTTAGAAGCAAGTACTGCTGGCTTGATGGAATCAACGCCGTCTCCTGTTTTTTGAAGGACATCTCACGGAAGTATCGTAAATGGTTGGCCTTGCCATCATGCGTAAAAGGCTCAGAGGGCTAGGAGTCTTCATGCCGATTCCTGGCTCATTTCTTTCCCGGTCGGCGTCAGCACTTTTGAAAGTTGCATTCTCCTCACCTTGCTGCACAGGCCCTCCCCCACGCGGCATGCTCCCACCAGGCCCAGGAGGGCCAGCCCCTCCAGCAGCGGTGGGCCCGCTTCCAGATGAGCCAATCATGCTGCAGGAGGTGGTGCTAAGTAAGCGTCTCGCAGGCGTGCTGATCGGTACCGGCGGCAGCAACGTATCTCTTGTAGGTATTTATGCTGGATATCGTCTATTGTCCAGCATCGTCTGTTGAGTATCGCTAGATGCCTCGCGGGTCCAAGTTGCATTGGGTAGGGGGAAAATGGGGGAATTGGTGATCCCTTCCCAGGGTTCTCTGATGGGTCGCTACGGAATGGCATTCTGGCATGCACGCCGCGTCGATACATTTGCACAGTACGCGAGCCGCGCTTGCTTAGCAGCATCACAAATCTGGATCCCCCCCATTCCATGGCACATTGCAGGTTCGCCGCGAGTCTCGCTGCAAGGTGCACGTGTCAGAGGTCCGCGGGCCGGAACAGACGCAGACCGTTGAGTTAACCGGCACGGAGAAGCAGGTGCGCCCCATGGCTAAAGCAGGCCATCATCGCGTCCGTGACCATAAGCGCTGCATCCCGGTTTCTATTGATGCCATGATTTTGATAGTCTCCCATCCATTGATTTTCTGATGGCTGGGAATGAAACCAAATTCACTATACAAGTTACGGGTCCTGTGCTTTCCGCAACTTGGTCGGGCGTTTGGTCGGGCGTTTGATGGAGCTTTCTGTTACCTCTATCCCGGTGCCTTATTCGTATGAGGCCTTATAATATCCGGCCCCGATTCAGTTACCTGCATTTGGTGCGTGCAGATTTCCAATGCGGTTGCCTCCATCAGACGCATTTTGACCGAGTTTGACCCAGAGCATAAGGTGGATATCAAGCCCACTGTGGAAACCACGGTTGAGATTTACCCCGAAATGGTCGGCAGCGTGTTGGGCAAGGCCGGCGCCACGATTAAGGTCATCCGACAGAAGTCCGGAGCCCACGTTCGTGTAGAAGGTGAGTGCAAAAGGGGTAACGAGGTGCGAGGCTGTGTTTGTATGTGTGTTAAAAGGGATGTTTGCTGAGTTACGGGCGTCGTGTAGATGGCATCTGTATATGCATATGTACCAATCGTTGCCGAGATGTTGATAATTATCGGCGGTTCCTTGCGGGGCATTATCAACCTTGCGGGGCCTGGTTTGCTTTGGGTACAGTTCCTCAAGCGCTGCTATCTTCACTGACCTTCTACTCTATCGCTGCGATTTGAGTCATGATTTGCTTTCAGACCCACGAGCCACGAGGGGGTTCCGACGAGGTCTCGATTAGAAACGTAGGAGTGGTATGTGTCCTTGCGTTCACTCGCAGATCTGCAGCCAGGAGAGCGCATGCAATTGGTGATGATTCACGGCAGCATTGAGCAAGTCAAAACGGCATACGCGGAGGTGAGCGGATGACTTCCCGGGGTTGGGATGCGGGTTGCCAGAGGTGGCTTAACTCCAAGAAGGTTTAGTTGCAGGAGTACTTTGCAGCCTCATAGATCCAGCTGCCGGTGATGCCCGGTTGGCTATTATATGGGCCTATAGTACGCTAAACCTCCCCCGTAAATTATTGCATGCATTGCCACGGCAGGTCAAGGGCATCATTGATCGCTTTGATCCTGCCAAGGTCAAGGGGGGTTTCGCCGCACCTATGATGCCGCCGCCGCGCAGCATGATGCCACCACCGGGTCCCGCCGGTCCCGGTGGACGGTACGGGCCCCCTGGACCTGAGGACAGGTACGGTCCCCCAGGACCCGACCCACGCGGTCGCGGCCCTCCCGCGCCCGAATGGTACGACGATGGCTACGAGTACCCACCTAACGATGGCCCATACGGTCCCATGGGTCGTATGGATGGTGCCCGTGCTCCCGGTCCTCGAGGTGCTGGGGGTCCTTACGGCCCGATGCGGGGCAGTCCGCCGCCCGGAGCTGGCGGCCGGTACGGGGCGACAGGGCCCGACATGGGTCCTGGTGGACCTCGGGGCCCTGGCTTTGGCGGCGGCGCCGAGGGACCGTACCGGGGCCCTAATGGTGGTCCTGAGCCTTACGGGAGTGGCCCCGTGGGCGACCCGCGCATGGGCCCTGGCGGCAGCGGTGAGTGAACACGGTGTGCACGGTGCGGCCTAGCCAACGTTGTTAGTGTTTGTGGAGTAATCAGCTGCATGTTATGTTGCGAAACTGTAGTTACAGCTGTACAGGTTTGTCTGCACACCCTCTGTCTTGCCGTATGATTCTTTCGCATTATGTCACTTGTTGATACGTTCCGTACCCGCTGTGTGGGCCCCCACCTGCCGTCCATGGTATCATACACTGAAATGAGTGTTTCCTGCTCGTGTTGTTTGCGCAGGTGGTCCACCGCAGCCGCAGCCCGCACCAGCACAGCCAGTGTACCAGCCGGCGGCGCAGACGTATGTGCAGCCGCAACCGGCACCGGCGCAGCCTCAACCGCAGGCAGCACAGACGGCCGCGGCAGTGCAGACAGGCGCGCAGCAGCAGGTTGGTCCCGTGGTCCTGATGCTGCAGCCCGATGGCACTTACAAGCCGGCGCAGGTGGTGCTGTACAATATGTCTGCGGCGCAGACTGGACAGATGCCGGCGGCCCAGGCGGTGCAGGCGCAGCAGCAGGCAGCGCAGCCGGCGGTGCAGCAGGTCACGATTCCGGCACAGGCTGCGACGACGCAGGCGCAGACGGTTTCCGTAGCACAGCCGGTGGCGGCCGCAACCGCAAGCGCGCCGACAGGACAGGTAAGGTTGACGATATCCATTGGGGCTTATTGGTTTGGTTGGTTAGTGGCCGCGAGGAGTTCGTTTGCACGTGCGATAGGGAAACACCTCGAGTGTTAGGCCACTGAACGAGTGAACACGACCAACTGTGATTGAATGGGCCATGTATACAACTGATGCCGTAATCTGATGTTGCCGTAGTGCACTTTTGAGGAATGCGGATGGCGGTGTTCGTGTGTTCGGCTCGCTGCAGGTGGTGTACAGCACTAACGGCGCCGTCTTTGACGCCGGGACCCTGAACCAGCTGTCGTCGTCCATCACAGCCTACTCTCAGCATACGGCGCAGCACCCGCAGCACGATTCACAGACCGCCGTCGGCGGTGCCACAGGTGCTCCAGCTGCGGCCAACCCACAGGCACAAGCGACGTCTGCAGCCGCGCCCGCAGCCACAGCTACGGCGCCTGTGACCTATGGTGTGTACGGTGCTCAGCAAGCCGCACAACCGCAACAGCAGCAACAGGCTGTTCCGCAGCAGCAAGCCCAGGCGCCGGCCCAGGCGCAGCAGGCCGCAGCGGTGACGGCGGCGACGGCGGCGTATGGTGCGTATGGCCAGACCATGGCGTCAACTTCACTGTACCCGGGCATGGTGGGTGTTCCCGGGGGCTACACGATGACTCAGGAGCAAATGCAGGCTTACATGAGGGGCCAGTTTGCAACGCAGCAGCAACAAGCCGTACACCAGTCGTACAACCCATACGCGTATCCGTACATGTATGCTCAGGCGCAGCAAACCCAGCAGAAGCCAGGGCAAGTTGAGGCGACGCCAGGTGCGACAGCGCAGGGCGCGGCCACTCAGGCGGGTCAGCAGACGGTTCAGCAGCCAGTGAAGACCGAGCAAGGCCAGGGCCAGCAAACGACCGTCCAGCCTAGTCATGCGCAGGGCCAGCTCCCACAATACTCGTACCAGTACAACACGGGCGCGTAGGTGAGAGTTATTGTAGCGCAGAATAGCTGGCATTCTGTGGAGGCCAGGTCAGGACAACCTAAAATATGGTTGTGGTTCGACGGTGGAGCAAAGACCCAGCGGTTGCGGACAACACCGCAGCAGCCGTTGAAGCAAAGCAACGGGAACATGAAGCGGCGCATGGTTTGGTAGTCGCAAGCTTCAGCTACGACCGAAGGGGCAATGCAGGAGGGTGCCACAGCGATTGCCGCTCGTAGCGCACCTTTTGAGGGAAAGCCAGTGTATGCGAACGAGGGGGACATGACCTCGGGACTAATTTCAGATTTGACGGGATGAGCAAGAGGTTACTTAAGCCAGCCAAGAAGCACACGGCGTGCAGCTCATCAGGCGCGAAAGTTATTGTGTTGCGGAATGCGAGGTACTGGCTTGGCTAAAAGCATGCCTTTGGCTTTGCAGAAGGCGCGGTTAAGAACACGCGAAAGATTATGAGTGCGACAAGGGAGTGATGTAGTGCGGAAGAGGTTTCCATGAGCTGATGCAGCTCGCGCTCTCTGCTGCGGCCAAGCCATTATTTGCGTTCATACCTTACCCCTCCGTTTGAACGTGTCCGTGTAAGAAACGACTTTTAAGCTGTTTGCTTTTTCGTTAAGGAAAACGGCTTAGCAAGGCTGACCCCTCTTGAAACCTTCAGCTTTGCCATAACAGAAATTATATTGGATGGCTTGATTTGTGCATCACTTATTGTGTAGCCCGCATGTTAGCGGACGTGACCCAGCCTGGGCCGCGTTTTTGCGTGAGCATCGCGCAGCCTGAAACCTAGTGGCTCGGGAAGTAAAGTGGAATATGCGTGTAGTGGTTTGGTGCTTTTATGGACAGTCAAGGCTGGTAGCTGGAACTGGGGAAGTGGCTTCGAATTTTGTAGATAAAGCCTTGAAAGTCGCCAAGCGGCAGAGCTCTTTCAAAGATGTAACACGAACGCATCAGTGCTTCTATTCAACTACAAAACACGGTGGGTATGTATGAAGCATGAAGCAGGGCGGTACTACTGGAATGTGTGTTTGCTACACGTGAAGTCGACAACCTGGCCATTGGGAATAGAGCACGGATTTTAAGGTAAAGACAACAAGCGAGTGACTAGCGTCGTGTAGCTTCCTTGGGTCTAGAACACAGCTGGATGGCATGGTCGGGGCTGGGGCTCAGGAAAAGCTGAGGCACGTAGGCGACGGCGAATATGGGAGGATATGCGCGCGAAGCAGGTGAGGGGCTACATTACAGGTGCTTTTGCAGCGTTCAATGTTCTTTACGTAAAAACGCGTGTTTAAATTCCTAGAGAGACGTATAACATTTGAGCGTGGTCACCTGTCACATACGTTGAATTTTTAAAACGCATGTGAACAGTGAGGTTAATGCTCCATGGCACGGAAGATCGCTCTACATAAAGGACGCATCGGTTATGGGTAACACGAGTGCGCAGGTACTAGCAGCAGTGCATCTGTACAACGGGAACGAAATCGCAACATAACCGCCTTACTAACTGAAGTCCTACAGCTATCGCCTGCTACCTTGAAACAACAGCTTGCGGAAACCTTGCGCGCCGGGAATGGTCGTAGCTAAGCAAGGGGCATAGCCGCGAAACTGGGCGAGAGAAGTGTGTAATAACTACCTGTTAACGACTGTCCTCCACGTGTTCCTATCGGCCCTGCCCAAATTCCATATGGGAACTCCTCCGCGCGCCGTTCCTTTGCCAATCCAATATCAGGAAAATTCCTAGTACCCCTGCCGGTCGCCTGAATCCAAAAGAGTAACATATCAACACCCTTTACATCTGCAGAACTGCTACACTACAGTGGATGCGTCTTCCAGGCAAATCGGTCAACTGATGGTTGGTCTCATGATATGAATCCTGTATGCAGTCTTGATAAGCACATTGTGGCACGTAGTCGACATAGTTGCAAGCCGGCATCACCCTAGTCTACTAACACCCTTTCCGTCCAAGCCCCCCCTCGCCTTGGAGATTTGCTTATCGCCTTACAGGTCTACTTCAAATGGCGGCCATCTGTGAGCGTCTGACTCAGGCCCCTTCGTGGCAGCGTAGGTGCGAGCCCATAGCCGCTTGTGGTGACGTCTGGGTGGTAGGAGGGCTTGCCGCCGGGGCAGCCTTGTGGGATGAAGAGGCCGATGCGCTCAGCGTGCGATATGTCTGATGAATATGTGCCGAGCATCCGCATGGCCTGTCGGCAGGAACAGCAAGGGAAGACAACATCAATCTTTGCGTCGTGATCCTGTTTCAGGAGATTGAAGTTGCGGTGGGGTTCCTGTACTTGAATTTTATTATGACCGCCTCGCAGTGGGCTTAGGCCTAAATTAAGTGGATCTTTGCAGGGTGGATGGAGTGCAGTGTTATCTTTAAGGAGCCATCGAAATGGTTATGCGGGTGGTGAGGTCCATGTTGCCTTTACATGTAAATCATACCGTTCGAAAAATGTCTTAACAGCTGCACAACTTGCCTGGTTGGTTGTCTCAGTCTCTGGCCGAATTTGGCACATGAAATCCAGAGGATACGCCCTTTTAAATCGTCCGGCAGTTATTTTGTGTTGCTGCTCAATAGGCGTGCCGTGCTGGTACAAGCCCTGCTTGAAGGAGTTATGTGTGTACTGTGCTGGGCAGGTGTTGCTGTCAAACCTGCAAGCAACACAGATAACGTGTATGTAACCGGTCCCAGTTTTCGACCCACACGTGTGTCAGGAAAGGAGTCGTTGCGTACGACCGAACAATGCTGGGGAGGGGAATCCTCTAGCGAATTAAGAGCATTGCTTGCTGCGGCATATGGTTAAAATTTTGGCAGTGACTCCTAGGGAGGGACTCATCAATTGAACAATACTCACCCGCTGTTCTTAAAGCTGTAGTTTACTTGCGCTTGACCCTCCTGTGTCAAAGGTCCGTAAGGGTGACATTGTCTCCATTAGCTGGGTACCGATCAGGGTTAACTTGGCATACCGACCATGCACAGGGTTTCGTGGAACTAAACCACAACGACTCCCTCAGTTCGCTAAATGTCCGATTCACGAGACGTCTTAACAGTACGGTTTGCCTGCGCCCTCGCGTATTATCGGAAGGGACGCACCTGGAACGGAGGGATGGAACGTGCTGAACTCTGGCGGAGACCCGCATCAGAAGTCAGGCGCGTCCAAACGTCCGACTCATGTGGCGTCAAATAAAGCCTATGCAATCCACATGAAGCAGATAAGGAAGCGTGCGGCTAATCCAGAGACCATGGCTCATGGCTCTGGCAGACCTGTTGTACTTGTGGACATCTTCGTTCGCCATGCTTAAACGATCTCGGTAGCGCATTGTCGACGGGTACACTGGGTCTGCCATGTTTATCTGGCTCGTCGTATGTAGTATTGGCCCAATTAAAGACGCAACTTATGGTTATCTACCTAAAACTATATGCTGAGAATTTGTAAGGTTGTAAGGTTATTTCTTATTGGGAAGAAAACGCTCTCATAGGTTTAAAGGCCATCTAAGCGCCCGTACTGTCCATACGGCACCTGTTCGCGTCTTACATCCCGCGGCAATCCAGCTATGTATTATATATGCTGTAATTTGCTCATGTCAAGTCGTCCATTGCATACAGTTTTGCGCGGAATACAACGATTTGCTCCCGACGTTTTGTTACCTGCAGAACGTCAGGAGGAAGAGGGCTTCAAGTTTCACTTGCAACCATTATGTAAAAGCTAGTAGGACTACATGTGTGTTTTTAGGAGATGCCAGACCATCTTCGATGCCCCTTGTCCCCTGGCCTATATACTCCTGTTGACAGCACGACCGGTGAAGAGTGCGGCAAGGTGCGGGCGAAAGGAAGGGGGTCTAGATGAGAGTTTATCTGCCCGCTTCTATAAGCGCCTCGTAGGGCACGTACGATGAGAACTAAGCATATTTCCATGCAAAAGATGCGGCTCGCTTGTGAACATGTTTTAATGATGCCCATTTAATGATGCCCATTTTTAAATGATGATCCATATAGAGACCTGGGTAGTGCTTCTTAGTCTCAGCCTTTGAAGCCCCTTTGTCACAGATTGCCACGGTTGCAGGGCACAGTATTCCCCAAAGGCTACTATCCACGACGTCAATGTCCTGGCTGCAGTCGGGTGCGGATTCGCAAGCCACTTAGGTTCCGAAGAGATCAGGGATTCAGGACCCTAGAAACGAAAGTTCGGTACTTCGGTTGCCGACGTCGTACCCCGAAGCAAGGTCACCAGTGGTGGCTCACCACAACGCATTAGTGAAATAAAATTATGGCGGTCACTAGCGGAAGGTGCTAACCTCAACTACTTGAGCGCAATGGACGAGTTCTGCTAAAAATGGCTCAACGTTATGCCAAGTCGATTACTTCTTTGCTAGCATCCTCTACGAGATCCTTATCGTCCAGCAGCCAAGCAGGTTGCTGCATAAGTTTTGCGCCTTTTGTTGGATCACAAGCGGGAACGTCTTGGAGCTCGATACTTAATCAGCTTCCTCAGCAAGCGGCGCACACGCTTGCCAGTTCGCACGCATGGCTACGATGCTTAGGGACCAGTACAATATGTCGGACCTATCGTTTGTCGCGGGCGACTAACCATAGCCCGGCTGCTCTATCGGGAGTTCTGAGCGACCACAGTTGGCGCTGCTTGGGAAGGAGTACCGATGCGGGATTAGCATGGCAACGGTTAGCCTGGCCGAGCTTCCAGCAGACGGCTTCCATGGCGACGATTGGACAACTGCTGCGCGGCGCCCGCAAGGGCCCTCCCAAGCGCAAATGTAAACTGCGGCAGCTGGACGGCAGCCCTTTTAAAAAGGGCATCTGCCTCCGAGTTTACACGATGACACCTAAGAAGCCGAACTCTGCAAACCGCAAGGTTTGCAAGGTACAGCTCACGAATGGGTTTAAGGCACTGGCCTACATTCCAGGTAGGTGCAAGCCTTTCAAGTCTGCGTTTCCCGAGTCCTTAGCCCTACGCGGTATGGCGCGTCGGCCTACATCCTCGTTGTTTCTTCTCGTTTCCCGACGTGATTCAATAGGCCCCCCATGCGTCTTCGTGACCCGGCATGACACTTTCTGGCGGAAGGGGGCGATGTTTGCCTCCTCTGCCGTCGGTCGCAAGACACCTACCCGGCAAGGCTTCAGCTTAACTCTCTCTCTCTCTCCCCTCTCTCTCTCTCTCTCTCTCTCTCTCTCTCTCTCTCTTATTCCTGATATATTGAGATTACCTCTGTGCCCTCCCTTACCCTTACCTGCTGACTCTTCGACTTGTGCGGTCGTTTACCTCATCCCGCCTCACCCTGTTACCCCGGCCCCGCTCCGCCGCGGTTCGCTTTTCCGTCCTAGGTGAGGGCCACAACCTTCAAGAGCACAGCATGGTGCTGGTGCGCGGCGGCCGCGCACGTGATCTTCCCGGCGTCAGGCTGCGCGTTGTACGCGGCCGATACGACTGCGCGGGGGTCAAGGACCGCAAAAAGTCCCGGTCGCGGTACGGCACGAAGCGTCCCAAGGCCGCCTGACCTACCGCGCGATGACGTGACCTGACAAAACTGGCAGATGGGAAGCAATACTGCAGATCAGGGCGCTCCGAAACCGCTATACCACTCCAGTCGGTAGGGTTGGTGGGTTGCCTGCATATTCAAAACGGGGCTGGGGTTGCCCATGGGGTTAGGGTTGGTTTACTTGAGTGGTTGGTTGGTTGCATTGCAGTTCGGCGGCTGGCTGCGGTGTTGACACTGCTGTGGCGGACGGCCGCGTCCACTCACACGAGCCGGCTGGCTAGCTGACGGGACGTGTAAGACAGAATCCTGTACGAATTTGGACATGGCAGGCCGGTAGTTGAGTGACATCAATTTCGTTGTAGCACAAATTTTCCAGTGCCCTTCCTGTCGCCTTGAGTTCCGTACCGTCAGGAAAACAGGTTTGACTGGTACGGAGACGATACCTATCTGGACTTCACGGGGTTTATGGTATTTACGGGGTGCAATGACGCCACAGCTTTTTATGGGCGGTCGGTTTGGCGAAGGGAGCAATAACGACAGCTTACGTCTGGATACTGCTAAGGGGAACAACGGGGCATTGTGCCTTCTTGGGGCTCCGGGCTGCCGGTATCTCGTTCTCGGTGTTGCAGGGCGAGAGGACCTAAGGGCTCCAATGGGAAGGGCGGCGAAGGTGGGCCGCACCAAGCACAGGCAGAGCGCATTATCCTTGGCGGGCTGTACCCAGGACAGGGAGGTTGCCTGGCCAGTTGCAAGGCCTGACCCTGCTACCCAATCAGGAGGAATCCCTACGTCTCCGGTGGTGCTCGTTGCTCCGGATTATGGCGCACTGTTGGGCCTTCGGGATTGTTGCGAGTGCGCCGTGGTCAGAGGGCTGTTAGATGCGGTGTTTGGCCATCCATCAGAACGCCGCAGGTTGGCAGTGCTTCCCGGTCTTAAGGATGAAGGCTAGCATTTGTCCAAACCCTAGCAGCGTAGCCTATTAGTTTTTCCTCGTGCGGAATGGGGCATGGCAGTGCGATTGAGTCCAGGCTGGGTGGTATCTATCTGAGAAGCAACTAGGACTGGGGAGGAAGAGCCACGTTGCTTGCTTATCGGTTCGACCCAGCCACATGACATACAGGAATAGCGGCTCAAGCTTCATATTAAGGAAGGTGTAAAGGTTCCGGCGCCCGTCCGTGCGAACGGCGGTGCCGTCGCCTCTATTATGTACATATATGCCGGAACCACCGGCCTCCACATTTTATACTTTGCACGTCCGAGGTTCGTTGCGTGTTGACCCACTCTATTGCGACACACTCTTGGAACCTTAATCTAGGATCAACCAGAGATTGAAAAAAAGAGCCACAGCCGTATTACCTCCAGCGCATGGGCCCCTCCCTTTGGTTGACCGTCGTAGGCTGTTTGCTGCGTTTGTCACCTGCCAAGGATATAGCACCAGCCGCTCACCACTCGCCTCGCACCCGGCTGGCGGACTGACGGGCTCTTTCTAGCTGTGTATCGATATCACCACAGCTTTATCCACACGTGCACTTCGATAACGGCAAAGCCTGGCCTGCAGCAGGTTCCTCCCGGCGTAGCCCAAATTGCAGCCACCGCCACCACCTGGCTCCTCTTCCTCGCGCCGTGGGCGCGCCACGTCTGCAGCCCCCCAGTTCATATTCCTGCTGTGCTGGTGGTGCCGCCATATCTTATGCCTCTCTCTTTCTCTCTCTCTCTCTCTCTCTCTCTCTCTCTCTCTTTCCCCCCCCCCCATGTCATCACGTATGCTGAATATACACGTCATTTTACGCCAGGGGCCACGTGGCGTTGAATTTCCACATCACCCAGTGCGCCGAGTCAGTCAAGTTGTGTCGTGGCATCACGTGGCCTCCTCCCCTCTCGCCATATTGGCTTGCTGCACTGCCAACGCAGTGAGGTCCTCCGGTATGCCGGGTACGGTGGCCAGGATGCGGGCGAAGAGGCTGGTGAACAGGGCCTTGACGCCCGCACCGCTGCTGGCGGACACCTGTCAGTCACTCGAGGAAAGCGACACAGAAAAAGATGGGGAGAGAGGAATAACTGGAAACGGGAAAAGGTCCTTGAAGCGAAAGGAGCTTTGGGTTTGAAGCGGAAGCAAGACGAGGAAAAGAAGAAAGGAGTGCGGCAAGTATTCGAATAAGACTGAGGACATCCACTTGTGTCATTTGCGCCAACCAGTCTACGGGAAGGAGAAAACAAACAGCTGGAATTCAGGACAGGAGATGTGTGCGGGAGGGGGCCGCAACGGGGCCAGAAAGTGAAACCAGTGTCCAGATACCCCGCGCCTCCAGCCCCGTGGCCTCTCCATCCTCGCACCTCGTAGAAAGGGAAGCCCTTGGACTGCGCCCACTCGCGACCCTCCTTCTCAAACACCTTCCGAACAGGCAAATCGGTCTTAGCGGCCGCGACGAAGATTACCTTGGGAGCAGGGGAAGTGGGAGAGAGGGCGGGTTTTGGAAAACGCGGACGAACGAGCGAACGATAAGGGGGAAAGGAGCGCTCGGCCAGGAGGTAGCTAGCTTGAGTAGGAACCGATGGCGACAGGTAGCAACGCGCAGGCGGGAATGGAGTTGGCGCAGGCGGGGTTGGAGCACAGTTAAGAGTTTGCAGGTTGCCGCACGCAGTCCCTAAGCGCAGCCCGCCCTACATCAACTCTCGTTCCCATCCAGGTCCACTTGCGTCCTTCCTCTTTTAAACCTCTTTTGAAAACCTTGCATTCTTCGGTAGAGGAGTTGCTCGGCCCACGTTTCCGTCGCCCTGCCCCCCTCCTCCTTTTTCTACACCTACTAGTTTACGTTTTGGCTATAATTTTTCTGGCGGCTTAGGTAGGTAGGACTTCCAACTTCTACGCCAATTCTTCATCCCGAGGTTACAGTCGTCACATTCGCCACGGACGCCTTTCGGTCAGTTCTTTCGGTTGCTACTATCTTGCTCTGGCAGCAGCTTAAATCGCGTGTGGTTCGTCTTTCCCCCTCCTCCTTCCCCCCATCCCTTCTCCTCCTTCTACCCCTGCTCGCACCATGTTCTCAGCGCCGTGTCGTTTGCTCTCCTCAAGCCAGATCTCCAAGGACTCGAAACTTGCCCGATTAGTCACATCGTACACCAGTACACAACCTTGTGCTTCCTTGTAAAACTCATTGCGCACCTCCGTGTAGTCGGCACCGCCCGCCAGATCCCATAAATTGACCCGAACCTGAGCTTGCAGCGGCGGCGGCATCCACGACAGAGCGGCGATGGCAAGAATCAGCCACGACATCATGACGCATGGCAATGTTACGAGCAGGAGCGAAATCAGGAACGGGCTCGTAAGCTGCGTGTTGTCCAAGGGCCTCAAATTTCGTTAGGGGGTAGGAGGCCGGACCGAGGTAGGCCGGACCGAGGCCGGAGGCCGGACCGAGGCCGTCGGCGCTGTTGCATGACATCTCCCTAGACCTCGATGTCCGCCTTTATGAGGGAAAGGGTAGTCTGTGCTGGTGCATCACTGGTGCATCACTTTCAGCCCAGTCCCCTTGCTCCCCTTGCCCACCTCGTAGTCGTTGTATTTGTTGGGTTTGACGCCGTAATCAACACCGATCGTAGGTATGTATTTGGAAACGAACTTCTCCTCACAATAGCTGTGGCGGGGGTGTGATTATTTTTTATCAGAGCGGTCCACCAGAGAGCACATGCTGACTGACGCGGCCCATTCGGCCAGGACTGCTCCTCCTCACCGCTTTATGAGACAGGATTTACCGCATGCGGAATCGCCCATGGATATAACCTTGATACGAAATAACTTTGCACGCGCATTCTTCTTGCCGGTCGCGGCCTTCACGGCACGCATATTGTACGCTGACTGACTGTATTAGGCAAAGAATTCACATTCTGATTCAAATATACTAGTATAACATTTCCATAGCGACTTGCGAGGCTTAATTCAAGATCGAAAGGCAAAGAAGTACTTGCATTGCCCGGCAGAAATAGAGCACACAAAGGATGCGTTAAGTCACGTCTTCGGTGAGGGTCACGAATATGGTCGAAACCGAAAAAATCAATAAACAAATGCAGGCCAGGTGGTTCGCAGCAGAAAGGTCGTCTGTACGTCATTCAACGACGTTGAACCAGTTCGCGTGCTCGCGAGCTCGGAAACAACAATCAAAACAGTCCCGTTCCTCGAAATACTCACTGCGCCGTAAAACACATCGCTGCTACCTCCCTTCACAAAACATCGTGACCAACGGATCGTGCACCGATGGTGACGACCACACCACACCACTGTCGACAACACCTCTGGCCAGCAGGAAGGATTAAGCCACTTAGTTCTACGCAACAACTCTCACACATACCAGCTTGAAAGCCTGAACCATCTTTTCAAAAAGGACATCAAAGTCACCAAGGATGGGCCCAGCAACCGCTCCCGAAATTCCATTCCATTCTTTCCTAGCCCCACACTGCGAAACCGTTTCCTTGCACCTCACCCCAGTCTACGCAATTTCTGTTTCCAGCTAAGTCCAGCTCGGGGGCCCATAAGCATTTTTGCTTGTTTAGGCCGTATAACCTCATAAAAGCTTGTAACGAAAAAGGTTAAAACGAACGTCCCGCCCCAAAACGACTAACTAATGCAACCCGGCCTGACACATTTACTACAAATCCACCAAGACTTGAGAAGGGTCCCCAAATCCCAAACCCGGTCACTTAATTCCGCACTATTTCACGAATTTACAGGCAGTTGACGGCCTACAACCCCCGGCACTCGCCCCCACCCCATCCCTCCCTCCTAACACCTCTTATATTAAGCGCACACACCCACACGGATCTTCCACAGCCATTTCCATCTCGCGGCGCAGACCGTTAAAACACACACACATACACACATACATACACACACATACACACATACACACATACACACATACACACATACACACATACACACATACACACATACACACATACACACATACACACATACACACACGCACATCCTGCGCGCACGATGCCCAGCCCCAACCCAACCCCCTACCGACCCCGCGCTAGCTGCCACAGCCCCCGCCACTTTTGCCGCTGCTACTGCCAGTATCCATTTTAGCTAACGCTACAGCTCCAGTGCCAGCACTCCTGCTACTGCCCTACCGTAACCGCCCAGGCAAGCCCGTCTCCTCATCCCCCAACTTCACCCCCCCGCCCGAGAACAAACCCCCCGTTCCCTCCACCCCCCCGGTCTCTGGGGACCCCAGCAGTGGCCGCTTCAATTCCTCCCCATTACCAGACCTGCCGTACTTCGTACCTCCCACATGCGACAACGGCAATAATGAGGATGAGGATGACGAGGATGATAACGGCCCAAAAGTGGTCCCCGGTCCAGCTTTTCTCGCCGCCGCTGTCGCCGTCGCCGTCGCCGTCGCCGCCGTCGCCGCAGCTGCACCATCGTCGGTCGTGGCAATTGGCGCCGCTTTCTCCACTTGGAGGCGCTCCAATGCGGCTTCGGCGGCCGCTGCACCCGACTGCACGGGCCGGGATGCGAAGTAGCCATACCCCACCATCCCGAGGAACGCCAGTGCCATGCCTGCTCGGTTACCGTGTGTGTGTTTTGGGTGGGGTTGGGAGGGGATTGGGTTCGAGGTTTTGGAAATTTTTTATAAAGAAAATTTGGTGGGTTTTCGGGGTTTTGGAGGTAGCCTCAGGTAGGGCAGCGTTGTGCATTGTGGGGTGATGGGTTTTAGGGTTTTAGTGGCTAAGGAGGTGGGGAGGAGATGAAGCCCGGTGACAGGCAATGGCGTCACACAACGACCTTGGAAAGCACCCTTGTCACGTTGGCACGATAACAACACCGGCAAAACACAGAACACGGCAGCTTGCCTTGACCAACCCATAAAAATGTGGCACCCCTCTGCTCCCTGTCCTCGTCTTCACCCCTACTAACTCCCCTTCCAACCCCGCCAACCACCTTACCGAAGGCTTTCCTAGGGTTGATTGGCTCGTCAAACAACAACCAACCGCCTAACAGAACCTGCGGATGGTCATTTGGTGGTTGTAAGTTAGTTGTTTAACTATATACATACATGAATGTATATGTGCGTGCCCTAAAACCCTATATATACACACCCGAGCGCAACCCCCCCCACGAACCCACATCTTAGTCCCCCCCACATGTCACTTGCTGCAACGGGCTCCACACAACCCTCACGGGCGAACAACCCCCAAAACCCTAAATCCTCAATTTCCCCGACGGAAATAAAAAATTGCGACGTCGGTATGTATATCCTCATTTGTCCTCATTTGGGTGAGTGTGGAGGACCATTCCAGTCAGCCGGCCGGGGCCTGCTGGCCCCCTCGGATCTCACCCGGCAACTGCCCACTCAGCCGGGTTAGCTTCCACAGCCACCCTCCACACACCCCTTTCCCCCCTCGTCCACTCAGCACCGCTTCCCCTTTCCCCTTAACGTCGGCAGCTGTTTATTTCACCTTTTGAGTTTGGTTGCCCCGACCTCGGCAAAACACTTTCACCCACGCACGCACACCCACCCACGCGCGCACGCACCAGCAACGTCTTGGCGTGACCCAAAACTTGGAAGCTGGTAGCTGTGAAACGACCCAGCACCAAAAATTGGGAACCGTTAACTGCAACCGCCAACAGACAAGATAACGCCAACATTTCCAGGCCCGGCACGCTGGCCTGTACGGCAATACGGGCATCGCAAGGCGTGTGTTTTGTACGACATGCCGTGTGAGACACGAGGGCGTGGGGGGTAGGGGAGAAAGGAGGGGGGAGAGGTGGTTAAGTGGTTATTATGTGTGACAGTCAGGGGAAAGTGTTCGGAGAGTTCCAGGGTGCCTGTGTGTGTGTCGGGGTTTTAGGGTTTTAGGGTTTTGGGTTTTGGATGCCCTAGCTGCGTGTTAATATTGTTAAACGCAGCAAAGCGCCGCGGAACCCCCCCCCCGGGTCCTATTTACTGCTCTCACCATTCACGGGTATTATATATGCGAGTGTTGGTCACTTTTCAACAGAAACGTCGGGCCGCCCAACCACCACCCAACCACCACCCCAACAAACTAACGAATTCGACACGGTCTCCTGCTCATGCCCAGGGGGCTCACAGCTCGAGGTCATTTGGTCCCGTGTTTCCCGAGCCCCAAGGCCATTTTGCCGTACACGTTCCGTGTTTCCGTGTGTTGTGTGTTTTGTCCCGAATCTATCCCAGATTACATGCACGCAGGGCCCCCATTATCTGCTCGTACATCCGTACATCTCACCTCCCACTCCAGGATCCATTTGCTACATGCCAGCTTGTCCACGAAGGGGCCCACGATCATGAGGATCATACCCTAGGGGCCGTTGGGAAGTTAGTTGTTTTCAGTTGGGCGGTTGGGAATGTTGTTGGAGAGGCATCTAAATTATGTCGTTCATCATAGTGAAGGAAAGGGGAATTAATGTTTCCTTCGTGGGAATTTGCAACACGTAAACCACATAAAAACACGTAAAACACATAAAAAAAATACGGAAAACACGTAAAGGCAAACACGCGCAGCCCCGAAATCCATTCCCCCGTCGTTCCCCCGTCATTCCATCCATCCGCCTTTTTACCTCCTGCCCAACCTTTCCTCTACCACCACCATCACCACCACCACCACCACCACCACCACCACCACCACTCAAACAACAAACCTGGAGGAAGCTCGTATTCGACATCAGTTGATGACTTTGGAGCTGCAATGCGGTCTGCAAATGACCACACAGGATTTGCTGACTGCCTCCCGTCACGATAAACAGCGCCGCCATGGCGAGGCCCGGACCATTGACCGTTACGTCGTTAACCGTTACAACGGCTACGCCCGTCAGCACCACCACAATACAAGCGAGGGCGGATACGGGAAAGCGCTTCTTCAGCCACAACACCTCCACAGCCGCCACGAACGGGCTCATGAGTAACTTGGCCACCTGGTAGAACCCCACCTGCAGTAGTGTGTATTGCGTGAACATGAACAGATTTCAAAAACGGTTTGGTTAGTTGTACTGTCAACCGCCAACGCTATAACCGTCAACGACCGCCTTTCGGTGTACCTTTGTATGTACCTTTCAGTAGGTTATGACCATCCAAAGGTGCCCAAGGTCATGTGTACACTGTAGCACCGGCATCGCTGTATGCCCAAGGCTATACACACACACACACACACACACACACACACACACACTCCAAGGCTATACACACACACACACACTCCAAGGCTATACACACACACACACTCTCTTTTCATGCTCAGCACCCCGCCAGCAACCCAAACCCAAAGTTCTCAAACCCCATTCTCGTCCTCACCTAAACCCCCCAAACCCAGCATTCAACCACCAATCGCCAACCCATCCCACGGCTGGCCACTACGATCACTACCACCCCACCCCAGTCCACCCCACCCCAGCCCAGTCCACCCCACCCCAGCCCAGCCCAGTCCACCCCAGCCCAGCCCAGTCCACCCCACCCCACCCCACCCCAGCCCACCCCACCCCACCCCACCCCAGCCCACCCCACCCCAGCCCACCCCACCCCAGCCCACCCCACTCCACCCCACCCCAGCCCAGCCCACTCCACTCCACCCCAGCCCACCTCAGCCCACCCCACCC
>NW_003307562.1:131990-134792 GCF_000143455.1 Volvox carteri f. nagariensis
TATGTGTGTGTATGTGTGTGTATGTGTGTGTATGTGTGTGTATGTGTGTGTATGTGTGTGTATGTGTGTATGTGTGTGTATGTGTATGTATGTGTGTGTATGTGTGTGTATGTATGTGTGTGTATGTGTGTGTATGTGTGTATGTGTGTGTATGTGTGTGTATGTGTGCATGTATGATATGGGGATTCGGGGATGGGCGTGTGCTCTGTAGGTAATGGATGCCCTGGTGCGAGCTAGGGCAGGACGGAGCGGGAGCTATGGCACGGTATGTGCCTATGACTGAGAGAGCAGCAGAAGAATGGTGGTGGATGGAGGTGATGGTGGGTGGCTTGGTGGGCCGAAGCAATGAGGCGCTAGGCATTCAATAGGCGTCCTATATGCTGGCGGCATACCTTGAAAAGATAAACGCTCATGAGTGACTTGATGACGAAAATGATTATTACTGAGGAGCTTACATTAGCAGTCCACACGAAAACATTCAGGACGAGGTCACGCCTCGCCACCTCCTCGCTTCCGGCCATGGCGCGATTGCCAGGAGTGTGCAATGACCCAATCTTGCGATTGATTTTGCCAAGAAGCTTGCAAGTGGCTTCAAAGGTGACAGCTTCGGCGCTATATGACAGTTAACAAGGGTATAGGATTTCGGCTTCCACTGACTGGTGCTTTATTGTCGGTAAGCGGTCCATCCAAACGACTGGCATGTTGTTGGACTTTCCTCTCTTAGAATTGTTGTTATTTCCATCCTTCAGGAGTTTCAAATGCGCAAAGCCTGGATAATATTAACCTCACAGACATAATTTTTTTCCTGTTTAATCTAATGGCAGTGTCATTCAAGTGTTTAGGAAAATTCCCTTTCCGTAAGGCAGGACTGTGTAACGGTGTATAACGGTCTCGTACCGAAACTTTTTTCAAGTGACAACTGCCAGGGGCGCTACGATGAAGGCATTTATGACTTTCCTTAGGACGATATGCACTTCGCTGTATGCAGGGCCTTCTGTCTTAACCGACCGCTTTCTGTACGTGACTGAAGGCCATTCACGACGGGGAAACAAGTAATAAAGATGCGTTGAAACTTTCTTGACAATTATACAATTATAGTCACAAATGCTGGACATGTGGGTTTGTTTGTCCACTTGCATCATTGGTGCCTTGCTGGTGCTGGTGCTCAGTGGCGTGGTATGTCACATGCGTATTCGCACATCCTGTTTATCAAATGATATCGGTTTTCATAATCGAGTTACACAATTGCGCAGGGAAGCCGAGAACGACGAGCGGTCGGTCTACCTGGTGGGTAACTCACATTCCGACAAATAAGCCAGCGACACACAGCTATGCGGGCAACCAGTCGTTCAAATAACGTTTTCTAAAAATACGTGCTTTTCTCTGCATGCAATATTCCAAGGGGTAATGGGTGCAACCTAGGCTAGTCAACCACTCGAAAATGGAGCCACACGCATCAGCCATGGGCGACTCCACTTACCACACCGCAACCTTCCCCCTAGACCCCCTCTCCAGCCACCAGTATCACAAACTGAGAAGTGCAAAAGTACAGCTCCGCTCCTGAAGGGCTTACACATTGCAAACGAAACGTTAGCATCCCCCGTTCGCTTCCTTTCACGCAAAATCTGATCCCTACGACGATTCAGTTTGCTCAGTACGCTAATTTTCTCCCATCCTCATCCCCATCCTGTCCCTGCCCCGCTTTTTAAAGATGATCCAATCCATCCCCTCCATCATCCCCATCCGATGACCCCTTCCGCACCGCCTCCTTTTCCATCTGCCATGTCGCTCCCGCTCTCCTCCCCACCGTAACCCCTCCCGCTTCCCCCTAAAACCCCTCCCCCCCTCCCTCCTAACCCTCCCACTCCCACTCCCACTCCCCTTTAACAGCTCCCCCGGGGGTACCCCTTCTGGGCCATTCCCTGACGCTACGCGCCTGGCCCTCCTGGACATGGTGGTGGTTCCGGAGCGGAGGGCCCCGGGGCGACCAGCTGCTACTGCGGGCGCTGCTGCGCTGGTCCGAGCAGTACGATGGTGCATTTCAGCTGCGAAACGGCTGGCTGGGTCGTCTGCTGCTGGGCGACCCACGGGTCGTGGTGGTGCTCTCAGATCCGCCTGCCGTACATGCGCTGCTGGCGCTGGGTGAAGACGCTGCTGTCAAGTCTGGGCGGTATTATGGCTCGTTGGATCAGGCGAGTACGGCATCGTACTCGACGCGGCACGATTCAGCACGGCTTGGTAATAGAAACAGTGATCCATGCGCTGGGAATGCGGTAAGGGTTTTGGCGCTGTGGTGTCGTACAGGCCGGGCCGTAGGTAAATGTACCCCGGCTCATCGCCTTACGCCAAATGATCAGATGTTCTGTGGCTGGTTTCGGAGCGCGCTCCCAGCGCCGGAGCCAAGTAGAGCGCGACCTTCTCTCATGTCCATGCGCCGCACAGCCGCACCTGTAATCGCGGTTTCCTGCAAAATAAAAAATGTCACCGTACGACATACCTGTACGACGCCTTGTACTGCATGTACGGCAGGTTCTTCACCCGAATGCCGTACCCAGCAGCGCTACAGCCACCTCCTCGGCCCAGTGGCGGTTACTGCGGAGGTCGCTGCTACACGCCTTTTCCGACTCGGAGCTTCAACTGGACTTTGAGGTGCGTGGAGGTGCATGTGTTCGTGTGATATGTGTCTATCTGTCTGTGTATCTGTCGTCGTAGGCCAGGCGTCACTGTCCAAGAGAACCCTTCACAAGAGGCCAAGAGAACCCACCCCCACCCCCACCCCCACCCTCACCCTCACCCTCCCNC
>NW_003307562.1:134883-140066 GCF_000143455.1 Volvox carteri f. nagariensis
GTGTGAATCATCACCCNGTTTCCCCCACTCCAACCTCCACCCCAACCCCAACCCCGACCCCAACCCCGGGAGGTATCAACCCCCTTTTGTAGATCGCCAAAGCGAAGGCCCTGTCCCTAGCCAATTTTGTGGTGGGGCTGGGCCCGGGGGCAGTGGTGGACGTGAACGACGCGGCGCTGAGGTTGAGCTTGGACGTCATGGGGCTCAGCAAGCTGGGGTACGACTTTCAGGTAGGCATGGCTGTCGTACGTCAAAATGAAAAGCTTTTCTTGTAGTACACAGATGTAGTACACAGGTACGGCGGAGAGCATGGCGTGATGTTGAATATATGCCTGAGGGGGGTCCCGGGGCTACTTATATGAGAAAGATGATTTCGGAGTTGGTTGTAAAGGTTTGTAAGATTTTTTTATATAACGGGTATTTATAATTTTGGCCGAGCTGGGTTGCATTGAGTCAGAGCAGGTCCCTGGCCATAAGGAATGTTCTATTTCCCTTCAGGATGAAGGAGAGTAGAATTTTTTCTTTTATCCTCCTAAATGCAAATTAATATGTTGTAATAAAGGGTCACACATAATCCATTGACGTTGTTTGGAGCACATAAGCGTGCAAAAAATGTTCAAACAAAATTTCTCTGCCTTGCAAGTCCAGCTGCAGCTACAACCCATGTAGCAACCATGTAACCATGTAACCAAATCTTTTAACCGCAACAACTGCCAACTGAAGGCGGTTGAGTCTCAAGGCGAGGTGCTGATGCTGAGGCTGTTGGGGGAGGTTGCGGCGGAGTGGGCTGTACGGCGGCGGCGGCTGCTTGGTCGCTGGGCACCTTGGATCAGCGATGGCGCGGCCGAGGGGCAGACGCGATGTCGCATCCTGCACCACTTTATCGAACAGGTAACTAACTAACTAATTAACTAACTAAATAATTATTTGCTAATGCTGTGTTGGCGACTCGACGCGAACTGCGATTCTTCCGTTGCAAACATGGTTATGTTCTAACTGAATAAACTAAGGCTGGTAAGCCCGCGTTTGTTTTTGGGTGTACTGCAAATTGTTGAGTGAGGGGTGGTGAAGTGAGAAAGTGGCGATGCATAGATTTGGGGCAAAGACCGATCAAAATGTCAGCTAGCCGACAAAGAAGAAGCTGCTGAGGTCTTTTTCATCCGAGACAAATCATCACCTAACTACTGTTCGAGGGTTTACACCGCTGACCAAACCCCACCCCCCCAAACCCCCACACAGACCCCACACACACGCCCGCGGGGGTAAAGGGAGTAAGGGGGTATCAATCAAACCGCGACCCGGATACATTGACATGACATTCAAACGTCTCCTGAGCGTCCACCGGCATGCAACCAACTTTTCGTTATCAACTTCCAACTACCCAACTACCCAGCCGCCGCGTACTTCCGACCTCTCCTCAGGAGCTGTGGGCCGATATCGAGGCACGGGGTCCGCCCCCGCCGGAGGATGTCACGCTGGCCGCCCAGCTGGCGAGATTGAGGTAAGGGGGGCGGGAGGGAAAAGAGCAGGAGCCGCCGTATGTACGTATGTATTCTGTATGTATGTGTGTGCTATGGTAGGTGTGTGCTATGTACGTATGTATTCTGTATGTATGTGTGTGCTATGGTAAGGACTATGTTATAGTCCACATAAACAATATAGAGACAAAGCCTCTGGTGTTAGGGTGACACCATCATCATCAATTTATCATTGCCATCATCATCTCGCTTGGCCCGTCCCGCACCCTAAAACCCTAAAACCCTAAAACCCCTTTCCTCTCTTTTCCGTCATCGGTCAGCTCCCCCCCCGCCCGAGGTGCCCCCGTCCTCTCCGCGGACCGAACCGTATCTGAGCTGGCCGCCCAGTTGCTGTTGGCTCACGGACCCACGGGTCACTCTATCGCCTGGGCCCTTGGCTGTCTGGCAGCCCGACGGGGGGTGCAGGAAAAACTGGTGGCGGAGCTTAAGAAGGAGGGTGAGAAGTTTAGGGTGAATTTGCGGTTAAGGATTTTGGAGGTTTTAGGGTTCTAAAACTGGAGTTTTAACCGCCCGGGCCAGTTTTTTTAAGTTTTTTTTGGTGCGGTGTTATGGCGTGGTTGAGGTTTGTCGGGATGAAGGGTGGGGGCAAAAGGGGCGAAGTTAGGGGAGCGGAGGGGTGTGTGTGTGTGGGTTTAATAGTCAAAAGCCGAGGAGTGGTGTTTCAATGTCCCAGTGTGTGCGGGGGGGGGTGGTTTCTGGGAGGTGAGGGTTTTTACACGTCCTGAAAAACCTGTCAGGGGTTTAGAGGTTTTAGGGGTTTTAGGAATCATGAGCGGCAGGCAGGTTAGCTACGATAAGCTTACATTATCGTTTTCAGGTGGCTCGTACCCGTACATAGAGCCCTTTATCCATCTATTAAGCATAAGAACTGCAGCTGCAAACCACCAATGCAACCACCGCAATCACCGTCAACACAGCAACTTACAACTGCCATTACCATATGCGTTAACTACCGCAACCACCAGTACAGTGAACTCCTCAACTCTAGGGCAAAAAAGAAGATGTACGCTGCTATAAGTGATCCAACGTACAAAATCGACAAGGAACGAGGCAGGTCTTAGTCGGAACATACATACATACGTACATACGTACATGCACCCCCCATCCTCACCTCCCAAACTAACCCATATTCTCTCCGTCCATCTTGATCGTCTCCACGCGGCAAGGCATTTTCAACGACCCGTTGCGGCTCACGTACGACATGCTGTCCAAACTGCCGTATCTGGACTGCGTCGTACGGGAGGTGCTGCGGCTGTATCCCACCATGCCCTGTCCTGCAACTGTACGGACTCTCAAAAAGGTAAGTAACAAGCAATGTAATACAAACGCCTTCTTACACGGCCGCATGAGCTCACTTACAGAACTTATAAGGTCTCAACCGGGTGAGTTTATCTGTCTGTCTGTTTGTCTGTCAGTCAATCTGTCTGTGAACCTTTCTGTCAGTCAGTCTGTCTGCCTGTGTGTAATCCCCGCCCCAGCTTCTTGAAAGATTGCGGTTAACTCGTATCTCATTCCCTTTCCCTTCCCTAACCTTCTCCCTGCGCCCTCTGCCGTCCTCTGCCACAGGACGTGGCGTTACACGGCCGGACTCTAACAGCCGCCAGCGATGTGTGGGTGGACGTCTTTTCCATGCACCGATCGCCAAAGTGGTGGAGAGATCCGCATCACTTCAAGCCGGAGCGCTGGACGGCGGTGGCATCCGCGCCCACATCCGTAACCGACACCACGGCGGCGGCGGCGGCGGCGGCTGATACAGGGGTGTCCACGTCGCGGCAGCTGTACGACGGGCTGTGTACGGTAGAACCGGACGTAGACAACGAGATCCAGGATCCAGGAGAGGAATCGGCGGCAGCGAAGCCGCCGCCGCCGCCGCCGCCGCCGCCGCTTCAGGCGGAGTCTCCGGCGGAGTCTCCGCCACCACTGGCGCCTTTGTGTAGTCCGGAGGCCTTTATGCCGTTTAGTTTTGGTTCCCGAAGTTGTCTGGGCCAGAAACTGGCTGTGGCGCAGATCAAGGCGGCTCTGGCGATGCTGCTGTGTTTTCTGGTGTTTGAGCCGTCAGGTCCGGGGTCCGCCGGGGGGGGATCAGCGGGGGATGCGGTCGGGTCGGCGGGCGAGTCCGTGTCGGGATCTCACGGCGGGGAGGGCGGGGAAGTGGCGCCCTGGGGACTGGGGCTGTTCTTGCGGCCGGAGGGTGGAATGCAGCTGCTGGTGGCACCCCGGAAGAAAAATAGTTGAAATTACGACTCAGTCTGTATGTGTGTGTGTGTGTGTGCGTGTGCGTGTGTGCGTGTGTGTATGTGTGATGAGAGAAGGGGGGTATTATATGTGCTTGTGTGTTTGGGAGGTTTATGTTCGTGCTAAGGGCTCTCGTTTGGGAGGAAAGAGCTTTAAAAGAGCTTTGTCTTATAATCATTATAAAGGTTATGTTGCTGCTGTGCGAGGTTGGGTTGGTTTTGTATCTCGATTCAGCTCAAATTAGTTCCCGAGGCCTTTCAAGAGAAATGGAAAGAGCTCGAGCGGAAACCTCCAGCTGCCATCGGAATGGGTTCGACACGGACTCTCAGGGGGGGCAACACGTGCTGCCATATGTCCGGTAGACGTCCCCTCCACCACCCGCCCTCCGTTCACCGGTCAACCCTACCCCGGGGGTCCCCTCAAACAGACTTTTCCCCACGCCGGCTTTTCGCCATGCCGACTTTTCGCCGCGCACATACATACGTACGCACATACATAGATACATACGTACAGGTTCCACGCTCCGACCTAGACTCATCCCACACCGAAACGGCAAATACCACGGGCCGTCCTTCCTAAGGACGCTTCGCTGAACATGCGTTATGGGGCTTTGGGTTGCCGTACAAACTGTGTCACGGCCCATGGCTTTTCGCGATATGCATGCGTGCACTTCAAAAAACACCACATCCCGGGAAACGCACTTTACTTCATCCATCCCCCTCCTTCCTTCGTTTACCACCCGTCCATCCATTCATCCATCCATCCATAAATAAAAGGAAAGAAGTAATAATTTCTGCTTCTTCTACGTTTACTGCAATATTGCCACAAACTAAATTGTATACAGCTTTTCTTTGCTGGTGGTGTTGGTTAGAAGTCTCCAAAGCAGATGTGGTTGCGGCTGTCCGGCCAGGACAGCCCGCAACAGTGGCTGAGCCAGTGGTGGTGGGCGGCGCGAAGGGCCTCCGGGAGGTCAACCACCTGCGATGGGGGGGGAGGGGGGAAAGACGAACCACACACGATTGAAGCTGCTGCCAGGGCAAGAGAGTAGCAAACGTAAAACTGCCCGAAAGGGGGGGAAGGGGGGCGAAGGGGGAAGGGGGGGAAAGGACGTGGTGGGAATGGGATGTGTGTGTGTGTGTGTGGCTGGCGGGGATGCGGCCGGGTTTTATGCGCGTTGGTGATGCCATGAGGAACAAGAGAACGATGTTTATCCAGTACCGGAAAGCTGCATGTGTGTGTGTGTGCGGAGGGACAATGGTGACAAGGGGAGGTGGGGAAATCAAATGGGTTGAGGAAGTTTCAGGGCCGCAATTCCCCCCCCCCCCATTCCCCCGTTTCCCCCATTCCCTCCTTTAGTTCTACACCTCACCACCACTTGGGGTTCCTTCCTTTTTCTGTTTTTTAAAGATT
>NW_003307562.1:140951-162696 GCF_000143455.1 Volvox carteri f. nagariensis
GTGTGTGCGTATGTGTGTGTGTGTGTGTGCGTATGTGTGTGTGTGTGTGTGTGCGTATGTGTGTGTGTGTGTGCGTATGTGTGTGCGTATGTGTGTGCGTATGTGTGTGTGTGTGTGCGTATGTGTGTGCGTATGTGTGTGCGTATGTGTGTGCGTATGTGTGTTAGTGTGTGTGTTAGTGTGTGTGTGCGTATGTGTGTGCGTATGTGTGTGTGTGCGTATGTGTTAGTGTGTGTGTGTTAGTGTGTGTGTGTGTGTTAGTGTGTGTGTGTGTGTATGTGTGTGTGTATGTGTGTGTGTGTATGTGTGTGCGTATGTGTGTGCGGGGAAGTTCGGCGAGGTAAAAAGGTTAGAAGAAGCTGCCGGTGACAGCAGTGGACCCGGAAGGGGTCCCACAAGAGGAAACAGCCTCACGTCCTGGAAAACCCAGGCTTGTGATCGATGCGATGGCGGGTTCCCCGGAGGAGCGGGAACTGGTTTTTCCCCCCCTTCAGGAAAAATCTTCACAGAAACGCAAAAAGAAAAGAAAGATGTGTGTTTCGTGTGTTTCGTCTACCAAACCTCCCCGTGAAGAACTTGCACGTCGCCCGACAGCATTGCAGGCCAGACGTCTTCCGCAGTAGCAATACACTTATCACCCTCCGTACGACATTCGCTGTACCTCGTACGATAGAAGCATCCGTGCCGTTGGGTACGGGTTCGTGTGCATGTGACCGCGGCGCTCCGAATGCACCGGGCCGTGTAGACAGCCTGTGTGTGTTGGGGGGGGGGGAAGACGAACCACAGAAAGGGGGATGAGGAAAGGGAAGGAGGGAATATTAGGTGAGGGTTTTAAACCGGATCGCGGGGGATTATGTCCTGAATAGGACATCATACATTACACGATGTTCCTAAATCGCCGAATCTCGTTCAGAAACTTCCCTTTCCCCCTTTTCTCTTCGGCAACCATTAGGTTGCTGTGGAGCAGTGTTTATAAAACGTTTTTGACCTTAACGGTAATTAGTTAGTGACCAAGTGGTTACTGCTTGTGAGGGTTTTCTTCGGTAAAACCGCCTTACATACATACGGAGCAAAACAACTCCACCCTTGCAAAAAACAGCATAGCAGTACACGACAGCAGCACTTTGATGAAAGATAACAGCAATTATTATACTTTCTTCTCTGTATTCATTAGTTCAATTGGACCAATACCGAGTACAAGCCGCACAAGTAGTAGGTAATCGTATTATTAGAATATTTCGCCGTACTGTACGGTGGTGCCGTACCATGCTGTGCCCAGGCAAGCCACTCGCAGCTGAGGGCGTCCAGGGAAGGGCCGTACGGCGCAAACGCCTCGCCAGCCAGATAACTCCAGGGAACATGGTGGGAGCCGTTGAAAGGCTGAAAGGTGGCGGTATTAGTCGTCATCGTCATCGTCCCCATCGCGGTGGTGGTTTCGGAGACAGCGGCAGCTGACGTGGAGAGGGTACTCGAGGGAGGGGCTTCCCGATGCATCTGTACGTAATAATAATTTTATTGTATAAAAAAACGAAATTGCGACACAAGGCACTTTATGGAAGAGAGATGTTACTAGTTCAAAAAGGCAACGGTACCGGAAGCGCCAAAAGCATCTGAGAAAAACTTCAGCACCAAATCGCCGCCAAGGTCTCTGAGTTTGCAACTTGGGAGTCGGTAAAAGTGAAAAATCCGGTGTGCGGAAAAGCACGGGGGGAACATCTACAGACACCTGGACTTGAATGCAGATGTGCGTGTACGTTTATGCGAATGCATGTTCACGCGCGAGAAAACACATATATGTGCTGTGTGCTCCCGACCCTTGCGCTGTGTTTCGGCTTCGGCCCCCGGCTCTCGCGGCCCACAGTGCAATCTAAGTCATACATACATACATACACACATACAGACACACACACACACACTCAGTTAATCCGCTGCCCCCTTCAGTGGAGAGCCCCCCAGCCCCCCCCCACATCTCGCTACCACCTACCCAGGGATAGTCGCAAGACAGCCGCGGCAGGGCCAGGGTACGACCAACCGCCACAGCAACCGAACTAACTGCCCTCATCACAGAAATCATATGGGCCTTACTCCGCAGCACCAGCGGCGACGTCGCCGCACCGCCACCGCCACTGCTGCTGTCTAAGAACTCCCCGGCGGCGGCGGCGGCGGCGGCGGCAGTAGTGGGATTATGCGGTCCCGGACTGAGGGCTCCGGGAAGCAGTGCCACCACCCGGGGCGGCGCAATCTGTGAGATTTTCAGGATATTGCCGTACATGGATTTCGCGCACAGTTTGAATTGGGAAGTGGATGGAAATTGAGGAGAAGGAGGAAGCAGCTGACACAGCTGACACAACTGAAGGTGGGGTACAGCGAGGTGGTTGGGAGGAGGTACAGCGAAAGAAGCGGTCTCACACACGCATTCCGTACGTCTGACGTGGCATGTGAGTAACGGTATATTCCCCCCAGGCGTCGAACACCATTCCACATGTCGTATTGGGTCGTATCAGGTCAGAGCCAACAGCTCCGAAACCCCATCCGGGGTCCGGGAACCCGCGTAAAACACACACGCACCGCGTGCCCTCCCCGCCGGCTGGCGTGGTGCCCCAATAACCCCGCTCGCATGAGGGAGGAGTGGTGCGCCAAACCCTGCAGGTGACCGTTGGTGGCAAAGTACGGCCCTCCCGGTCCGTGTACGGCAGCCGCCAGGTCCATGTTGTAGTGACCGTTGACCATCAGTTGCAACCGTTTGCCTGGCGCCATCCCTACATGGCCCAACTGGGGGGTTGGTGATGGAGGTAAATAACGGTTTGGGGTGGACATGGCGGTTAATATTCGTTAATTCAGTTGCAAATTAATTATTTTGTTGCAAGTAGTTTTGAATCAGATGTTTATCTGGGCTGGGAACCTGTAACGACCAAAACAACAAGCGCACTAAGATAACGCAAACCCGCACGGAGCCGCTTTTCCCCCCGGTTTCTCCCTTTTCCCCCCCTCCCTCTACCCCTCCCCTTTCCCCGCCCCCCTCCCTCCCTCCTTCCTTCCCTTCCCAACCAACCCCCTCACTCACCACCACGCAGGGATCATTCTCCTCCTCCTCCTCCCCCTTTCCTTCCCATGCCGTGGACGTGTCTGGATCCGGATTTCTAAGAAACGTCGTCCTCAGGAACATGCCCTTGGAGCCGCATTGGGCCCAGTCGCACACCAGGTGGTTCGACAGCTGCGAGAAGCGCTCCGGAACCACGGAGGTGGCCGCCGCCTGGGTGGAGGGGTCCTCGGGATCGGGCCACAGAGGGGGACCTGTACGACAGGGTTTGCACGTTTGTTTGTTTGTGTGTGTGTGTGTGTGTGTAAGACCCTCTATAGGCCGCACACACCCCCTAGCCTCCCCCCCTAAGCTGCAATTCACGGCTTTGGACGACGGGCAACCGCTGATCCTTTTTTTGATCCTTTTCCTACAACATACGATTAATACCCCTCAGCACATACATATATGCATACACATACACATACACACACACACCAACACCCCCCCAACCCACCCGCTTCTCTCATCATTTGCAGGAAGGCACTGGCCACAGGCCCCCGGCTCTCCCCCAGAGCTCTCCCCCCCAGTGCTTCGGGCCACTGCCCCCCGAAGTGAGGTTGCCGCAACACCCCCTCCAGCCCCCACAGCAGGCCCCCAGAGGAGCCCGCATCGGATCCAGACCCGGATCCGGATCCAAGCAGGGGGAGGTGGCAGGCTGGCCCCGGGCGGCTCATGCTGAAGTTCTGAAGCGGAGGGGGAGGACGGGAAGGATGGGGGAACCCGGGGGGGGAGGGCGGGGAAAGACGAGTTAGGAACGTGTGTGTATGTGTATGCGTGTGTGTATGTGTATGCTGTGTATGCTTGTCGTAAAGGAAATGACCTGGAAATAGTCCCTGAAGCTACGACCTCTCCCTCCTCTCCTCTCCCCCTTTCCCCCCTCCCCTCCTCTCTCTAGCCGCCACCCGGCGAGACGTACCCTCCTAGCAAGTTGGGGTCCGACCAATTGCGTGTTGGCATCCAGGAAGCGCTGAAGGGGAAAAAGGGAAGCGGGGGAGAAGGGGGGCCGGATAAATATACGATTATATACCTCTCGTGTGTGGGGGGACGGGAAGGCACCAAAACCACTGAAATACATAGCTAGCTAGCTAGCTAGCTAGCACAGATCCGTTCCAAATCTACAACTGCATGTACGCCCGTCCCCACCAATATGAGGAAGCGCAATCGCTTCAGCCTCGTCCTCCCAACCCCTCTCCCTTCCTTCCTTTTATCCTCATGCCCCTCTCCCTCTCACCTTCCTGCCATCATCCCGGCTTTCCCAGGTCGCATCCAACGGCCTGGGAAAGGAGGGGCAGAGACGGAAGAGAGGAGCTGGAGGGGTAAGGGAAAAGAGGGGAGAGAACGGCTCTGTCTGTATGTATGCCTGTATCCGCGTTGTTACCCGTCAAGGGTGTTCACACGTTCTAGTACGGCATGTTCTAGCACAACACCCGCGACCGGGCCACCTTCAACCGTACTCACTACCCCCTTAAATTACCCTCCCTTTCCCCCCCCAATCCTACTTCTTTACGGCTTGGCATTACTGCTTTCTCTGCTTTTCTAGTCCTGGCGGCTTAGGTAGGTAGTTTTTCCGACATCAGATTCACTACGTCATCCCGAGGTCGCCGTCTTCACAGACGCCTTTCGGTCAGTTCTACGTCTGGTACACTCCCTCCCTCGGCAGCAGCTTCACTCGTTCGTGGTTCGTCTTCCCCCCCCCCTAACCCCCCACCCCCCGGTGGGGATGAGCGCACCTCACCGTCTTTCCAGGCATCGCCAAAACACAGGTCGCCCCGCCAACGCCGAGTAGATCGCATCCGTCACAACGGCCTGCTCCCAGCAGGTGGTGACTGCAGAGGAGGAGCAACGAAGGGGGTAAGGGGGGTAAGATGAAAACCGCTGACGGGTGGTGAGAATGAAGACTTAGCTTTCCTGTCGGATTTGTGAACGTGTGTGTTTTGTTTGGGGGGGAATGGGGGTTATAGGGCGAACCGCTGACAAGTGGCGAAGCAGGTATCGGAGATAGAAGGATACCCCTACACAGAGCTAGGCACAGATACGCACCGCATCAGGTTTTTTCTTGTGTGTGTGACCCCCGGGTGACACAGTTCATGTGAATCGTGTGACCCATGGGTCGTAGGAAAGCTAAATCTTCATTCTTGATTCTCACCGTGGGTCATCCAACCCCCGTGCTTCGTCGATCTGCTGCTCCACTACTCCTGTACCAGCTATTTACGGATTTTCCCCCTCCAGCCTCCTCCCCCTCCCTCCTCCCCCTCCCTCCTTCCTCCCTCCCTCCTCCTTCCCCCCCTCCCTCCTCCTTCCCCCCCTCCCTCCCCCCCCCTTTCCCCCCCTCCCTTCCCCCCCCCTTTCCCCTCCCCCCTGCCCCCCTCACATGTGCAATTCAAGGCGGCGGGCAGTCGGGGCTGCTCCCTCCAGCGGATGTTCCGCAGCACCCCCTCCGACAGCGCCCAGGAGGTGGGGCCGGAGGGGGAGGCGCCGCGCACGTACAGCACCCCCACCTGGAGCCCGGCACCCTCGCGACTCGTCAGGTCCGCACCGTCGCGCTGTACGAAGAGCTGGTAATCTGGTTGCGGGGTGGGGCGGGGGTGGGTACGTAATGTGTGTATGTATGTTGTTACAGGGTGGTTAACTTCGCCAGCGGCCCCCTTTCCCGAGGCAGTCGCTGCTCTCCCCTGCTAGAGGGGCACCCTAATCCGTCACCCCATCCGACTTCAGAATGCATTCGTTGGGTTCGGCAACTCACCACCAGCATCCAACCAAATCTAGCGGATCAACGGCGCATCAACTTAGTTCCTGGTTAGCTCGCGAGTTGATATTATCACGTCCTACATCGTCCGTATGATGGGGGGCCACCTCCCATTTCAACACTCCTCAAACACCCGAGGAGCCGGCAGGCGGATTTGAACCCGGGTCGGCCGGGAGCAGAAGTCAGGCCTTAACCTCTGCCAGCCGGCTGCCTGTGTATGTATGTATGTATGTATGTATGTATGTATGTATGTATGTATGTATGTATGTATGTATGTATGACTTAGATTACGCTGTGGGCTGCGAGAGCCGGGGGCCGAAGCCGAAACACAGCGCAATGTATGTATCTATGTATCTGTGTTTGTGTGTGGAGACGCGTGCGTGTGTATTTTGCATGAGAAGAATGCGCCTGTGTGTATGCATGTGGCTTGTCAAGGAAGAGGAAATCGGGGTGTGTGTTTGTGTTTGTGTGTGTTTGTGTGTGTATGTGTGTGTATGTGTGTATATGTGTATGTATGTATGTGCGGAGAACTTGTAACTTGTAACACATCTCCCATCATAATCCCCCAGCCAACCCCCCAACCCCCTCATTAACAGTAAACAACAACAACAACAACAGCAGCAACAGGAAGAAGAGGGCGGTTCGATCCCTAACCTCGGTAGTCGGGTTGCTGCATCCACCAGTAAAAATCATCCTGCAGTACGACGTCGGTGTCCAGCCCCTACGACCCATGGGTCACAAAACGGGTCGCCAAGACGGCCACGGGTGCGCGGCCTCCTCTTTCTTAATGAAAGTATGGTCCACTGTAACAACTAACAAATGGATAAGGACAACGGCCTATTACAAAGCCGTTGAGTCGCATTATAGATTTTGATGAATGCGCGTTTTCGAAAAGACCACCAACAATAAACCGGTAACCGCCAAGTACTGCATGTCAAAGACGGTACTAAGCGGTACAGTTGCCAGCGACCTAAATCCACCCATGCACGAGCAGCGCCCACCAGTAGGTTGTAGCCGCCCAGTCGTACGATCATCGCGGCGAGCTGTAGCCGCCAGTACGGCGGCTCCTCCAGGAAGAGAGCCACTTGCTGCGGAGCTAGTAACTGCGGCTGTAGCAGCGAAGAGGATGATGACGATGATGACGACGACCCCGCCTGTGCCGTACTCGCGGCGGTGTAGCTGACGCTGTGTGCGAACCACACGCATCCCAGCTCGTCACCGTACAGCTTCCTGTTGGTTACATCATTCATTAAAAAATCATTCTATACTGCTGTGCCTGTGCAGTCTTAAAAGGTTAGCTTTCTCCCCAGAGTTTAGCTAGATGGATGGGGAGGTTGAAACGGTAAATTAGGCGGGAAAAAGTTGGGGTTGGGTGGGAAGAGGAGGAAGCAACGAACATGTCGATATCGGGTGAAAAAGGCTTTTGTTGGGGAGTGGGTGGGGGCCTGGGTGAATGAGATTTGGAGGCCAGCGGCCCAGGCCTGGAGCGCTTTTAGTCACTATGAAGGATCTTGTAAAGATAAGTGGCTCTCAATGGTGTGCGGGACCAAGCGTGGAAGCGTCGGAACCAACGGTTCCGTACGTTAGTTGCATGCAGGAATGCTCTCCGCGAGTCAGTACTACGGTGTGCGCGTAGCCCATGCGCAGCAATCTCCAGATCCATTGCGCCGCGGAGTCGGCCCGGTTCTCATGTGTTAGGATGATCTGTGACCATGAGTGCCAAGGGCGGGCGTTGGGGGAGCACGATGAGGAGTGCTGCATCCCGAGGGACTCCATCCAACGTACCTCTCCCTTGAAACTGCGAGCTTCAAGCATAGATTTCACGTCCGACCATGTTTGCAAGGGCCTTACAAACTGCTTGGTGGCTCCAATACTACAACTCGACGATAAGCGTGCTTTAGGATTGACCGAGAACACGGCATCGCATGAATTAGGAGTGAAATTTGTAATCGCATTGGTTTGGAATTTTTGTTGATGTTCCTTCAGCCGTCTATCAGGTATGAACGCCAGTCGGCGACCATGAGCGGTTGATGTGAAGGCCGGTGCCAGCAGAAGCAACACTATCCCTAAGGCTTGGTTATATAGGATCACACATTTCGCATGCATCACTGCCCCCACTTGGTTGCCAAAGTTGAAGGGTCCGAGCTCTAGGTCGACCTAGTCATGCCAGCTTTAGAGTAAGCTTTGCGTAGCTAAACGGTGGAAATTTGCGACGTTTGCAGCACGGACCGTTGTTTACACAAGAAACGGATTGGTACGACCCGCGATACCGGTGGCACATATTTCGGTTGCCTTGCTTTATTGTTCGCTTTGCAGTGAATAACTCAATAGATCGCGCTCTTCGGCGCGCATATGTGTGGTGCAACTCGCAAAATCAGATAGCAATATGGGAATTAAATTTGCTCCCATTGAATACCATGTAAGGGGACATTTGTTTCCTCTGCGGTAGCAACGGCCTTCAATGTACGGCAAATCACTCCGTTAGACGTATCGTCCGACCATCACGGTGCTCCGACCACTTATGTAATCAAGCATGTCGCCTCAAACCAGATGATCGAACTTGCAATGTATACAACGGCAAAACCCAAATGCCATTCTCTAAGCACGAATCACGTTACATACAGTTGACCCAAACTAGCAAACGGGGTCATAGGCAGACATCCAATCGGACATGCGCATTTCGACGAATGGTCAGCGGCCGTGCTAAGGCCATTGTGTTTACATACGCACGGATCCATCAAGCCGTGTAATATCGACCATTGCCGTACATTACGGCAGCACCCCGAGGTCCTGGAGACGTGGCAGCACGCCCTTGTTCGCGAACCACTCGTGAAACCTTGTAGTGGGGTGGACTTGGTCTGCGTAAGGGGGCGGAGGAGGAGGATGCGGAGGAGGAGGAGGAGGGAGGTTCCGAGGAAGACGGAGATGGAATAGTTTAGCGGACTAACCATTCAGGGGATGTGGATGCCTGGTTGAGGTGGTTGCGACAGAATGCATGGTTGTGGACATACATATATACATACATACAGCAAGGCTTAAGGGGACAGGATAGCACAGATACTGTGAATAGTGGGTACAAAGCTGCCAACTGGAAAGGGGCCGTGAATGGGCCGTAATCAAATTCACACGATGGGTGAGGAGGAAGGGCGTACGATACGTATACCGTACTGATACGATTCTTTGGTGACACGCAATTGGTATGGCGTCCCCAAATGCATAGCAGTGGAAAAAGGTCTTAGGCAAAATTTTATGGGCATCACCAAACTGGCTGTCACAAATGTGTCGTACACCGTGTTAACGGTATCGACCAACAGTAAAAGCCCTCCAGAAGACGCTGTTGGCTTGTAGTTATCTTCGTCTTTTACCCCTAAGTTGATCGGACAAGAACTTTAGCTTACAGGCCCACCCTCAGAAAGCGCGCTCAGAATGGCGCCTAAACAGCTTAAGCTTACTAGCCTTTTACCCAAGCTCGACACCAATGCTCCCATTGAGCTCAGGGCAGGCATTACCACCGTTCGAGTGGCGCCGGAGGTTGAGGCTGCAAGGACTGAGCGCGAGAAGGCACATGCCGATGAGAGGACTTAATGCGCAGCCTTTCCGCGCTGTTCGGACTTTGATAGCAGCTTGGCGGTAGTAGACGCTGAAGCGTAAGCGCGCGAAGCGTGAGCACGCCCGCGGGACGCCCTGGAGCCGTCACCAAAAGTGTATCACAACTGTAGATTTTTCTCGTGACCGTCCCCAAAATTGCATATCATCAAAATAATTTCAGCGTTAATTTTGGGCCTTCCCCAAAACACGTATCACAAAAGAATCGTGGCAGTACGGTACTATAATAAATAAATAAATAAATAAATAAATAAATAAATATATATATATATATATATATATATATATATATAAAATAATAATAATAATAATAATAATAATAATAATGATACATGTTAAGAATAATCACACAGGCAGCCCAAGCAAGCGACATACCGTAAAAGAAGTAGTCCTCTGGATCAGAACATACTTGGATCCCCGGCGTGATGACGATGACAGGCCGTGGGTTCCAGAAGCAAGGGGCCGCTGCATGGAAGCGCATCATCCATGAAAGCAGAGGTGGCAACTCGTTGCGTGGAGCGGTCCGATCAGGTCCAATCCAGCTCACTTGCCATGGACCCGACAGTATACAACTTTAACCTTTTAATCCTTTTTTGGCATAATTTATTTGCTAGCTGAGGCTATATCGTCAATAGAGCTAGTAAAAAATGGTTGGCCATATAAGGCCCACAGTGTTGTATGTGCGGGTGCCGGTCGACTTTTAGGAGGGTGTTGCACCAGTTGGGCTCAACTACTGCCATGCGCGCCACTAACCACCACCGCCGACGTCACAACGCACTGAGCAGCACACCTGTCCACAAAACTTGACATTCCCATGCCGAATCTATCTTGGGAGTTGATATGTTACTTACTGTCAATGTATTTAAAAGGCGGCTTGACCTCATTAACCTCATTACTTACTGTCAATGTATTTAAAAGGCGGCTTGACCTGGTACGCCCCATTGCTGACCCAATCCGTGTTGCCAAGCACCCAGATCTTCACACCGGCCCCCGGAGTACCCGCTGGGGCAGCGGCCAGCGTCTTGTTCAGCTGTTCCATGGCAGCCCGAGTCTCGTTTCCCAAAAAGGCTTCAATTGCCAGAAACTGCAGTCATGAAAAGTAGGTGGGTACGACAATGTGAGGGAACGTCAGGCGAGCGAGAGGGACACACATACGTGTGACTCACAGCACGTACACGCACAAGAGTGTGTGTGTGTGCGTGTGTATGTGACGGCACGGCTGGCCACACGGGCAGCGAAATACAGCAGCAGAGCCGGGGGCAGGGGATTTGGATGGGGAAAGAAGAGCAACGTTTAGTCCAGTCGCAAATATACAGACATATATACGGGTATGCTGTCCCACCAAAACCTCGGTAGGTGGAAAAGAAATCGCGCATTTGTGTTTGTGGTGACGGCGCGCAGTTGTATATGTGGTGACGTGAAGTGGGACCGATGAACAAGCACCTCCGTGGATTATCTCCTCTCCTGGATCCGGAAGGAAGGACGTCGCCATGGTGACGGGAAGCGAAAGGATTCCAGATAATTCGTGTGCGGTTGTTACAGTGGGCTCCAGATAATGGCATGATGAGGAACATGATACGTGTATGCTTCTAGAAGCTAATTGGGATTTGTACAGCTACTACAGTTACTACAGCTACTACAGGTGTCCGTGATGTCAGTTAGACGCAAGGGCGGGTTATACATCGACAACAAACGAGGTGCACATACAATCGACACGACCCGACGGAACCTGGCAGTAGTTATTGGCTGTGTTGCCCAGCCACCCGTATCATAAGAAGTGTATAAATAGTGTGTAAATAATGTGTAAATAATAGTGTGTAAAATAATGTATAAATACTGTATATAAATGTTATAAGTACTATTTACCATTATAACTATAATTACTATAACTACTATATAGTATGTCCCTGGACCACTCACCACCGGCCGATACTCTGGAGGCGCTGCAGGTGATGTGTGCAGCGGCGCGATGGGCAGGATGACGATATCCGTGACACCCTGGATGGCGGCAATAGCAGCTGCGCCCTTTACACGGCATGTGATGGTGTCTCTAACGAGCTGTGCGATTTCGGCCTGTGTGGTGGTGCCGTTAGTAGCTTGAAGATTCTCAAAGAAGAACTGCGGGACCAGGGAGGGCAAAAGAGGGAAGGACGACGACGGGGGGACGCGGGTTGAGTGCGGCGCGGGCTGGGCTGGAGTGAGAAGAACACCTTGGCCCTACGCAGGGGCAGAGGGAGCGACAGAGGGTGGGGGGATAGAGAGACTGGCAAACGAGGACGATAGGGGGAAGGACAAACGAGGAGGCTGATGGCTGTACACAGTAATCATTGTGGACGATGTGACACGGAATGTGTAGTATCCTGGGTATATCATGGGATTTGCATCCACAGATCGGTTCTTTTCTGAAAATTCGTAATATGACAAGCGTTGGCCGTTTCCGATATGATGGTTTGTGTCCAGATGCATGTCCATGGCGGGCCGCGGTGTGTCCGCCGCGCTTTGAGCCGTTGCAGCGTCAACATCACAGCCGCTGAAGTAGAACTATCTGACCCAAACCTACGTTGATCAGCTTCATGCAAGTAAGGTTACACACAACACAGTGTGTATGTACGGCAGTTGTCGTACGTACCAAGAAGTCATTCGTTCCCAGATACTGGAAGACCAGCGTCTTGCTACCGCTCAGGCGGACCTTCTTGGAAGCTACGTCAGCGGTGAGCGCTGCAATCTGATCCGACATGTCCGTAATGAAGCTGATAATTAAAAAAGTTCAGGTACAGGATCGGGCAGCCGAACATCCGGAGGAAGTTTAATTTTTGCGAGGGGGGGCGAGGAGGCCATGCATGCGTATTAGTCAATATGTCGGGAAAGGGACGTAGCTAGGTAGAGGAATAAACAGAGCTGGGAGAGAAACAACGGAAGTAGGAAATGAACGGAGCAGTAGCAGAGAACGGGCAGAGCAGTAGCAGGAAACGGACAGGGATAGGTGTTCGAATGAGGATTCGTTTATGACTACGACATAAAACCCGAAGGTCCCTGTTAGGTGAAAAAAGGAATGGACGGGCCCTCCAGGCATTCCCCTCCCCTAAGCCTCAGAAGCATGACCTGTGGAAAATACACAGGCAGACATACAGGGGAACATAGTTTTCACCTAGCTAGAACAGGCGGCCACTATGCTTCGGGATCCCCGCGGTAGTTCTTGCAAGTTATGATAAAGCTTTGCCTGATGACTCAGAACACAACAATAAAGAAGCTGGCGGCACGAATTCAGCCGCCATAGCTAACGTACTTTTTCTCCCTAACCTACATCAACTCGCACCCTGGACAGGTAAAGTCCAGGGATATCAGCAACCGCGAACAGCTAGCCATGAGCAATTGCATAGCAGACGCTGCAAGTACCTTCAACTACCGACAGACAACAATAGCCCAGCTGGTACCATGTGGCTGAGATGTGAACAGTAATTAGTAGTGGGATGGCAATACGCACGTACGAGCCGTACGGCCATTGACTCACGCCAGCCAATCTGAAGTTCGTACTGCGACATACTGCGGACTTACGGTGCAGCAGCCCGTGTTAGAGGACTCGGACAGGCAGTTGCGCCAGGGAACGCGTAATTTTGGACCTGCATCGCGTGATCAGTTTGATTATTGTTATTGTTATTATTGTTATTGTTATTATTGTTATTGGTGTTACTGATCTTGGGGCAGGGCTGACACAGCAGGTTCGTTCTATCGCTTGGATGGTATATTTCATGTGTTTCGCTGCTGTTCAGCAGTACGCGGCTACAGCCATAATACCCCAATAAATCAGTCCAGTGATAGAAGTATGAGAAGAATTAAACTTGTCGTTGAATAGCGAAATTATTAATCAACGCGGTTTCGTCTTATGCGTGTTATCCGGTTGTTGCTTATTACAAGTTACAAGTTACAAGTTCCGCACGCATGTGCGGGTGCGTCCATAAAAGCCGGGGGGGCCATGGACGTTATATTGGTATTGATGCGGGTACGCGGGAGGCCATCATCATCCTCCCTCGTCCGCTTCAAGGAAAAGCGCCTCAGCGCGACGTGCCTGGCCTCCCAGATTTCCGAGAGGTACCTGGCCAAGGCCAGGGGTGGCGCCTCAGTCATAATGGTGCGCATGCCGCGTCCCTTAAAGACAAGGGCACCATCGTACTTAGCCCTTATGCTCTTATAAGCGGTGCGCTCACGTCCATTACGCCGATTAACCCTAACTCCTAACAGCCTAACCGGAAATGCATGAGCACTTGATGCAGTCGCTTATCTGTCCGAATAGTATCGGTGACAGCAGAAAACAAAGATACATCGAAACATGCATGTTAATCATCACTTACCACATACACGCAACCAGAAGGATGAAGCAGCAAAACACGTATAACGATAAATAAACGGAACTGCTGCCGGGACAGCGACTGGAACCGTTTTTTGGCAGCGGCCGAGGAATCTCTATCTAAGAATCTATCGATGCATGCGCGCATTAAATCAACATCCATAACCATATCCTTTCTTCGGATCAATGCTTGCCATACATATTCGTACCCGGATTCTTGTCTGGGGATACTGTTTCACTGTCTTGGTCAGGTAATCCACCCAGTTCGGTCCATTGGTGCACCTACACGTTTACATACATACATATATACATACATATATACAAGTACGAACCCAAGCAGCAAAAAATTAAGGCAGTTCGCCTAGTACTGGTGAAGTACGACAATAATCGGTGGCCTTTCCTATCTGTGTACGTGTGACGCTAGCGCTGCCGCTGCTGCTGTGTACTGCTGCTGCTGCTGCTGCTGCTGCCGCCGCTGTAATGGTTAGCATTTGCGTAGGTTTGCAGTGCGTATATGCACATTCACCTGCTCTTCGTGAGCCTGGAGCCCAGTGTAACCATCACAAACACGTGCTGCCTGGCGACACTACTTGCATTTGATTGAAAACATAATTCTATCTATCCACACTGCGGTTGATTTGAAATCATGTGTGTGTGAGCGAGGGAGCTGTGTACCGATGCGGGCGCAGGAACCTGGATACTGCTGCTGCTCCTGGGATACCAACTGTTCGCTTTTTCGACTCTGCCCGCAACCCATCGGATGCTGCAAATGCAATGCATGCTAGGCACTGCGGACGTTAATTCATAATTGCAAATAAGTTTATGAGAAAGCTCCATACTGCAAAATTAATAATCGCGCTCCCCTGGAAAGATATGCAGTTTGGACTACGCAATCGTCCAGCCATCCTTGATCGTCCTGCCTGGCGGACCGCCAAGCAACTAACGGCGTCAGTAATTCCAATACATGTTTTAATGTATGAAATTGTTCTGTTTGGAAAGCTTTATTGCGGATCTGTAAACAGAACAACGGCGTTTTCAAGCCATAAACCGCAATAGTTGTCGGCATTTCTGCTTCGTAAGCATGGACTCGTAAGCAAGCTCATATTTTTGTACCAGCGCCAAAGCAAATAGTAGCATAGGGGGAAGAAACAGACCTGCCCTTGTAATAAATGCTGGGATTGGGAGCTCCAAGCATAGCGAATGCGTTGCCTGCATTGTGAAGGCGGCATGCGAACCAAACCGCGTTAGTTACCGAGCTGCATTATGTCGGGCCAAATTTGAGTCAGCAGGGATCACCATCGAAACCGCAGTAAACGGAACCTGGCACAACTCCATTTTCCTTCCTTGACTAAATGTGCACTGTCAGACAATAATATTTAAATCTCTTGATTAACTGCGATAAAGTTACTAACACGGCAGGAAGTTATGACCGCTCTATGTCCTAAGCAACACCTGCTGCATAGGCCGCTCATTATAAATCTCGAAACATAGTAATCAAGCAAGTTAGTCTCAGGGATATGAAGAGCAGCTGCAGCATGTATGACTTCATGTCTGCAGACAGCTGTCGCTTACCCTGGTCCGTTAGGCTGTCGCCAAGGAAAACCATGTTATACCTTGTAAATCCTGAAGCTGGCGGAGAGGGAGGTATCCGGATAGCATTGCACAGATGCGCAGCAGTGAAGCTAAGGAACAAGACAGCAGTAAGGGACCGGGCCCTAAGTATAGCCATTTTCCCGCAGGTTTGCAGCTTAAGATGCATAATAAATTCGGAGGGTGCGCGTTTGTGTAACTGCGCACTTTGTTATTATAATGTCGGCATTGAAGCAGTACGGTCTCGTCCGTCGCAGCTGCACCGCTGCCGTAATAAGTCAGTCTAAAATGCATGCTATGCACATAAGCACATATTCTTACTAGGTCTACCCAAAATATCATTCAATCTATAAATCGGAGGCCTGACGTCCAACGGATTGGTGCTGCTGTGCATGTTGTAACATGTAAGCAGCAAGTGCAAGTCGCCAGCAGGCCAGCAGCAGAAGAGCAGTGGCCATTGCCGTGGACTAAAGATGGAAGACGTGTAATTACATCATTACAGTTTTGTGTAGCACGCGGCTCTGCATGTTCGTAGAGAGCATGCCTTGGTTATTACATTTTACGTCTGCACACTTTAGGCGGATTTCCCCACGACCTAATTGTTGCGGCTGGAATAATTTACACGGAACAACCGGGAATGGACCTGGCTATCGTCCTGGAATATCTGGACTTGGTTACGTTGTAGCAACCTTCGGTTGGTCCAGGATTACTGAGTTAAGACATGATTGGTCGTGTTCCAACCAAATTTATATCTGGACGGTCCCAGACACGGTTATTGTTAGCGCATAATAGCGGCGAGAGCCGACAGGTTACAGGACGGATTCGCTCCGTCAAGGACTGGGCTCTGTTCTGAGTAAGGAGCGTCAGAAGCGTAGGCTTCTGGAATCTCTCTCACTGGGGTATCGTTGGTTTAATATCTAACCCAGGCTTCCTCCCGAGTATAAATACTCGTTGCTTAGGAGGCCGTAACAACTTCTATTGTCCGATGTGCCTTCAGACCTACATTGGTCGCTCGAACCGATGTGTCTGTAGGTATCTCAAGTTCGTGTCATTCCTTGGTTAGGAAGCACGTCTAAACTCTAAGATATTCGTAGACTGTTCGTAGCTCAGTCTTATCAAGTCGTGCCTTAGTCACGCAGCGATTAAGTTCTGTAACGCTCTAACGCGCTACAACATCTGCCCCCCTTTCTAGACGCCTGCGTCCACGCGGCGCGCAGTCCAATGGGCATCGATAAGAGATCTGTCGGGGAAAGCAGGTTCTTCAATCCAACTGTTATTCTCATGTCCATGACCAACCCATTTCACGAGATATCGTGTCAGGGTTCGGTTTCGGAGTTTCCGTTGATCATGATCTAGAATGCGTTCAGGGGTCCATACAGAGGTAGAACCTTCAGGTTCAATTCCGACTGTAGGTCGAGGTGGTTGTACGGTGCCATCAGATCGATAAGGCCGTATCAACGATACATGGAATACGTTATGGAAACGATATTCCTCTGGAAGAGTCAATCTAGCGGCAGCAGGATTGATCATCTTGTCAATCGTGAAAGGTCCAATCCATTTAGGCATCAGCTTCTTCGAACCTTTAACTTAACCTTTCTGGAGGGTTAAGTTCTTCGTACTGAGTAAGACTTGTTGTCCTTCAGTAAACGACACATCACGTCGTCCTCTATTCTCTTGCTTAGTCATTCGATCTTGCGCCGCCATCAAAGCAGATTTAGCAGCAGCAAGTCTCTTGGCATACGTATCAACATAACCTTTGGCAAAGGGAACTGTGTCACCGAGTTCGAGTTGTACAGGGGTCTTAGGATGATAGCCATAATTCAGGAAGAATGGACTAACTCCTGTCGAGCGGTTCTTCGAGTTATTAATCGCAAATTCAGCCGGTCCGAGATATATCTCCCACTGTGAAGGTTCCTGATCACAGTAGTTTCTCAACATGTCTCCAAGGACGCGGTTAACTCGTTCTGTCTGACCATCAGTCTGAGGATGGAAAGCAGTACTCATCGCCTGCTTCACTTCTAGCCTCTTCATGAGAGAGGTCCAGAAGGCACCAGTAAACTTGGTGTCACGATCTGAGACGATGGTGTCTGGTAAACCGTGTAGCCGTACCACGGTGTCACAGAATAAATCTGCAGTTTCTTCTGCGTCTATTTCTTCCTTGCATGGTCGTACATGCACCATCTTAGTCAGTCGGTCTACAAATACCACAAGGGAGTTGTAACCTTTTCTAGTCGAGGGCAATCCGAGTACAAAGTCCATTGAGACGCTGCTCCAGGGTCTTTCAGGAATCAAAGTCTGCGACGTCAGCTTTCAACGTAGGCCACCAGAAATTTCGTTCAACCAAATCAATGGTTCGATCTCGTCCAGGGTGTCCTGACAAGGTATTCGTGTGGCTTCGTTCAATAATCTCTCGTTTCAAGGCGGGGTCATTGGGCACCACGATGCGGTACTCGCACTCCCCCCTTTCTATCTGAAAGAATCCGAGAGGATTCGTCAAAAAGAAACGAGTATGATCTGGGTTCTGGAAATGAGCGTCTCTTTTTGTAGCATCGGCAATACGTTGGATGAGTGGGTCCAGCATACGTCCCTGAGGGCGACGTGTGGTAACCGCATTGAATACCACTAGAGATGCCAAGGAGGGATGGCGTGACAAAGTGTCGGCGACCACGTTCAATCGTCCTGGTCGGTAAATCCACTCAAAATCAAATTGAGCCAGGAACTCAGGCCAATGGGCTTGTCTGCGGCTCAAGTTCGACTGAGTCTTAAGAAAGATCAGCGGATGGTGGTCTGTGACGAGATTGAAAGGTATGGAACTTTGTAAGTAGCATCGCCATTCTCTCAAGGCGTTGATTACCCCAAGTAGCTCCTGTTCACCCGTGCTGTAGTTCCGTTCAGCAGGGGAAAATTTCTTACTTGTAAAAGCAACCGGTCGGTTGTTTTGCAGGAGTACTGCGCCAGTGCCGTTCAGCGAAGCATCTGAGATCACTTCGAAAGGCTTCGCAAAATCGGGGTAATCCAACAAAACGTCGTTCGATAGTCGAGCTTTGAGCGTTTCAAAGGCTCGTATGGCTTGTTCAGGCCATTCATCGGGTAATCTTTTCGCACTGAAGAGATCTGTCAGAGGTGCAGCAAGGGAGCTAAAACCTGCGATAAATCGCCGGAAATAGTTCGCAAGGCCAACGAAAGATCGAAGTTCAGAGATGTCCTTTGGCAATGGCCAATTTTGAATGATCTCAACCTTCTTGGGAGATGCGATTGTTACAGTGGACCCCGAACGGGTCGAGTGCAGCGCCCATAGGAACGCCTCCCGCACAACACTGTGGGCTTCTTGGGATCCATACGGATACCATCTGCGTTCACGACATGTCCGAGATAGTGGACTTCGGTCTTCCAAAAATCGCACTTGGAAAGCTTGACACGTAACTGATTTTCCTCAAGGATTTTTAACACCCTTAAATGGCGTGCGTGTTCTTCTGGGGTCTTGGAAAATATCAGAATGTCATCCAAGTAGACCGTAACAAATCGGTTCAAGTACGGTGCAAAGATGCGATTCATCAAATTCTGGAAGGTTGCGGGGGCGTTCGATAGGCCGAAAGGTAATACAAGCCACTCGAAGTGTCCGAGAGGGGTTGTGAAAGCCGTCTTAGGAACATCTGGAGTAATCCGCAACTGGTGGTAGCCAGAAGCCAAGTCAAGGGCCGTGAAAATCGATGCACCAGCTAGACGATCAAGTGTATCATCAATCCGGGGCAACTGGTATCGATTCTTGATGGTAATCTTGTTCAAAGCCCGGTAATCAATGCACATGCGTAACTCTCCGGTTTTCTTAGTCACGAAGAGGATCGGAGCGCCGAAAGGCGAAGTTGAAGGACGGATAAATCCTTTCGCAAGCAAATCTTTGACTTGCTTTTCTACTTCCTCTCGTTCTAACGGCGAAAGTCGCCACCGGGGTCGGAAAGTCGGTTGCGCATTCGGTTCCAGCGGGATAGTGTGGTTGACACCTCTATCCGGTGGTAATTCTGTAATCGGTGCAAAAACATTCGGAAATTCGTTGATAATCTCCACAAGGGATTCATTCTCAGTAATGTGTGGTGGCAGACCCACAGCATTAAGCGTTGGTGTGTCTGTGAGCAGGTATGCGGTTTGCTTCACGACAACAAGCAACGATCGACAGCCAGCTTCGTTCAAATCTCGATAAATTCTCTTCGGCGAGACGATCTTAGTTGTCTCAGGTCGTTTTTCAAGAAGCGTGACTGTTGCATCAGAGACCGTTACGGGAGATGGCGCATTCCCCGATCGTAACGTAACCGAGAGTCCCGTGGGTCGTCTTAGTCTCAAGGAACCTTCCGCGGGTCTTAAATCGGCGCGGTATCGTCTCAGAAACTTCTGACCCAAAACAACATCGGCGGACGTGGTTAACGTCGGCAACACGAGGAAACGGACTTCGGCTCGAAATTTTCCGATGCGAAGGGAGGTTTTGCATTCACCAACGATGGACGCGTACGATGCATCAGCAAGCCGTACCGGCGCGCATGGCGAAGGTTCTAAGGCTAATCCAAGACGGTCTGCCAAAGCCTTAGCGATGAAACAGTGCGTTGTGCCTGTATCGGGAAGAATGCGTACTGAAGTCTCACTGAGTCTTCCTGAGAACAGGTCTAAATACGCATCTTTGTCTGTCAAGCAGCAACTCGGCTCCAATCGCTGTCCCGGGGAAGGGGAATCATACCATAGTTGCAAAGGTTCTGTCAGTCGAGGAGGTTCTGGACATCCTGGGTAGGAAGCTGTGTACAGTCGAGTGCCTTTCGGAAAAGTCCGAATCAAAGTCATGGAAAGTGCGAAACTTCCCTGGCTTTTCAGGCACTAAAGTACAAGCTGCCATACTGGGATCATGTTCTTTGCAACGTCGATAGTATCTCAGATAAGCGTAGAGCTTTCTAACTGGCGCATTAAGCCATAAGGTGTGGCCGGAGCAATCGAGCGACAGAAATTGACGCGATTCTGATCCAAAGGATTTACAGACGGCCGTGTTGCCATCGTCACTAGCACAAGCGTCAAACGTAATCTTACGTCCAATTCTGTTTTCAATTGTCGCAATGATTGCCGGGTCGATTCGCATTCGCGGGCACGTGTTGTCTAGAAATTCTACACGCCCTTCTATTCTCGAATCGTCATCATCATGGTCAATCCCAGCCTGCTGGCCACTAGGCAGCTGGGCAGCACTTCATTTCCCGCACGTCTTAGCGAGGTGTCCCTGGCGGCCGCACTTAGTGCAGAGGCCGTACCGCTTATAAATGGCCCATTCGGTTGCAGTGAGGTCATTTTTCCGCTTCTTCGCGGAGTTCTCATAGGCTGGCGGTGGTGACGGCATCGCCTGCGGTGGAGGCACCGGTCGCGGCGGCGGCGGCGGTGGCCCGGCGTTCGAAGGCCCAGCCCCATCATTGATTCTAATTCCGCGGTTCGGGGGTTGCGGCGGTCCAGCGTTGGAAGGGCCCTCGCCGTCGTTCACTCGCGGGTTCGGCCGCGACTTTTTCGCGACTTCTACCCGGGCGTCCCGGCCGTGGGTTTGCTTCGGGTTCTGCTTCGGGCGAGGGGTGCGGTCGGCATAGGCGTAATTTAATGACGGTCTCTTTGAGGTTTCCTTCAGTTTCTTTTCTTCCCCAATCGCATGTTCTATTAATTCATTCAAGTCGCAAAATTCTGCTCCTCACTCGACAGGGGGCGACTAGGGGCAAAATCAGTCCGCGACGGAAAAGCGTCAGAATGGTAGAAGTGTCTGTCATTCTAGCGATCTTAACCGCTTCACGAAATCGAGCGGTGTATTCAGGCACACCCTTTTGGGCGTCCATTCTAATCTTGCCATCTAAAAGCATCTGCGCTTTTTCTAGGGGTCTCGAACGTACTGAGTCTACGAAGCGCTCGTTAAAGGCTTCGATAAGCGCTCGTTAAAGGCTTCATCAGGCGCTCGGATCGGGAGTCCGTGGATTCACCGTACTGGTTAATCCAATCCGCGGCCTCCGGGTGGTTCTGGAGTGCGGCCAACATGGCCACGAACGGAGGGGGTGTCTCCCGCAGTTCTTGTAGTAAAGTCGGAAGTACTGGATGAAATTCTCTGCACTCTGCCCGGCTTTCCACTGCTGTTCAGAGTTTTCAGAGCTTTCAACCGGAAGCCAGCGTTCGGATGGGGATTCAGGGGGTTCCTAGTTATCTCGGGATTCCTCAGGGGAGTGGCATCCTGTTGGGCCCGCTTCAGTTCACGGAGTTCGGCGGCAAGGGCAGCAATCTGCTCGTGCAGCACCGCAGTCTCAGGTTTTGGATTGGTTCCGGGTTCTGAGGGTTCTGGTTGCTGGGGACGGGTCGGGACCCGCCAGCCCCAGAG
>NW_003307562.1:162746-163541 GCF_000143455.1 Volvox carteri f. nagariensis
TAAGAGATCTGTCGGGGAAAGCAGGTTCTTCAATCCAACTGTTATTCTCATGTCCATGACCAACCCATTTCACGAGATATCGTGTCAGGGTTCGGTTTCGGAGTTTCCGTTGATCATGATCTAGAATGCGTTCAGGGGTCCATACAGAGGTAGAACCTTCAGGTTCAATTCCGACTGTAGGTCGAGGTGGTTGTACGGTGCCATCAGATCGATAAGGCCGTATCAACGATACATGGAATACGTTATGGAAACGATATTCCTCTGGAAGAGTCAATCTAGCGGCAGCAGGATTGATCATCTTGTCAATCGTGAAAGGTCCAATCCATTTAGGCATCAGCTTCTTCGAACCTTTAACTTAACCTTTCTGGAGGGTTAAGTTCTTCGTACTGAGTAAGACTTGTTGTCCTTCAGTAAACGACACATCACGTCGTCCTCTATTCTCTTGCTTAGTCATTCGATCTTGCGCCGCCATCAAAGCAGATTTAGCAGCAGCAAGTCTCTTGGCATACGTATCAACATAACCTTTGGCAAAGGGAACTGTGTCACCGAGTTCGAGTTGTACAGGGGTCTTAGGATGATAGCCATAATTCAGGAAGAATGGACTAACTCCTGTCGAGCGGTTCTTCGAGTTATTAATCGCAAATTCAGCCGGTCCGAGATATATCTCCCACTGTGAAGGTTCCTGATCACAGTAGTTTCTCAACATGTCTCCAAGGACGCGGTTAACTCGTTCTGTCTGACCATCAGTCTGAGGATGGAAAGCAGTACTCATCGCCTGCTCACTTCTAGCCTCTT
>NW_003307562.1:163591-180739 GCF_000143455.1 Volvox carteri f. nagariensis
GCACGAGCAGATTGCTGCCCTTGCCGCCGAACTCCGTGAACTGAAGCGGGCCCAACAGGACGCCGCTCCCCTGAGGAATCCGGAGGTAACTAGGAACCCCCTGAATCCCCATCCGAACACTGGCTTCCGGTTGAAAGCCCTGAAAACTCTGAACCGCTGTGGAAAGCCGGGCAGAGCGCAGAGAATTTCATCCGGTACTTCCGACTTTACTACGAGAACTGCGGGAGACACCCCCTCCATTCGTGGCCATGTTGGCCGCGCTCCAGAACCACCTGGAGGCCGCGGATTGGATTAACCAGTACGGTGAATCCACGGACTCCCGACCCGAGCGCCTGACGAAGCCTTTAACGAGCGCTTATCGAAGCCTTTAACGAGCGCTTCGTAGACTCGGTACGTTCGGAACCGGCCTGGAGTATGCCGTTGGGAGGACGGATTCGCTCCGTCAAGGACTGGGCTCTGTTCTGAGTAAGGAGCGTCAGAAGTGTAGGCTTCTGGTATCTCTCTCACTAGGGTATCGTTGGTTTGATATCTAACCCAGGCTTCCTCCCGAGTATAAATACTCGTTGCTTAGGAGGCCGTAACAACTTCTATTGTCCGATGTGCCTTCAGACCTACATTGGTCGCTCGAACGGATGTGTCTGTAGGTATCTCAAGTTCGTGTCATTCCTTGGTTAGGAAGCACGTCTAAACTCTAAGATATTCGTAGACTGTTCGTAGCTCAGTCTTATCAAGTCGTGCCTTAGTCACGCAGCGATTAAGTTCTGTAACGCTCTAACGCGCTACAACAGTTGTACATACAGCAAAAAGCAAGCCATGTTTGCGGCGCGTTTGTGCACTGCATAAAGACTCACGAGTGTAGGTTTCGATCTCACGGTTGCAAAACCGCCAATTTCCTATCTTACGGATTGGCGCCGGTCCGTCATTGCTGCATTAATAAAACTAACGTCTATCTCCAAGCTGCCTATCAGCTTCCGTTGGCCGCGAGAACCTGGCCCGCAGCTGCGTAATCCGGTAGCTACCATTGCCTAATGAAGTAGCTGCTCTACGTAATGAGTAGTTGCGCCTTACGTTGACTGTATAACAGTTGTACGAATGGCGGGCGCGGTTGCCACTTATAAGGCGCGGCCTGACCGTCGTTTTCCTGGTAAGCCGAAGCATTACCGGCTCCGGACTACCGGACGCCTTTACTCCGGTGCGGGAATACGCTGGTCTTAGAAAACAACGAATCATACCACTCCCGCGCATGGTAGCAGGACGCACCGTTATTCTGTTAACAACCGGCTTCTATTCTGACTCTGTCCCCTTCATCACCGAACACGGTCATGAATTGTTTCCCAGCTATCCAGTTTCCTTTCTCAGATCCAGGCTACAAGATTTCCCGTAAGTCTTCAGATCTACGGCTAGGTTCCAACTCGATATCGGGCCTAGTGGCCTGGCAGCAAAACTCTGCCTCACATCAGGCTCACAATCACACCTGAGCCTGCGGCCTTAGGACAAAATGCTGATTGTGCTTCCCGCTCGCACATACAAATCTCGATCATATCTCGCTTAAGACAGTCTACTGGTATCGACTCCTTTCTATAAACGGTCCTGGGCGCCCCAAACGCGACCGGGTGCCGCCCGCCGCGGTCCGGCCACTACAATGTAGCACCGAAACCTCGACCACGATTGTTTTTGGCCTGCCATCGCCCAAGAACAGCAACTAATAACAATAGCCTTTATACTATTCACAAATACACATGGCATGCCTAGCTAGGGCGGTCGATAGCAAGTTAGCACCCTCGATCTTCCCCAGTCATCATTCTCGTTAGCTAGCTAGCTGGTGCAGAACTCGTGCGCCTCACCTAAACGCGCCATACATGTGCGGCGTTGGTCGCAGCCATGGCGCTTGTAAGCACCAGATGTATCTCATCAGCAAGCTGCAGCTCCTTTACACTGTTGCAGGATAGCAGCAACTAACAGCAGCTGCTGCTGAAACCGCCGGGATCCCTGCATGTACTAGCTGTTGTACGGTAGGCATACACGTGCACTCCCAGCGTTTCAACAGGCCTTTATTTTTGGCGACCTGCTACTCCAACACACCACAGCAGCTGCATGATGATGTATTGTTAGTTAGTTATGTCCTACAGCCTTCATGGCTTGTTGTACGGTTGTGTTCGAGGTGCCAAGGGCGGAACCGGGGCTGCCAAGGGCCTTACGCTACTACAGAAGGGCCTTATGCTATTGCAGAAGGGTCTTACACTACTGCAGCTTAGAAGCTATACTCGCTTCGCTCCTGCTGCATCTACACTCTGGGAAAGGTTTTTACCCGTAAATTCATGTTTACCCGTAATCACGTGGTCTTCACATGTAAATACCGGCCAAGAAAATTTGTAAACATGCTTATTTTTAAGTTGTCAAAGCATTCCTTTTATAAGGAAGAACATAGGTGACATTTTGTTGGTTGCCCGTGCTGGAAGTCATCCACAGGTTACATTACCCGTAATCACAAGGTCTTGACCCGTAATCCCCCAAGCCGTAATGCACAGCACCCGTAAAATTTCACGGGCTTAATTGCGACGAAGACGTGTTATGCGTGTGTGTGTGTTACATGGTTGGGGGTGCGTGACCCCATACCTGTAAGACTACCCATATGAGCCGAGGGCCCAAGGGTAATACTACAACGCCTAAAAGCCACGGAGGAAAGGAAAACACCGCACATCAGCCCAGACTAGCGTCTAAAGGGGGTAATTGAGTTTCGGTGAGCCCACATACGTTCCAATATCCTCGCCAGACGTGCGGGTTCCCATTGCATGGCCTCCAACATGCTCTGTTGATGATCGAATCCCTCTTCAGCACGAATATCATTATAGGCTGGGCATTCCAACAACAGGGGTTCACATCCTCAATTCGGCTATTAGTACCACAACAGTGGCAAAACTGCTGCCCCCTGGGGACGTGGTACTTGCCCCTTCGTGCTCTGTTTGCCTCCAAAGCCCAGCAACATAAACGAAACTGCATTACCTTACGATGTGCTAAACGAGGAATGAAAACCTTAGCATGTGTTGGCCACATGACGGCTGCGGCTCCCGAAAAGGGCAGCCCCATCCAGTGCTTATACTTCGCCATTTGCACTCCCGGTTGCTTCCCATGTGATGGGTAGTCTACTCAACAACCAGTCAACACGCTCCTTTACCCCCACGACTTCTTGCGGTATTCCACTCCAAATGTTGCACTCCAAGAAGGAAAACAGTTGTAACATTGAGATTCCCCAACCCTCCCATTCTGGGTTGGTCAGGGCATCGGTTATCTCCTGCCGTTAAACGGCATGAGCAATGGATCCCACTTGCTTCTGAAGGCGGTTCCAGAAACGGAGGATCTGCTTCAGCATGTAATATTGTAAGGGGAGTTCAGCCAGCTCCGCGTACAACAGCCTGTGGGATGGCTGTGCCGTCCCCACTACCTGCCTCATGAATAAAATCTGCAGCTGGACTGCGCTATCCTTCAAACAGGCTTCGAACATGCCCTCCGCAAGGTTGGCTTTATCCTGCCGTCTTCCCACCCTGTCCACGACCTCTGCCAGCGCAAAAGGGCCCCACGCCTGGCAGCCATACAACAGAATTGCTCGGACTTGGGTTGCAAAACACCGCATTCGTACGGCGTCTCAACGGGGGGGCACCCCCTTCGGCGCCAGCCCCGCCCGTCCTGGCAGCAGCGACCCCGTCGGCGGCTCTACACAGCCCGCCACACCGCCGCCTCCAGTGGATGCCCCGCCCCCAGTGAATCCAGCACCCCCCCTCCGCCCCAACACACGCAGTCAACGGCAACCACTACACCCGCCGCTGGCCCCGGTCTGCCCAGCCAACAACAGCAGCGGCGGCGGCGGAGATTTGGGTAGTCCACCGCTGCTTAACAAAGCATCGGGTAGCACTGATTGTGCTGAGTTTAACGTGCCCGACGGCTGTGCGGACGGCGGAGGCAACAGCGCGGTGCAGGAGCCGCGCAGTTATGAAGAAGCGGTGGCGAGTCCGCAAGCTGACAAGTGGAAGACTTCGATGGATGACGAGATCCTGTCGCAGCTTTCCAACAAGACATGGGAGTTGGGCACGCCGCCGCCCGGTGCACGCATCCTGGACTGCCGCTGGGTTTACAAGATCAAACAGGAGCCTGGCAGTGAGGTACGCTATAAGTCGCGCTTGGTGGTGAAGGGCTTTGAACAGCGAGCGGGCATAGACTATGGAGAGCTGTTTGCGCCCACCGCGCGTGCAGCCTCCCTGCGGTCACTTCTAGCTGTGGCAGCGGCCAGGGGTATGATGGTCCATCAGATGGACGTCAAAACGGCTTTCTTGAACGGCGACCTGGCAGAGGAGCTGTGGATGCGACAGCCACCAGGTTACAGCAACGGCGACCCGACGCAGGCGTGCCGGCTGTTAAAGTCCGTCTATGGCCTCAAGCAAGCCCCACGTTGCTGGTGCGAGAAACTGGCGGCGGAGTTGGGCAAACTAGGCTATGAGCCGTCTTTGTCCGACCCCGCGCTATTCGTCAAGCATGGGTCCGACGGCTCAATCTATGTGCTCATGCACGTTGACGACATGCTGGTGGCGGCAGACAACCTGCAGTTGGTTGCGGCCGCCAAGGCGGCCATAGCTGGTTGCTTCGCAGTACGAGACCTTGGAGAGGCGCGCTACTACCTCGGCATGGAGATCGTCCAGGACCGCCGCAACCGCAGCATCATGCTCACGCAGCAGCGTTACGTGGAGCAGCTGCTTCAGCACCACAGCCTGGAGAACGCCAAGCCGCGTGCCCGGTTTTCCCGTGTTATGCACACGCACCATTTTAGGTGTCACGATCCACATGCAGAGGATACAAGCCCAAATCAACGACCCCCTTCCACTTTTCGCAGTGCCTTCACCTGACAGCCTCTACCCCAGTCTTAGTACTGAAACACCCATTTAGCATCGGTTGGTCAATGCAACGGCCGAGCTGTATATAGTGCATGCATACATCTGCACCAGGTACGCTGTCAGCTTCCATGGGTCCGCTTCTTTGCACTGACCCCCGCGAGGGCCAGCATTTCCTTCCACCATTGGCACTGGCCCCTGTCGCGAGGAGACCGTCCAGGCCAGGAACGTCTCCCCGGAGGAGGGCAACCACCATCGCAACCCTTGAAGAGGCAGCCATGTAACCGCTCTACAAGCAGTAGGGTACAGAATACGGGGGCCGTGCCAAATGGGCCAGTCACTCGAGGGCAATGGGGACCCCGCCTGTACTCAGGGGGGCATGATCAGGCGCATCTCAACTTATATCCCCAGATAGGCCCCCCACCCCAACACTCACGCTTGCATCCCTCCTACGCCCCCCAGCCCAAGCCCCTCCCCCACACCTTTTGTGCAGCCACGATGGACATGTCCGAGGCCAGCCAGTCTCCTATCCAGGACGTGAAGCCCCGGTCGAAGTGGTGGCATCCCAGGACCGAATCGGTGCTTCCCGCCACGGACTTCGCCTTCTGCTCCAGGTCTGCAGCAAGCGCCTCGATGTCAGTGTCAGAGCCTTGCGGTAGCCTTTTCCTGGCCAGGGCTAAGCTACAATTTGTTTGCATTGTGTGACTGTGCATTGTGTGACTAGGCAACAGGGACGTTTATACGATGTGTGAAACAGGGGGGAAAAAATATGTGTGGGGGGGGGTTGGGGGTGCGTGACCCCATACCTGTAAAACTACACATACGAGCCAAAGGCCCAAGGGCAATACTTCAACACCTAAAAGCCACGGAGAACAAGAAACACCGCACATCAGCCCAGACAAGCGTCCAAAAGGTGTAACTGAGTTTCGGTGAGCCCACATACGTTCCAACATCCTTGCCAGACGTACTGCTTCCCATTTCATGGCCTCCAACATGCTCTGTTGATGATCGAATCCCTCTTCAGCACGAATATCATTATAGGCTGGGCATTCCAATAACACGTGTTTTTCATCCTCGATTCGGCTATTTGTACCATAACAGTGGCAAAACCGCTGCCCCCTGGGGACATGGTACTTGCCCCTTCGTGCTCTGTTTGCCTCCAGAGCCCAGCAACATAAACGAAACTGCATTAGCTTATGCACACATGACGGCCACATGACGGCTGCGGCTCCCAAAAAGGGCAGCCCCATCCAGTGCTTATACTTCGCCATTTGCACTCCAGGTTGCTTCCCATCTGATGGGTACTCCTCTGGCAAGACAGTCAGGCGCGTATGGTCCCAGCCGCTCATCAAACGCTCTCTTAGTGCCATTATCATTGCTCCTTCGGGTAGAGGCCTACTCAACAACCAGTCAACACGCTCCTTTACCCCCATGACTTCTTGCAGTATTCCACTCCAAATATTGCACTCCAAGAAGAAAAACAGTCGTAACATTGCGGCTCCCCAACCCTCCCGTTCCGGGTTGGTCAGGGCATCGGTTATCTCCTGCTGTAAAACTGCATGAGCAATGGACCCCACTTGCTTTTGAAGGCGGTTCCAGAAACGGAGGATCTGTTTCACCATGTAATACTATAAGGGGAGCTCAGCCAGCTCCGCATACAACAGCCTGTGGGAGGGCCGTGCCGCCCCCACTACCTGCCTCATGATTAAAGTCTGCAGCTGGACTGCGCTATCCTTCAAACAGGCTTCGAACAAGCCCTCCGCAAGGTTGGCTTTACCCCGCCGCCTTCCCCCCCTGTCCACGACCCCTGCCAGCGCAAAAGGGCCCCATGCCTGGCAGCCATACAACAGAATTGCTCGGACTTGGGTTGCAAAGCACCGCATTCGCACGTCGGGGGCAAACAGCTTCATTTTGTTCAGCTTTGCGCTTAAGGAGAACATAGCGGACCGACCTGTATCACACAACTGCTGACGGCACGCACTAAAAGGCCTTTCTGGCCCGTATACCAAGCCCAGATAGCGAGCGCTATCTTTGGCAGGTGTTACCTGGCCTGATAGCCGTAACTGTTGACATCCCTCGCTAAGTTCCGACTGCTGGGTGCCACCACATGCAAGAACAAGCCTTTCACACTTTGAGACATTCGGTCGCATCCAAAGGCTTCGCAAAATAAGTCCACAAGATGTAGCAACTCAGACATTCGCTCTACTGACGTCGCTAGCAGACTAACATCGTCTGCATACAACAGTATGGAGACGCGCGTGCTGTCCACAAGGGGCGAATGTGTGTGGCTGCAATGGCATGCATGCAGTCCATACGCGTCTGACTGTCTTGCCAGAGGAGTACCCATCAGATGGGAAGCAACCGGGAGTGCAAATGGCGAAGTATAAGCACTGGATGGGGCTGCCCTTTTCAGGAGCTGCAGCCGTCATGTGGCCAACACATAAGCTTATTTGGTGACGGGAGGAAGATGCAAAGGCCAGGGCAGGGCAGGGCGTTGACAATGCTTTGGTCGGAGCAAGGCCTTGTATTTGCGAACATTCAATTACTGTCGGTCCGCCGCCGCCACAGTTGCATGGCGTTCCACACCTTGCTTGCCCATTTCCGATCAGTTTCTCACAAGATTACGTCAAGAACGTACATAAGCAGATGCATGGGCAATGGGCTTCTGCCGAAAATCCAGAGTCGCGTTCGCTACGGCGGTGTACAACGCGGCACAGGGCGTCGTAGAGGCACCAGACAGAGAGCTTGTTCTCAGCCCTAGACCGTAAGTGCCCAGTTCTCTATGGAAGTTGCTTGCACGGTTGCTCGCACCCTTCATGTCCATTCGCTCCCTGCTGCCTATCGACGAACTCATATGTGGGATTGCTCATGCATCTTCTTTAGCACGCTGCAAATCCCTTCTATTTCCCTTATAATATTTCGGTTACTATTGCTGAGATTGATCCTTGATCTTGTCGAATCATCGACACCACTCGTTTCGGATCCGGAAACTTCTCGCGCTTTTGGCATACTTGCATATGAAGCGAATATAAAGTGTGTATATTATTGAGCAGTTCGCATCGACATAGGAACTGGGCTCCGGGGTTCCACATGAACTAGAGAGGAAGCCCAGCAGCGCGCTGCATAATGTCGATGGGGCCCGCAGCCCGTGTCCGTAAGATGCCACAAATGCGACATAGAGCGGCATTACGTGACATACCAGACATTGGTCCGTCTTCGCCTTGGATGCCTTGGATCGCGATTGTATCACCGGATCCAGGCAGATCTACGCTTTCGCCCGGCAAGTCGCCTGGTCGTTGTATAAGGTGAGAGGCTGCTACGAATAAAAATTTTTTTGGAATAAACTCTTAAATGTCAAGCATTGTTTAGTCAATGGCAGGTGTTCTCGCGAGCTGTTCGGCGGTTCTCGCGACTTGGTGCATGCCGCCGTTAAGCTTGATCTGAACTTGCGAGTTGGTGTTGGGAAGGACTGACCCGGGCTGCTGCTTTATGCACAATTGCAAATGGACGCCGCACAGTCGACCCGTTGAACAGATTTGTCAGTTGGTAAATATATTTATATCGATTAAACATGGTAAGATGACGGACCATGCATCGCCTATTAATCATTACGTACCTGTACGCTCGGCTCCTGCTGCTGAGACCAAATGACAAAAACGACCTTAAATTAAAACAGCAAAATGTTATCGAGATTAAATTACTTGAATTAATTTCAGGGTTGCTAACAATTTGCGGTTTCTGCGTGAGGTTTAGGTTCGTTGTTGTTCAAATTTCGTCGACGGCTGGCGGTGGTCACATGGTCCCGACGGTCCGTACCGTGTACGAACATGCAAGGCCCACAAGTAATAGCCGTTCACCAGCAGCTTCAAACTTGTACAAAGCAGCAGTTGGCTTGCAGCTGTGAACTTACGGTGTAACAGCTGACCACCTACCCGCGCGGACTACCGGGATCATTGGCAACGTTTAGGGAGCTAGTATGGCTTCAGCAGCTTCCATTTTGGCCCTTCTTCTGGTTTTCACCACAGCAGCTGTCGACAAGGTTGCTGCACGAGCAGCCCCTAAACCGCCAACGAAATATGTTCTTGCTATTTTGGGAGATAGCTTAAGCGATACAGGTGAGTTCTAAAAAAGAAAATGGTGGTTTCACCGCTGTTGGACATATGTGGCTTTATGACGTAACAGCAGTTTACTAACTAACCCCGCAAGTAATTCATGATGCTAATGTGAATGTCGCCAAAATCCGGCAAAGAATCTGCTCGCATGTTCTCCTAAGTTTGCAATTACGTTTCGCATGTTGGTGAAAAGTGTAATGATAACTGAGGCGTCGTCCTTTCCGAGCAGCGACATGCCGTTCGGGGTCCGATGTAACAAATCGCATTCTGCATGCCTGTATCTTTGAACATATCACGGAATGATAAACCAGCGTGCGTTGAGGAGTTTTAGCATGTAGTTTAGCATGTAGGCTGCATTATGTTTCTACTTACAACAATGGTAAAATTACTTACCAGCCGCTTCAGGTTCGCGAGAACCTGAAGCGGCTGCTGCTGGTGGGCATGCATGAGCTAATGCATGCATATCGCGCACGCTGAAGACGGGTGAATACTAGAAACATGTTATCATATATGTATCATTTGTGCGTCCTTTATGCGCTCAACGCGTAACAGCAGAGAATTTTGGGCTCTGCTGACATGGTTGGTGAACATTGATGCTTGATTGATGGGAATGATAACTCGATTGACCGAAGTGTTGCATGCTGTGATACGGTTGGCGCATCCTGCTGTGCGCATCAATCCGTCTGCAGGTAACACTTTTCGTGCGGCAAAGGTCCCCGACACGGACTTCTACTGGCACGGCAGGTAAGTTATCATTAACTAGCTGCGGCGGGGCTGGTTAAGGGGTGGGACAAAATGGCGGCTTTTACTGTCTAATCACCATTTACGGTCATGTGGTGACAAGCGCAACGGTTTTGTGGACTACGTATCTAGGCAGGAGGCTAGGAAAACCTCTCTTTCCACGCATTCATGGCTTTCACTCATCGGTTATTGAAGAATTGCTATAATGTAAAGTATTCTCTTTTTTGTGCTGAGGCTCGGCATTGCTGGGAAGGTTGCCCTAAAAGGTGGGCAAGAACCTAGATTTTGGATGAAATGGGCGAGCATTCTCGGACCGAGACTCGGAATTACTCTTTGCGCAATCCGGAAGGAACGTCGAAAGACGAGGCGCTGCGTTCGGGGCCTTGGCGCGGTGTTATTGAATAATAGAGAAACCATGGTAAAATGCAAAGCGCAGAAGTCCGAAAGATGTGCAGTTTGAAGAAGTGGCCGAGCATACGGCGGTTACAAAAGTACTTTCGACGCAAATCGACCAAACATATGGCAAAGTGAAAAAGGAGAAATTATTATGAAGAACCAGTAATAATGAACTTTGTATTCGAGAACTGCAGGAAGATATGTGTACGGAGTTGAGCACTGAAAACGGGCTGTGCATCTGCAAGATTAATTAGAAAAGTATTCGAAGTAGGACGAGGGAGAGGAGGGAGACGAGGGAGAGGAAGAGGTGGGAGACGAGGGAGAGGACGGAGAGGAGAGAGAGGAGAGAAAAGAGAGAAAAGAGATGTTTTTGTTCGTCCCATCGGCGTATATCCCTTGCTTTACCCTCTCCAGCGATATCCCTCACGTCAACCAGTTGCTTTATCGTTATGCACGTTTGCATGTCAATCGTGTAAACATGGGCGCCTTCACACATACCGGCATGCAGGTACACAGATGGGCCAAACTGGGTGGACTACATGCAGCCAGCAGTCATGCAGAAGCGCGAGGTGCAGGTATGTAACACCGTGTTTGACCTACAGGCCACGCATAACTGTATACTTACATACAAACATGATCCACAACAACGTATTGCCACCTTGGATACTTGCGTGCAAAATAAGAACTACGCACTATCGCGGCTCAGAATAAATGAAAGAACACTACTGTAGTAGCTGACTGCTGAACAGGGCTCTACAGATGCTGCGTTGGCAGAGGGCTTTCGTACGTATTCATTACGCGCGAAGTATACAGTACACAGTACCTATGTACAGCTATTACAACTACTGTAAGAAGTCGTTGATTGTCATGACGACCATAAGCACATGCCGCCGTGAGATCACCATCAGAGGCACCTGCTTGTGCTTTGAGTCGGCAGCAGGCTAAAGCATCCCCCAACGCACGAACCTCGTCCTCTACCTGCCACGACTAATCGATATATCTGCAGCTGACAGAATGTATGCATGCATGAAGGCATCAAATATGAAACACAAAGGATGGCGGAACCTGGTGCTGGCAGTGTCTGTGAAATGGATCGCCAGTTGCACGGCTGTGGGAATGAAGGGCGACCTGGCCACCGGCCCTGCCTGCTGCATAATCTGCAGGTTTTCAACTACGCCCACGGCGCGGCTACTGCCTGCTCGGACAACCTCATCAGCACCTACCTCCCGTGAGTCCATCCGAAGTTAAATGAAACATGCACGAATCCAGCCAACCATTCATCCAGCCATTACCGTTATCTTTTTTTCTCTTACAGAGTGGGAGGCATTACCGTTATCTAGCGTCTATTGCCAACCAACCATTGATTTCCAGGGCGCCGTCACCTCCGATCCTCTCACTCATCACACACATCTGCACTATTAACCCACGACTTGTTGGCGCCCCTGATGTAGGTTCGTGAAGGACCTGGGTAACCAGACAACAAACTTCGTAGCTGACGTTATGTCGGGAGCAATTTCGCCTGGCCAGTACGACAAGCTGATTCCTGTACAGTGGATTGGTCAGAACGACATCAACGTGCGTCCGTGCATGTGAACGGGCGGGTCTGGGTGCCACAGACTGTCCAACGCATTGCTGGGTCGGCAGTTGGTGGTTTGGGCAGGTTGGCTGCTGGTGTATTATGCGGCCGTGGCTGGGCCAGCACATTGGTATATTGGGCCATGCATACCTAACAAGCTCCGCATCAGTGCCTTAGTTTGCTGTTCGCCTGCCGATTGTTGCCTGCCGATTGTTGCCTGGCATCTTTGCTTGCATGTTGGTTGACCGTCAAATCGAGGCAAACGTGAAACGAAAGTGCCACACCGAAGATCATGAATTAGAAGGGTTTACACATTGCATGCGCAGGCTGTTAGCATTATTATTGCTCTTTCCCCCCCGCGCCTGTTGGCTGGATGCTGCCTGCGATCTCACCATCTCACTCCTCCTCCTCTTCATCATGTTTTTCATGACGTTCGTCCGGTACCGCAGAATGCCCTGCGGCGGGCCCTTGAAGCTGGCTCGGCGCTCTCCGACACCGCCGTCGCCGCCCTGATCCAGTCCCTTATCAACTGCCGTATGGTGTCGGCACGAACCCTGGCTGGCGTCCCTGGAGTCAAGGATGTCGTACTGATACCCATGGCGCCCCTGCACGGCTCGCCTGGGGTTCCGGCTGCCTTCAAACCCAAGGTGACTAATCTGTAGGCGTGTGTGTGTGTGTGTGTGCTGAAATATCGAATGCTGAAATCTATAGGTGCGCGCGTGCGTGTGTGTGTGTATGTGTGTGTGTGTATGTGTGTGTCCTGAAATCCACCACTTCTATCTCTTGTATCGCTTTCCATCCGTTCACCGCATGCATGTCGGCCTCCATGCATCCATCCATGCATCCATCCATCCATCCTTTCGTCGTTCCTATACCGAGTTGCTTGCAACAGAAGGACAGCGGACGCGAATATATCCGTGCGTGTGCGCATCCGGTTGGCTGCATACCTGTAGGTCAAGGAGGTGGTGGCGATGGTCGCCCAGTACACGCTCAAGGCGGTGGCTGCGCTCCAGTCCGCACTTGATGCCGCAAAAGCTGGTGTCAACGTGCATTACCTCGGTGGTGACGACTTCAACTGGATCGAGGCGGGATTTACATCGATCCACCCGCCGTTCAAGCACATGGATGGTATGTACGATGAGATGCATGGTGTTTGTGTGTGGTGGTTACAGTGGGCTCCAGCAGACTCACGAAGAGTAGAGCCAGCTGGCCAGCTGGCCGTGCATCAATGCACTTGAGGCGAACGTGACAAAGTAGATTCCCACCCAAATGAGACAAACTCAAAGTCATCCTGGTGTCGCAGTTGAATAGCATAGAAGTACGCGCGCCGGCCATGCATGATGCATGCACCGAATGCAGCGGCTGCAAATAATAATGCATATTCAAAATATCATCTAGTCTATTCTTAAAATCATTACCGTCGACCGACCGCAGTCGTAGACCGGTGCGGCCGCTAGATGGTTGACCTCCGCGAATCTCGACGGATCCGAAGTTAACAATAACAACGCCTTTCGCGGCAATGTGGCCGCAAGCAATTAAGCATTGTTCTTTTTATCGGGCTCTGGGGCTAGCAGCAGCTTCGTTACTTGCTGAGGCTAAGGCCATCCGTACAATTCACGATCGTCTATAGAGCCTGCCCTGATGTATTAGATAGGGACCGTCCATTTTAGTATACCAGGTGCTATCGCTAAGTGCATTAATACCTTGGCTTTACCCTCTAGCTTTAGCTCGTGAATTCTACTTACACGCGCGCATCCTTGTATGTGTACATTAGACATACATACACAGACATATACACGCATACTATCGCCCAGCTCCTAAATCCTATCCTTTGTATGTAACGTATGTATGTATTTGCTTTCTTGAACATGTGTGCTACGCAGTGCCGTGCTTCTTAAACCCAACGAGCTCTATGAGCCAAGTGCCGGAGAATGCCACAGCATGCGACGTCCCCACCGAATATCTCTTTTTCGGTAAGGAGTTGCTTCAGGCCTTTTTCATTCCCAGGCACACTTGATAATAGTACAGATGTAAGGTAGAAGATCGCGCGTGGCTATAGTTTCTTTGGAACTGTATATCCTTTCCCGACCTAGGAGGCCTCGCTCGCTGCGTGACGACTTCATTCACTACCTGCTGCTGCTGCCCCGCCAAACCCGCCCCTCCCCCGCCCCTCCCTCTATACACGTAGATAACGTCCACCCTGAGACACGCTTCCACCAGTGGTTTACCAACAAGGGCTTTCTTCCGCGCATGCGCCAGCTGGACCTTCTGCCATAATAGCTACTGCCATCACAACAAGAGGAAGCTACAGCGGGTAGTAGATAGAGAGCACGCCGTGCTTGTCATGAAATACGTACAGAGCCGGTCAGTGATGACGTTATGTGTGCCTTGCTTGCCGGTATGTACGTATGTCAGGCAGCAGGCGTATACGCAAATGTTTGATTACTGGCTGCTGGTACATACATACAGACTCTCCGGGTGCCAGGACGTGCGTGTATGGCATTCAACGGGCAGCAGCATAAACACTAACGACGGCTTGATATGTGCCGTAGGCGAAATGTCCTGTATGTATGCATGTATGTCTACCTGTTTCACGATTCTAATATACGTGTACAGCAAATTAGCGTTCGTCCTGAGTAAATGTGTAAATGCATCACGACTAAAACTGCCATAGAAAAGGACCGCTCGGCGGATGCAGATCCCGTGATATGCCCAGAATACAACACAAAATTCTCGACGGCATGTCGATCTTGGCATTCGTGAAACTACTTAACGCAATTTCAGAGCGAAAGGGGCTTCCTTGGCGGACGGCGGGGATTCTGATTCTGAGTGCATGTGTAGTACCTGGCCGCTGAACAGGCCTCTCGAGACGCTGGCAGAGCGCCGTAGTGCGTATTTATAGACGGTGTGCGTGCCGTACCACACGGCAGCTCCTTTTGTGCATCGCTCGTGCTTACTTCTTGACGACTTGTACGTGTTGTTCACTCTACCTGGTCTCGATAGGTTGCCCCCACGCACACATCGTACACGCACACACGCACGCCTGACTGCACACGCCTGGTTGATGGAGGAATGCAAGTAAGGAACGCGTTCGCAAGTACGTGCACGTACTTGCACAGGCATCCAGCAGAGGTGCTATATGCGACCACGAAATGAACAGAAGTACCTTCATCTCAACGCATCGGTCCTCTTGGTGATGGATGACGACATAACGACGGTCCCATCTGCTGGCTACTTGAAGCACGCCAAGTGCTTCATTTCCTGCCGCGGCTTGATGTTTGGTGGTTGCAGCGTGCGCAGGCAAGTTTCCGAATTCACGCCAGGATTGCCTGGATACCATCTAAACGTTTCGGGTTAACCCCTGCTGCTGCTGTTCACACTTTCGTTCACACTCGTGTATTTTTTTCTTTCTTTTTTCCTTTGTTTGCTGAGCTTTTTTGCTGAACGACTGAGCTAATTAGATGTTTAGTTATATGTATACATGCATGCCTTGTATGTAATGTTACAAGTAGTTTCGCACAGTTTCCTCCTCTTTATTGCTATTAGGGTCTAGTAAGCTACGCCCTAGGAGTTTCGCACAAATGTGTAAGAGGCAGTACTGCTGATAATGCTTGAGCCATGTGTGATTTGAGGCAGAATAGTTATCTTCCGTTGCATCTACCGTGGCGTAACCATCAATTTTAATCCGGCTAAGACCCTAAGTCCTTCTCGTCGTGCGTGCATGTAAAAAACACGCATGGTAAAAGCAAAATGAAATCCGTGGCCACCAGCAGCTGTAGTACTGTCGTACAGTAGTGCCCACAGCTCCCACCGATTTGTTGTTACATGATTTTATTACTATTTGCTTGGTACCTAAAAGGGATGGAGCACATAGAAATCATGCCATGCCGTACGGTGCGAGGCCTGAATGAGCCACTGAAGGCCCGTAAGCCCGCTAGGCCGGCAAACCAACAGCGCGAGTAAAAACTGTCAACGGCGTGGATGCATAACTACTTCGCGCTCAACGCAACAACGCTTCTGCAATTGCAGCTAATAATCACGACTGGAACGAATCAAAACTCTTGAGACTAGCTTACTTGCTTAGGGCTTGTTCCACCGCTTGCAGCAATAGTATGCCATAATAACCCAATTGATGCCAAGGGCGACGTTATTCACAAACTTCACCAACGCAGTGCAATATCATATGAATTTAGTACATATGCCATGCATTGTCCCTGCTTGGTATTTCGGCAATTTAGACCTGCAGCTAGCTTAAGCTAGACTGTGCTCAAACGTTCAAACATATCTCGCGATCGTGTGCAGACAAAAAAAAACATCCACACGCAGAATACGGTTGTCAGGAAACCATACAAACGCCTGGATCGCTTTCTAATTGGGATGTGGATGGGATCACGAACTTTGCGGCGGCTGCCGAAGACAAATAATGGAGTCTGCTGTTGCAGAACGCGTCTGGCAGCCTGCTGCTGCTGCTGCTGCTGCTGCTGCTCTATCAACACACGCCATCATCAGCTCGCATGAGCCGAGCAGTTTTTATGTACTTGTCCAGGGTGCCCGCCCAAACGCCGCACTTTTTAGCACTAGCATTAGCACACGGAAGCAATAGCACTAAACGCCGCACTTTTTAGCACTAGCATTAGCACACGGTAGAAGCAATAGTACTCTACGTACCCTGCCCAAAGACACCTCATCCACCAAGTCCGCGTCAAGCATGCGGCCGCGGTGAATAAAGGTACCACCACAAGCCACCATTTTGGCCTGGTTACCAACTTTGCGTGTTTGTTAAATAAGCACTAGATCCACCCTTGCGATACCAGGAACGGCAAGGCGAGGGCCTGTAGGTGCCCATTCACGCTGGTGGGGTGAATACCGTCGTACCACACTTTCTCGTTGGGGTTGGAACACACGTCCGAGCGTTGTGCAGTTGTTGCAACCCGGATTGCTCGTTCCAGTACAGTCCCAGACGTGTCCTGCTCACGATGAGGGAAAATGCATGCATGCATACATACATACATACATACATACATACATACATACATACATACATACATACATACATACATACATACATACCCGTGTGGTTTCCGGAGGCTTGATCGCCCTGCGTTGCCGCAGGGTCTTCCCGTTTGAGTACTTTTCAATTTAGACCCAGTGCTGTGGAAGGGCGCGGACTTGTGCGGTGTTACCCCCTCGACGGGGGCTATCTCCCCTGGACTAGCCCAGGGAGGGAGAGGCGGAGGAGGGTAGTAGTCTCAGGAGGCTGTTTGGCGTCTTGTGGTGTGAGCTCTTTGCGCTCTTTTTTGCGTGAGGATTTCTGAGCTTGGTGACCTCCCCAGCCCGGGAAGACTCGTCGGGCTCCCGGTCGCCCAAGTCCTGGTAGCGAGCTCTCTGAGATGCTCGGTTCGTTCGGTCGGCAGGAAGAGCCCCCCAGTTGCGACTTCGTTTA
>NW_003307562.1:180789-195113 GCF_000143455.1 Volvox carteri f. nagariensis
TACATACATACATACATACATACATACATACATACATACATACATACATACATACATACATACATACATACATACATACATACATACATACATACATACATACATACATACATACATACATACATACATACATACATACATACATACATACATACATACATACATACATACATACATACATACATACAAGGAAATATAATGGAGCGAGCAGAAAGACAAGGGCGGACGGACATCGTGGGGGGCATCGGACGGGACGATCCACATACATACGTACATAAAGCGCTAGGCATGAGGATAGATTGCAGGGGCGGGGTAATGATGATGATAATGACGAATGCAACTATCAAGTTAATGCATCATCATCATCATCATCGAGGGCATCTGTGATCAGCAGGAATATCCGGTGGGGTGAGTGCTGGGAGTACGGCTAGCAGCAGGCGGCCGGGGAAACGCGGCCCACATTAGGGGGTGTGCAGGTGCAGGTGCAGGTACTCCAAACACGCACACAACGGCGACCATTGAAAACTTCGGAAGTACCACAATCCTACAATTATTTTCAAACAGTGGTGCTTCGCATACATGCATATGTATGTGTATGGGGATTTTAGCGTTGACGCGTATCAGCTTCGTCCTGCTTAGCGGGCTCAAGAACGCCTCGCTCGCTGCTACTGCCTACTGTTCCCCGGGGGGCTTCGCCTTGCTTCACGAAACCGAATGGCGTCGGACGGCCAGGCGGACATACACATACGATTTGTCGTACATCCGTACATCCCGTACTCTTCACACTCACCCTAAAGTTCCGTAGGCACGGTGTTGTCGTATCCAGCACCAGCGGCGCCACAGCTAACTGAATGGCAACCGCCCTATTCACGTCGTACACCTCCAGGGCGGGACCATCGGGGTAGCGGAGCCGCAGGGGCGCCAGGCTGGCCTCCAGCGCCGCGTTGTGGGCCGCCACTGCCGCCCTCAGCGGGGCCCTTGCGGCTTCCGGCACCAACGGTGCTGCGTCAATAGGTACCAGGTTCCACGATGCGGTCACGAGCGCTGCATGAGTTGAGGTTTACGCTGGCGCTGCCGGATCCGCTGGAGCTTCCATTGGAGGTTTCCTTAGTTTCGGAAACGTTATTCTGTGCGTGGGTAGACGTGGTTGTGGGCGTGGAAATTGGCTTGGTGGTGGTGGTGGTGGTTTTGGTGGTGGCAGCTGTCGCCGCTGCAGCAGAAGCAGCAGCAGCAGGTGCAGCTGGTGACGGCGTCAGGGCTGCCATGAGCCGATCCAGAGCAGCCACCCTGCAAGAGAGGACCCTCCCAACAGTCGTCTGCAAGACCAGGGGGTCGGCGAGCTGTGAGTCGGGCAGTGAATAGAAGTCATTGGGGCCGATGAACACGACGTACAAGCGACCCGCGGGTCGGCAGACGGTGGAATTTACCGCTGCCTGCGGCGGCACTGGACGCAGCGGCGAGCAGCTGCCGTTGGCGACGGTATCTGTCGGTGGGGGAAGTCCTATGGCAGAGCTCTCGTCAGCTGTGGCGCTGGGGGCGGAGGCCAGGTAGAGGGAGATCTGTCGTGAGAGGTTGGGCACGGTAGCGGCGACTCCGGGTACATTGCAAGTTGTGGCACCACCGAAGGCGTAATCCTGGACTGTCAGAGCCCCCGAACGGCCGGTGGCTAGTGCGGCGAAGCGGGCGAGGTAGTCGGGCCAGGCGGGCCCGTCGGTCCAGCGACCCCGGAAATAAGCGTTCGGGGTGGGAGTACGGCACTGAGTCAGGTTTAAAGAGTTCCCTGCGGGCGCACGCACGCACACGCGCCTGGATGGCTATATCCAGCGTGAGAGGTGAGAGGTGAGAGGCAGGAAACGGGGGGGAGGGCGGCCTGCGGTCGATAGGCATTTAATCCCGAACTGATGACTTTGAGAGGTCATCTTCAAATTCTTGAGGTTGTCTTTAAAATGACATAAGGGGCAGGCGACACACACGTCAGCAGGGCGGCGTGGGGAGAGCTGTCAACAGTAGCTGCGAAAAGGTTATTAAGCGGAGCGCATCTTAGTGCGTCGTGATGTAGCCTGCGTGGTGAGGTAGCCATTCTCTGAAGATGTGAAAACACGCACGCGGCCGCGGTAGTAGCAGCAGCAGCAGCGACAGGCAAAAACCTTTAAAAAAATAACCCTAATTTTGTTACTTTGCTTCTGGTCTCGTATCTCGTCTCGTCTCGTCTCGTCTCGTCTCGTATGATATTATTCTCCACGTTCGTGATTTTAAATCTTTCCAGGTCCGTCCAGCTGGACGAAAACCGACACTAACAGAACCTAACCGACAAGATGAGTCAACGGATACAGCTGAAGCATGTACCATGCAATGCGTGTAATGATGTCATCAAAACGGCGGTACCCTACCTGTATCACTCAGAGAGTCACCAAAGATGATGAGCGGGGCAAACCGCGTTAATACCTGCAGCGGCGCAGCAGTTCTGCCACTGCTGCTGCTGCTGCCACTGCTGCCACTGCTGCTGTTACCGCTGGCGTTCTCAGTAGGCCAGGAGCAAACAGACTGAAAACATGAGAATGCAATAAGTGCGAAAACAAGAATGGTTTGAGACGGGCGCTGCTGGCGGCGCTCTATTGCTGTCCGCATGATGATATATTGCTTTTGGCAGTTCGTTGTTAAGCGAGCAGGCTGTTGTCCTTCAGCTGCTGCGCGTACCGCTGCGTAAATTCAGCAATGTGTCTTCTTTATAGATCACAACATGTAACTTGTCTTGTATATGGAAAGAAGCTAGAGCGACATACATACATGGGTTCACGGGCGTAGTTTATATATACATAAACACGACCGTAGCGCTAGCGCTCCAATGACGTTGTGTGATAGTCGGTCGGAAGGACCAAACATTTCAACCGATTAATATTTTCCAACACACAGTTGTCGGTTGCGCCGGTCGGCGCTATTCCCTTTTCCGGCGGCGCTTGGACTTTTCGAAGCCCAGCAGCCAAGATAGAGACCCCCCGACGGCAACGGTCAACCGTTGCGCCCGCTAGTTGGTTGACTTCCGAGAGTCTAGGCAGATCCGAAATGACAGTAACAACGCCTTTCGCGGCAATGTGGCCGCAAGCATACAAGGATTGTTCTGTTTATTGGGCTTCTAGGCCAGCAGCAGCTTCGTGTCTTGGTGAGGAACGTTGCTTGTTGTTGGAGAGTGATTAAGCTGTTCGTATACCTCTGAAACCTGTGATGAGGAGTTAAGACTGCCCGTAAGTCGCTTTATAACCTCTCTTAGGATTTTGGTGTTGTTAGCTTTATCATTAGCTTTATATAGAATCTTCTCCCCTTTCCTTTCGAGCTGTTACGAGGGCCTCTGCCGGCTAAGAACTACTTCAAAAGGTTTCCAAGCCACCCACTGTGTAGTAGCTGGCCGCTGAAAAGGCCTCTCGAGATGCTGGTGGTCGCGCTACGCGCGTATTTGTATAGCCACCCACTGCCTCCCACCGGCAGCTGTAGATCGCTGCAAGGAATATGCAGTGAAACAAGGCGCAATACAATATGCGAATATGAAGCGCCTATATTAAATGGGATCTTGCTTCTACTGGAAGAAGGCAAATAAACGCTACAGGCAACAAAAACTGTTAGGTGTGCGACTGCGCCGACATATGGCCAAGATGACGAACATCTGAAAAACCTTAAAACCGAACTTTGCCTTTTCTGTCTATCAGGCCCCAACTCTCCGCGTGCTCATTTTTTTCGAAACCCCCACCATGCAATCAAAATGGACGAGCAAAAACAATAAATTATCTTAAATGAAATACATAAAACACACATCATGATGTATCCTCGCTCTATTCGCTCCAGCTCTGGCATACGTCTGTATGTGTCGATCGTTGCTTGGACACACATGATAATAACAGCATGTACATAACGCATGCACATCTCTCGTCGCCCGCACTGCCATGTGTCCGATTTGCTGATGACGACGTGTCACCGTACACGCACTCGTTCTTGATTTCAGCAATACGCTCATGTACGTGTGTACTTGCGTAATAAGGTCGAGTACGTCATGATGCATGTCGTGCGGGAAGCTCATGTTTATGATACACCCCTACCTGCCGCCGCTCAAGCCAGCCTGACCAGCTGACATCCAGCCACTCGAACATGAGCCCACGGAGCGGCCGCACATCACACACTCATGTCTTGCTTTGGATGGTTGCCTTCTGTGGTATCGCGGATGACAGATCCCGTGATACCCAGGCTACCACACCTTCGCGTACGCACCCATCTATCTATCTATCTATCTATCTACCTATACACACGCTTACCCGGCTCCGCTCAACATCCAAGCACACAACACTATGCACGTGCCCATCCACAGGGCCCCCCTGGGGAACCATACACTCTTAAGGGGGGAGGAGCCCCATAACCTCAAAACACAACAAAGTGCGTCAAATCACAGGCACGCATGTATACATACATACTGACATACTTACACACACTCCCACACATGGGCGGCTCCGTCGTGTGTGTGTGTGTGTGTGTGTGCGTTATGGTTGTTACAGTGGGCTCCAGACTCACAAAGAATAGAGCCAGCGGGCCAGCGGGCCGTGCCTTACTGCACTAGAGTCCTACAACCCACCCCGTCGTGTTCCGCCTGCTGGCTGCTACAGCCAACCCAGATGCTTTGCGAGTGGCTGAGCGACCAGCTGGAGGTGCGCCGCAGTCGTAGGGTGCAAGCCGTCGAAGGACAACAGGTGCTCTGGGTGGCTGCACACGTCAGCACGCTCAGCGGAGGTAGCGACCTGAGCCGCCTGTGCAAATACCGACAACGTTGTGTCCTACAAACAGGGAATCGGCGATTCGAAAAACTTAATGTTAGGTGTAAACCCTGACAGAAAAAAACAAGTAGCAGAACACATTCACAAACTCAAATTTCATGAACTATGCAGAATGTTAGCACTCACCGTGGGCCTGAGCACGCACCGACCCGTGGTGTTGAACCCGTCCTTCGCCGCCGCCAGCCCGGCGGCGATCGACGCATTCACGTCGTACAGCTCCAAGCTGGGACCGCTCGGGTAGCGGCGCCGCAGCGTCTCCAGGCTTGTTTCAAGGGCCGATTTGTGCGCAGCCACCGCTGCCGCTACCGCGGGTCGTGCGGCGTCTGGCACCAACGGCGCCAGGTTCACAGGCGCTAAGCCCCACACCATAACCCGGTCACGGACATGGCAGCCGCCACCGCCAGCTCCCCCAACTGCCGGCGCTGCCAGCAGGGCACGTTTCCGCGGGCTGCGGTGAAGATTGGATGCCGCAGTTACCCGGGCATTGGTAGCTCCCTTAACATCGACCTCGCCGACATGTCTTTCGTCTCCACCCTTGCCGTTGTCGTACATGGCGGCGTTACCGGAAGTAGCAATGGCGGCGCCATCATCGCCGCCACCACCAGCACTGCCTCGTGCTAGCGGTGAGGCCGCCGCTCCAGCAGCATAAGCACCGGCACCGGCGCTTGCATTGGTGGTTGGTGGCTGGGGAGACGGCTGCTGCTTCGGTGAGAGCGCCGCCATGAGCTGCTCGAGCGCAGCTGCTGTACAAGCGGTAATATTGGCTGCGGTCCTCTCCGTGACCCGTGGGTCGGCGATATCTTTCGAATTTAGGAGGATCAGGTCGTTATGGCCAATAAACACAAAGTACAACCGACCCGCGGGTCGGCAGCTCTGGAAGCTGTCGTTGAATGCCGCTGCCGCCGGCATCGGCTGTAACGGCATGCAACTACTACTGCCGTCGTCAGTGGTGGTGTTGGCGGTGGTGGTAGCGGCGGCAGCCGGCGCGACTGTTGCCGTACCGTTATCTGCGCTTGCGCTGGGTTGTCCGTCAAGATACGACGAAATCTGCTCAGCAAGATTGGGAACAGCGCGCGCGATACCGCCTAGTCGACAGGCTGTAGAACCGCCGTACGCGTAATTGACAACGGTAACTGGGGAGGATCTATTCCGGGCAGCCGCCATGCGAGCCAGATGATCCACCCAGTTTGGTCCGTTGGAGAAGCGGCCGCGCCAGTAGACATTCGGTGAGGGCAAAGCACAGCGAGTTTCATTGAAGACATTTCCTGCTTTTGCGAAATCATCGTTAGTGACATGTATGTGTGTATAGTTGTTACAGTGGGTTCCAGACATGTGACATGTGTTTTAGACTTGTGGATTTCCTGCTACAACAGGTTTACAACAGGTAACGCACATCAGCATAGATTTTGAGATAATCATGAAATGTTGTGAAAATACTAACGCACAAGCCTACGTTTGGAATTTCGAAAGAAGTGAAGTTCGTCACTGCTGATAAAACTTCGCTTAGGGTTTAGGTCCACTGAGAATCCTCGGGCAAAACGCATCGTGAGCGGCTTGCAGTCCTTCGTCGCCTCAAGAATCGTTCTCTAGTTATAAAATGAAAGTGTCAATGTATAGGGATCGTACCTGTGTCACTGACGGAGTCACCGAAGATGATGATGGCTGGAAACGCGCCTACCGTGGCATTAATCCCGAGGGGTTTCGTAGCGCATACAGCATCGTAACTCTTCCATAACAGCAGCGAAACAACTTGTATTACATTATTAAGGCGTAGGCGCTGAAGCCGTGATGCATACATAGTGGATTCTAACCGTCGAGCGAAGCGGCTACTTATCATGCTGCAAGTTCTATCACACAACGGATACTCTACCAGTCAGTGAAATTTGTCTCTATGTGCACAATGGGCCCAAGATATGAACATCTGAAACTTTCGATCGCCCTTTGGAATCCAAGGGTGGATCCCATGCCATGGGTACATCACGCTACACCTCCAGCGTTCGTAGTGCGCCTCGGAATATAATAATAATCTCTCAGGTTGTAATAGTTGACTATGAAGTTCACTGTTATCACCGTGGGGCAGCGTCCAGAGAGCCTGAAGCAATTCCTTCCTTTTTGGACGGGGCCATCGTGTTTAGTTTAGTTTACAATACTTATAAAGTACTTTCATCTGAAATTGGAATGATGTTATGACGCCAAGTGCGAGAACTGCTTGTACATTTTAGCCGCAACCTATGCATACTGGGCCCTACTGTATAGTAATTTCCTCGAGGGAGGAGCCAATTTCAGTTTCTTTGTCGACAGTTTCTGATTACGCCGGGGTCGGGTGTTGTTCCGTCTACGCCGAACCATTTCTTATCCATCGGCCGCTAGTGCCCCTGGCCCCAGCCCGACCCTACTGTCCTCCCGAGAGCTGCAATCTCCCACATGGTCCAGTTACATCGTACGGCATCATCATGGACGGGACCGAATCGTACCGCGGGTCTCGCAGCACCTTCTCCATGGCGCGCGTCTTGTGTCTCCTTCACCCGCGTTCCTTATAAAGCTTACAACTGCAAAGGAAGCGCCGCGCGTTACGGCCACCGCAGCGCCGCCGCAGCAGCTACAGCAGCCGTACTAGCTCCATTATCTACAGCGCCGGTGGCAGCTGACCGCATACATTGTCCGCAACTCGGGCCGCGCCGGCGCATCCTCCAACTAAAATGCTTGTTGGCTACAGCCCGCCGTCAGGATTTAAGGAGCCGCCGGTGTAGCAGCGAAATCGGCAGTAGCAGCTGCTGCTACGGCAAGACTTATGCCCCGGTCACAACGTGCCCCGCCGCCGCTGGCAGTGCCGCCAGTAGCAGCAACACCTGTGATGGGGGCAGCGGTAGTAGCAGTATCAGAGGCAGCAGTCACGGCAGTAGCGGCTGTAGCACGGAGGTGGGCTCCCAGGGCCCCCTGTCGACGGACGCATCGAGCGGGTCGTCGAACGAGCCGCCACCGGCTGCACTATCGAGGTCGAATTGCAAGGCTGGAGCAACCCCGGCGGCGGCAGCAACGGCGGCGGCGGCGGCGATGGCACCACCTTCGACCTCATCCTCTTCTTCATCATCATCGTCATCTTCACCATTGTCATTACCATTATCGTCGTCTTCGAGACCCCAGGACGATGAAATCGCACTCCGCATCGCGGCGTCACGCGCCCGCCGCGGCACCCGATTGTCGTACAGATGCCCTGCCTGCTCCATCTCCGCCGCCACGCCCGCCAACATTGCCCGCCACATGGCGCTGTGTTGTCGGGATCTGATGGTCCCCAACGAGTCGGCTTGGGCACAGGTGTGCGTGCGTGTGTGTGTGTATGTATGTATGTATGTATGTGTCTGTGAAGGTTAGAAGTATCTGACTGGGCCTGACAGTGGCCAGGGACTGCTGCCCAGCCCCAACGTGTGTGTGTATGTATGTATGTTGTTACAGGGTGGTTAACTTCGCCAGCGGCCCCCTTTCCCGGGGCAGTCCCTGCTCTCCCCTGCTAGAGGGGCACCCTAATCCGTCACCCCATCCGACTTCAGAATGTATTCGTTGGGTTCGGCAACTCACCACCAGCATCCAACCAAATCTAGCGGATCAACGGCGCATCAACTTAGTTCCTGGTCAGCTCGCAAGTTGATATTATCACGTCCTACACCGTCCATATGATGGGGGGCCACCTCCCATTTCATCACTCCTCAAACACCCGAGGAGCTGGCAGGCGGATTTGAACCCGGGTCGACTGGATCGACTGGGAGCAGAAGTCAGGCCTTAACTTCTGCCAGCCGCCTGCTGTATGTATGTATGTGTGTATGTATGTTTCTATGGTTCGCGGTTCGGGGGAAAAGGCCAGGAGCTGCATCGCTTTCCCACATGCACATACACATACTACACATACTACACATACTACACATACTACACATACTACACATACTACACATACTACACATACTACACATACTACACATACTACACATACTACACATGATGCTTATAAGCATTTTTTCCAGAAGAACAGTCTCAAAACGTTAACGAGGCTGGCAACAGGAATCAACACCTTACCTTGTCCCAGTCGCTCCTTAGCAAATCCGACCACAGAATCTGACCTGCCGTACAGGATTACCTCACCCTGCACGCTTCCTACTTCCCGTACACTGCACTTGCTTCCCGTACATTGTACTGCCATGTACAGCTTGAGTCGCTAGCTCGGGGGTATCCATCCCCTCAGCACGACGCGGTGGTGGAGCTCCTCCACGCGGGGGGGCGTCAGGAGCAGGAGCTGCGGCGGCGTGTGCTAGCGTGTGTGTTTTGGTGAGGAGGGGGGAACGGGGGGGGGGAGAAACTCTGATGATGAACTCCAAACGTTTAACGCGGGCTTCTTCCGTTTTCGGACGCGAAATGTGTACGGGTGCTGTAGTATGACCCGTGGGTCGCTGTGTCGGTCTGTTTGTGTGTTTGCTGTTCTTATTGCCGTCAGGTCGGGAGCTGTGGATCCCGAGACGGGTCTGCCGCGGCGCCTGGAGGCGGCTGAGGCAGCTCGCAGACTGGGACTGCCACCCGCCAGGTTGGAGCAGGGAGGAGGGCAAAAGTAGGGAAAGACTGGTGATTAAAAAAACTAATTGTTTTTATGCGTTTTTTGTTTATGCCGTTTTGTTTATGCGTTTGTTCTTTATGTATAGCGTCCCGCGCATCTGGTCTTGTGGCTTGTGCTGGGCTGGGCTGACCTGTGCGACGCGATTGACAACACATTCATGCGCGCGCGTGTGTGTGTGTGTGTGTGCGTGTGTGTGTGTGTGTGTGTGTATTTGTCTGTGTGTGTGTGTCTGTGTGTGTGTGTATTTGTGTGTGTATGCCTGTGTAATTAAGTTACAAATTGGAGTTGAGACTATATAAAGCCCGGGTCTAAAATTCATGAGGTAACTTTCCACCCGGGTGGGGGGGGACCCACACGACCTTGCTTTAGCGGCCGCTACGTGGAAACGCTCTACACCTGCCATGTAGTCAGCACTGCAGCAACAGCGACTTTACGCCAATTGTATAAAACCCTACTCTTAAAGCCCAACTTTCCTCTCACCCTTGAATCGCCGTGAGCCGCGGTGACGTCATCACCGCTCGGGACTCACCAGGTTGGGGCTCAGTTTGGTTTGGGGAGGACGCCGACAGCTCCTTCCTTAGTTCCTTTTGCACATGATTTACACATGATTTCCCCTTTCCCCCTTTGATACACTCTTGCCCTGGCAGCAGCTTCATCCGTGTGTGGTTCGTCCTCCCCCCCCCTCTCCCCCTCCTCCTCCCCCCCCTCTCCCCCCCCCTTCAATCCGCTGTCCTCAGGACCTCGGCGGTGTTGCAGCGGGCCATGGCCGCCGTTCCCCTGGCAGCTGATTGGGGGGGAGAACCCCTGGATGTCGTACATGAGGACGAGCATTTCTTGGCGGTTAACAAACCGCCGGGGATGCACACGGCACCCATACACCGCTTCGCAGGTACGTGTACGACATCCACATAGAGACAGGATGCTGTGCGAGTTGCCGTACGGGGCCCTCCTAATAGCGCATATCTTGTACATCTCCGAATGCGTCCACTACAGATATATTATTTTGTAGACCCTCCCGATTAGGAAAGAAAGCTCTCCTGGACGACCGTTTGAACGAGCCGCGTCCGTGCCTGTTTTGGCTACAGCTACCTGTAGGCGTGTAGCTATGGTACGTAACAATCGCGAGGAAGGCCTGTGTGATCCTTTCCCTTCCCAGGGTCCTGATCTCTATGAAACGTCGTATCCATCCCGTTCGTACTGTACGGCATGATAGGTGGCTCCGTTGTGAATAAGGTCATCGCCTACCTCAACCGGCACCGGGCTGGCAAGTATAGAGCCGCCGGCGGCGGCGGCGGCGGCGGCGGCGGCAGCAGCGGCAGCAGCGGGGATGGCATCCCGGTGAGTGTTCGAATTAACCGCGAGACACAAGCTCGCGCGGCTGCAGCTAGGCAGAGCACTAAGTTGTTGGAAATATTTATTGAAATCAGTGCAACAACAAACGGGATTCTGATAGATTTTTCTCTCATATTTTTTCCATATTGCGCTCTTTAGAGCGCTCCAAACATTTGCTCTATCCTAACTAGGTACGGAAAAAAAGGTGAAGCAGTTGCATGTACGGCATGTCGTAGGATTAATGCCATGTACGTGAGGCTCTCGGTGTTGTTGCGTCACGCAAGCGATGTTTCTTGCTCACGGAAGGTGTTTGGTGTTTGAAAATAACAGGTCACGCTCATAAACCCGTCGTACGGCGGTGCCGTACTTCCTGAGCTGATGCCGCTTCCGGAGCCGTTCTCTTTCACGTCAGCCGCCGCCGCCGCAACGTCTTCGGAGGAGCCTTGGGTTGGCGATGACGGCAGCGAGACCACGGCGGCGGCACCAGCATCCGGTCGTACAGTGCCGTACCAACTGGAGCCGTACGTACTGCACCGTCTGGACATGAATACGTCGGGTCTGTTGCTGTTCGCGAAGCGGCCCGAAGTCGTTGCTGGGATGCACCGGCAGTTCAGGTAATGACTAGTAACCGTGTTTTACTTGAGCCTGTGCTTTTTGAGGCGCAGTAATGATCACATCACCCGTCATTTTAAGGCGGCTTTTGGGCAGTTTTAAGCGTGTCTCGCCTGCTTTTGCCTGCGTAATTAAAGCTCCTTTGGGGATATATTGTTTTCCCGCAGCGATGCTTCTCCGCTTGGCTGTTTCTAATGCAAGGCCACCTATCTACCTGTTTATTTATCTTTATGTCCTTGATAGCGACGCAGTGTGGTCAACAAATTTTATCTTTTCTCTTTCCGTTCTCTGTTCCCGGAAAGATGCGCATCACATCATCCTTGTAACACTCGTGGCCTACTTAAGCTCCCTCGTTCATCTGCATATGACCACCATCACCACCGACGACAGGGAGCGCACTCTACGCAAGCTGTACTTGGCGGCGGCGGTGGGCTGCCCGAGTGGGACCAACCCGCCCTCATCCTTAACCTCCAATGCTGCCGCCACTACTGCCGCTGCAGCGGGCAGCTGCTGGGACCCGGCCGACTGCATCCAGAACGTTCCGCAATGCGGCGGCAGCGGTGGCGGCAACCTCGGCGGCGGCGGCGGCGGCGGCGGCGGCAGTACACGAGGCGGCGCCTCAGTCGACAGTGATCGCTGGCCCCCCCAAGGCCTCGTCAACCACTTCCCGCACTCCTTTTTCGTGGATGCCCCCATTGACCGCCATCCAGTGCATGCGGTGGCTCGCAGGGTTGCAGCCACGGGTGGGTACGGTACGGTGGGGGTGATAAAGGGGTAAGAAGGAGGTGGGTGGGCGTGGCTGTAGGCTGGCCCTTGGCCCCGTCCCTTCCCTTCGAGAGCTCTCCTCCTCCTCTCCATTCACTCCCGAGAACTCATGCAAGAATCTTGGGAAGTACGGGGTAATCGCTCGCGATTCGATCGCGTGAAGACGTCGTGAAAAGGGAAAAAAAGTACTTGCTCGTAAAAACCCCTCTCCCCCCCCGGCCCTTTTTCCCCCCCCCCCGCCCATCTGAGTGGCAGCAGGTAAGGAGGCATCTACCAGCTTTGCCGTACTGGCCACAAACCCACACGCCGCGCTGGGACCAGCCGCGGGCGGTTCACCCGGCCTGCTCTTCCATGAACGACCTCACGCTGCAGCTGTCATATCACCCTCCTCGCCCTCACCCGCCCTGTCTTCATTATCATTACCTCTCCAGCAGCAGCAGGAGCAGCAGCACAAGCAAGATGGCAGTTACGGCACTAGCATCGGGGCTGTAGCAGCTGCTACTGCCGGTTCCATACCCAGTGGCGCGAGTTTGATGCTGTGCGCGCCTCATACGGGTCGTACACATCAAATTCGTGTGCATCTGCATCACGTGGGACATCCCATCTTGGGCGATGACATCTACGGTGTCACGGTACGGAGTCGGTTGAGGTAGTTGGTTTCGGTTGGGCCGCGTATATCGAACTATGATTGTGATTATGGAACGTACGGGTTGTCCATCCCACTACTTCCAACTACCCAACCAACTACCCAATCAGTATTCAACTAACCAAGATACGAGTCTCCTTTCGTGAACTGGCCTCCATATGTCATCCGGCAGCCGGCTTCCTATCATCTTGCGCATTTTCCATTTCCTCATTTGAAGGAAAAGCCCCAAAACGTTAAAAGAGTTCCTCCTCCTTGACCTTGTTGATCCGCACTTTGCCGGAACTTGCTCTGTCTCTTTTAAAGTTGGTAGCAAAATTAATGAGCTTCCCCATGGAGTGTCCATAAAACCCTATCTTTCTTTTTCTATGTTTCTTTTTTCTTTTTATTCCAAAGCTGCCCCGATCTTCACTGAACATGTTTGGGTTTTCCCACAACTTTTACTGTTGCTTTTGGGCCCTGCAGGGTCCCTGGATGGGTCGGCAAGCCCTCCACGCCGCCGAGCTGCGCTTCACACATCCGCTCACTGGACAAGTTATGCGGCTGAGTGCGCCGCTGCATGATGATATGGCGGCGGCGCTGGCGGCGCTGGGACTGCCGCAGCCTGACGTCGCAACGCTGGCGGAGGCCGCAGCTGAAGCGGAGGAGTGGTGCCGTACTGCCTCTCACGGTAGAGGAGGAGGAGGAGGAGGAGGGGCCGAGGTGAAGCGGTGTCGGGGGGATCGGTAACACTTGGAACTGTGTGTGTGTGTGGTGGGAAAGACGGGGTTGTCTGGGGGAAGGCGAAAGGGGGAATCGGACTTGTTTCGTACCTTTCAAAGCGGTGATTGACGTGCGACGTGTGTACTCGTCTGTGCCTGTACGCCTGTTGTTGGACTCCGCATCTTGGAGCCGCTGGTGCGAGCACTTTTCTCGTCGGAGAACAAGCTGTAGTTGCTATATCGTTTCCGCGAGTTAGAAGCGCGTTTATGTCAGCAGCAGCGCAGCAGACGTGACATCTTGATCCAATACCCAGGAAGTGGTTGAATGCGGAGGGGGAGGGGGAGGGGGGAGGAACGCTCTGATACGGTTGGCGGAACAGCAGCGCGCACGGTTTGCCTTGCCTTACCATTTTCATAAGGGCAAGCATTTCTCCAGTCGTGGTTTTTCTCTTAGGTAATCGGAACGTCGGCTTCTTTTTCGGGACCTTTTCCATATGCTGGTTTGTCGCTTGTGTGTCTTGTCGCTTTCATAAACGTCTCTGTATCTATGTTAACGATTAATTTACGTAGGCTTGTCTCGTGTTTGACGCCTAATTGGGTTCTTTCTGGCCTAACGTTTACCGCTGTATACTTGCAGTTTATAAACTGCAATTGCCAATTCTGCTCAGCTTTTTGCCAGCGCCAGAGGGTGGATCGGCTGATTTGCAAACGTGACAGTGTGACTGCAATTCCCTTCTTTTTGCACATCTTCAGGGCGATTTGACGCAATGCGAGTGCGTACATTTACAAGCGTGACAAAAAAGCTTGACCGTCGGCATGTTTCAAATTGGATGCACTTGACTGCTGCTAAGGAAATG
>NW_003307562.1:207598-275021 GCF_000143455.1 Volvox carteri f. nagariensis
GTTGGGGGAAAAGACGAACTACGAGCGAGTGAAGGCAAGGCTGCTGCGGCAGATGTAACGGACCGGGGTGTGTGGGAGAGGCGGAACCAAGCGATGATGCGGGAGAGGGTTGTCCCAGAAGGTTCCCCAAAGGCGGCAGCCCTTTGGCTATTTCCCTTTCGAAAAATCGATGTGAGGTTGAGGTAAAGGCCAGGCGACGACTACGGCGGTGGTGGCGGTGGTGGTGGTGGTGTGGGGGGGGGGGGGATATTTTTGGCGGGGGAAGGTGCACGGGGCGAATGGAATGGAAGAAACCGCGGCGGGGAGAGGAAAAAGGAACTTCCTTAGACCGCAGACCGACTTTCCCATTCTCTTCAAACAACACATACATACATACATACATACATACATACATACATACATACATACACACATACATACATATATAGAAAGGCGGCTGGAACGGGCGGTTGGAACCCCGCGACACAACAGCCAGCCGCAGAAAGCACAGCAGATCCAGGCGCAAGGGCCCCAACAGCGGCGGCGGTGGATAACGGGCTTCTCCTCCCCGTTCGCTATTTTCCGGCCCTGGGCTCCCGGCTTAGAAACCCACAGTGTAATCTAAGTCATACATACATACATACATACATACATACATACATACATACATAGAAAACCCAGCCCCATGGAACCCGAAACCCACCTCAGCCCGGAGAACAGGACGGTGCGCTGCGCTCCCCAACCGCCACCGCGAGGACCACCAAGCGGGCGCGGGGCAGACCAGTCCTGCTCCCCGGACTGTACGGCCTCGTCCACGGTGCCGTACAGCATAGCCTCCGTCACCGGCAGCACCTGCTCTCGCGCATATCCACCCATCCATCCGTTAGTTCGTCTGTCTGTCTGTCTGTCTGTCTGTCTGTCTGCCAATTTGGCTGAGTCTGTCAGCCCGTTTGTCAATCGGCCACAGTTTGATCTTCCCGTTAAAAATTTAGACATCACGCCCGCCACGAACCGGACCGTCAGGGGCCGCTCACTCACTCACTACTCACTCACTCACTTACCCAACACGGAGTGACGAAGACACACACGCACACGCACTCTCTCTCTCCCGTCCCACACCCCGCCCATCCCGCCCCACCTTGACCACATGTCCGCCTGCCGAGTCCAGCAGTGCTCGCACCACACCGTGCTCCTCGGGCCGGAAGCCGGCCAACACGACGGCCTGGAAGGGGGGCCGGTGCCCAGTGACCCCGGGGGGAGGTAAGAGAGGAATCCGGGGGGCGCGGGTTTCCCTAAGAGCAAGCAGCAGCAGCAGCAGCACCAGCAGCAGCAGAAGCAGCAGTAATAACAGCAGTTGCATGGCTCCAGCAGTTGCAGGTTGCAGGGCCCTAGCAGTGTAGCAGCAGCACGAGGAAGGTATGTATGTCAGACGTCAGATGCAAATTGCAGACACGGGTCACGTACGGACGTCATAAGCCCCCAGAAGTCCAGACATCCGTACCTCGGGTCCGTACACCTCGCCCTCCTCCTCAGCCTCCACGTCAATCGACCCCGGGCCCAAACCCAGGACGGGGCCCCCAAGGGGGGGCTGCAGCGTGCTTTCCTCTGACAGGCGGTCTCCCCGCTGCTGCTGCTCGGCCCATGCCCCCTCCTCCTCCTCCTCCTCCTCCTCATCATCATCCTGCCCCTCTTCCTCCTCTTCCTGCCCTTCATCCTCGAGCTCATCATCCACGTCTGTAGCTCCTCTGCTCTTGTACTCCCCGTCATCCTGAACAGACCCGCGGATCCAATGCGGCTGCCGTTGCAGCTGCGGCATGTTGTGATCAGACCGCGCCTCCTGTCGTGTGGATGTTGCTGCAGAATTCAGAGGGTTTGTACGATGGTTTCGGAGTGGAGCTCCGGAATTATCCGCGGAGGGCGGCCAGGCTTGCAGCCCGCTTGAACCCAGGTTGACGCCTTCGGGGTCTACTTCTGTTGCGTCTAGCTGCCGCAGGGCCTCCCACACTTCCTCTTTTGTAAGGCCCATCTCCTTGTAGTACTGTTCGTCCAGTACGATATCGTCCAGGGAGGGGTTGTCCTCTGGCCGTTGTCGGTCGTTAGGGTCCTCTGGAAGCAAACGGAACCGTGGTTTTCTGTTGTACGGCTGGGGCTGCTGGGCCTGCTGATGCTGCTGGGTTTGCTGCTGTGTGGTTGCGAGTTGGGGAGGAGAAGAAGGCTGCTGCGGCTGCGAGGATGGAGAAGGAACGTTACGTGAGCTTTGGGCGCCGCTGCCGCCTGGCGTGGCGGGCGCGGCGGCGGCGCCAGATGTGGACAGCCGACCATGCCTAGCACCAAATTCGTTAAGGGTGGATCCAAAGGTCTGCACACGATATCCGGAGCGGGTCAAGGATGCACGCCGGCGGCGACGGGCGGTTTCGTGGGAGAATGCTCGCAAGCCGAATGGACCCTTGTAAGCAGGCCAGCGACACGCTTGAGTGGGGTTACATAGAATGACTTCCATCTCTTCAAATTGAAAAAATAAACTGGCTTCCTTTCAGGGGCGGCTGGCTCAATCGTGAAATGCCAAATCGTTTGCGGCCATCGAAACACCCTACCGGAAATTATCCAGCTCAGGCAAATTAGGATAATGTTCAAATAAATACATTTCCTTGCTAACTGTGCTTGCCTGTCGAGCTGAATTCCGAGAGGCCGTACGGCGTTACTGGAAGCCTGCTAAACGTCGACTTCGTGTAGAAGTTTAAGTTAAGCAGCCTCGTCATAAAACTGAACCCATATTATTCGTTAATTGCCAGCTCCGTCGCGGCGCATGGTCAACCCCCGCTGGTCAAACTGCTGGACAATGTCCCCAACAGCCAAAGCCGCTGACGCGTGTAGCAAACAAGTAGGCCCTTATAATCTATTAAATCGTTTTACAGCTGCATCGTGACTAAATGGCTAGCGAGGACCTCAACTTACGGGTCCAACAGCTGTCGCAGTCGCTCTTGGATAAAGAGCGCGATCTCGTAGCCAGCCGGAATAGCCATGCCTTCCTTAAACAAGACTTGGAAGCTGCACAAGCGCAGCTGTCAGCAGCCCGCGAGGAGCTGCGGAATGAAGCGACAAAAAACTCGCTATTGGAGCAGCGCCTCAAGCGCATAACAGACGAGCTGCAGCAGACCCGCAACGATCTGGCTAGCTCCGTATCGGAGCGTGACACGCTTAACCGAACACTTGGGTGGGTTTGGACCGAAGCCTTTGCATCACGCACCCCGGGGATGAAGGGCCCTCCTCTCTCCCTTTTGTTAACCCTGCTCCTTCCCCAGGGGGCCAAGCCCTGCATTCCCATCTTCCCTCTCTAGGCCCTGCTGGCTCACCCTTTCTCCTGTCCTTTCTGATTGTCCTTCCTCCCGGGCCCCCGCATCTCGCGCTAGGCACCTATTACTCCGTCACCTCCCACCGTCTCGGAAACATCACCGTTTTTCTTCTTCCCGTCCCCCCCTTCCCGCTACCTGCCCAGGCGCGTTCATGACCAGCTTAACAACCTTAAGTCAGAATCTGCGGCCAAGAGCCTCCAGATCACAGAACTCCAGCTCCATTACGATGGCGTCCTAGCTGCCAAGGAGGAGTCCATCCGCAGCCTTCAGGCGCTCCTAGACAGCCAGCAAAAGCAGCTTCTGGAGCAGCAAGCCGTATGGGAGGAACAGAAACGCAGTCTCAAGGCCAGTTTGGTGGACTCCTCCTCCGACAAGCGCGCCGCCGCAGGCCAGTTGGCGCTGGCACAGGCACAGGCCGTCGGCGCGGCGGCACAAGCCGCCGCGCTGGCGGACCTGCGCGCGAAGCTGGCCGCGGCTGAAACCGCGGCACTGAAAGCCGCGGAGCGGGAACACAAGCTTATTGAGTTACTGCGACACCGAGAACGTCAGGTCGTAAAGCTAAAGCAGAAGCGGAATAGCCAGAGCGGCGCCGCCGCCACCGCCGGCCGTAACACTGCTGGCGGCGCCGCCGCCCCCGTGGCAGCCGCCAGCCCCGGCTGCGGCAGTGGCGGTAAGCCACACCGCGAAGTCGTCGAAGACCGTGAACGCGGTGGAGCCGACGCTCTTGGCGGTGGCGGTGGACGCAGCGGCGGCGGGGGCGGTGTCAGCATCGCCGCACGGCTCGCCGGCGCCAGGGTTCTGTTCGCCGGAGGCGTTAGCAGCGAAGAGGACAGTTTCTTTGCGGACACAGCCACATCGCAAGAGATGAGTGCTGCTTCTCCGCTTCGACGATCTGGCACGACAACTGGCGGGTCCAAGGCGTCTTCGGCCCGGGACAGCTCCAGCAATAACTCCCTGCACCTGGCGTTGCAGGTAGGACAATCGAAAGTTCTAGCGACCGACAATCGAAAGTTCTAGCGACCAGGCCTTGTCAAGAGTCAGCAGACCACCAAGAAAACTGAAACACCTAACAGGCATATGGTCCGAAATCAAATGAGATTTTTTCCGGGCTTTAACAAAATGCCGGGAAACACGAGCAGCAGCGCAGCGGGCCTTGAAGCACTGCAGGTTTGTCCTCATATCGGCATGTGTATGGTGGACGAAAACACCGCATACCTGCGATGCCGCACGAACGGCAGCCCTCTGCACACGTTTCCACACACACACACACACTCTCTCTCTCCGGGACGTAGCCGCTCACATACCCATGCGATGCAACTGAGCGGCGCATCATCCTTTCCCCCGGGGGGGGTGATCCCCACGTCCCCCCGTGGGCCGCACGCAGGAGGAACGGCGGCGGCACGAGGCGGTCAGGTCCCGGCTGGCCTCTGCGGAGCGGGAAGCGGATGACTTGCGGACGCAGCTGTCCAGGCTGCGGGCTCAGGTGCGTGTCTGTTTTATCTTGTGTTAATAAGGGGGCTCCCCGTGAGTCATGGCCCTCCCAGGGCTTTGGAGAAAAAAAGCCGCAGACTTGGGTATGGATCCGGGGCGAGAGCAGATTCTGTGTACATCGGGCCGTCGTGGAAGCTTCTGGAATGGAAAGGAACGTTGTCAACCCTGTGGATAGGGTGCGAGTGGGAAGGGGTGTTCAACACACCGAGTTTGCTGTATGCAGGAGGTGAGGGAGGTGTGTGTTTCAGAGATATCGGTGATAAACTTAATGCCCGGTGCGGTGGCTGGGGGGTTAGGGTGGGAGGTTGGAGGGCTGATTGCCGGGGGTGCCTGGTAAGGACGACCGTGCGGGGCTGGGCTGGCAGGGCTGGGAAGAGGAATGGGCTGATGAGGGAAGGGGAGACGATCTACTGGACGATGGCCAGCCTTGTCTTCCTCCGCTAGGGCCTGAAAGCTGAATAATGCACCTGGCGAGCTTGGTAACGTTAATGGCGGGGATGATGAGCTGTCTCTCTACTTCTCCGTCGCTGTCATTGTCAACGACCTGCGTTCCTCGTTGCCTTGGTGGTGCTGGTGGTTATACACAAAATGCCGTTGCAGTTGGCGGAGGCGGCTGCTGCTGCTGCTGCCGGGTCTGGCGGAGGCTCCAACGTGCAGCTGGCGGATGAGCTGCTGCGTGCGCACCGCAAGATTCAGGTAGCGACGTTGTGTGTGTGTGTGTGTGTGTGTGTGTGTGTAAGGGCGGGGAGCCGGAGGTCCTGTTCTCAAAGGAGAGAGAGAGAGAGGAATGGCGGGATCGAAGTCCTGTGTGCCCTGCGATTTGTGCCCTGCAATCTGTGCTGCAATCTGCAGCCAGCAAAGAAGGAAGCACTTCTATTTGCATCCGCTGCAACGCAGCCGGTCATTTACCGACACTGTTGTCTGGTGTGGTCGGTTGCTGGCAGTTGGGATCCCCCCATGATCCGTCCCCGACATCGGTGTTATCCCTTCTTCACTCAATCCTCCCCTTCCCACCTAATCCACTGTCCTCCCTCTCTGGTAACTACTGACTTCCCGCCTTCCTGACAGGAGCTTGAAACCCAGCTCAGACGGGCGAGGGACGGAGTCGTCATGGCCGCGTCCGAAGCCGCGGCGTCCACCTCTCCCACAGTCAGCGCCTCCCGGGTCGGCGGCGGCACCCCCGACGGCAGTGGCAGCGGCGGCGCCGCCGACCTGCTGACGCCGCTGGAGCATCTGGCCCTTGTACGGCAGCGGCTGGTACGGCAACGGCAGGAGTTCGAGCAGTTGCTGGAGCGCGTTGTGGCGGGCGATGCGGTGTTGCTGCGTAGCGCTCCTGGCGGGGTGCTGATGCCGGAGGACGTCAAGGGCCTTATGGAAAGGCACCTCTCCAGGGTGGGTGGGTGGGTGGGTATGTGCGGTTCTGCATCATCCCCCCGTGTGTGTGTGTGTGTGTTTTGCACGATTGGGTCACGAAGACGCGCGTGCAATGCCTGCCCTGTTACCGCCGCCATCACCACAACCCATCATCCGCATCTCTATCAACAACAGATACAGACACCTTACGGCCCCGACCCCACCTCCTCCATCCCTCTTGTCCACCAGTCTCCCTTTAATCATCCTCCCCCCTGCCCCTCTCTTTGGACAACGCTGGCAGTTCATTTCTGGTTTCCTTGCATGTAATCCCCCTCCCCCTCCCTCGGCAGCACCTTCACTCGTTCGTGGTTCGTCTTTCCCCCTCCCGCTCCACATCCCGCTCAATATCCCGCCATACCCCTCTTTTCCGCAGATCGACACGCTGGCGTCCATGTCAGCTCTTCCGGAGGGACGTCGCCTTGGTGACCCCCTAGGCGGTGGCTTCTGCGGCGGCGGCAGCCAAAGCCAAGGCCATCAGAACCCAGGCCAGCATCAGCAGCAGTACCAGCACAGTCTGTTTGTGGTTCGAGCGGCGTGGAGTACCCTGCGGCGGGCGCTGATGTCGTTGCAGGAGGGGGTGTCGTCCTCGCTGGACGTCAAGGCCAACCCCGCGGTAGCCTACCTGCAGGTGGGAGCTGGAGGGGGAAGGAGTGCGATCAAGGGAGGGAAGGGAAGGGAAGGGAAGGGAAGGGAAGGGAAGGGAAGGGAAGGGAAGGGAAGGGAAGGGAAGGGAAGGGAAGGGAAGGGAAGGGAAGGGAAGGGAAGGGAAGGGAAGGGAAGGGAAGGGAAGGGAAGGGAAGGGAAGGGAAGGGAAGGGAAGGGAAGGGAAGGGAAGGGGAGGGGAGGAAAGGGCGGCCTGCTGCACAGCTCACTCCATCCGTCCTGTCTTTTCCCTTCACCCATCCTGTCTTTTCTGCCTGGTCTATCTGTATTTTTTAGGCGTTTCGCTTGCTTTCCAGACTTGCTTTTTTTGTCCATACGCCCTTTGTTGCCTGCCTATTGATCTGCTGCCGTCCGCCTTTCCTTGCGCCAGGGGGCCGACTTCCTGTCCCGCATCATGCGCGAGTGGACTGTGGGCGACAAGGTGGCGCTGGATACGGCAGTGGAGAGCTCCATGAGCGCAGCGGTGGCGCTGGTGCAGGAGGCGGCGACGCGGTTGCAGGTACGCGGCGCTCCGGCAAGCACAACGGAGGTAAAAGAAAGGAAGAAGCGGTCTCCGGACGAAAGCACGAGGGCACGAAGCTACCGGCATGAAAAGGAATTCTCCTCAAGGGAACAGTTGCGGGATGGATAGTTACCGAAATCGATGGCAAGGTGACAAGCGGACCCAGATAGGAACCAATCGTGATTGAGCCGGCAAACAGGACATAATGTGTGAGTGGCGCGCCCGAGTATTGTTCCAACACGAACCGATCTCCGGGTAGTAGCGACGGCGTGTGGGAGACGAAAACCCATTGGGTTGGGTACCCTGCTGGGAGAGGGGTGGGTTGGGGTGCGAGCGACGCCGTGCTGAGGCCAACGGTTTTCCGTCTTCCTTCGTACGCACAAGTCACACACACACATGGCATGCCAACCTCGACCCTCTTTCTCTCGGCGCAGTTCATCATGCAGCAATACACGCGCATGCATGACCGTGTCCTCGGGGAAAACCCCCTGGGGGAAAACCCCTCTCCCATGTCCATCCGAGCGGTCTTCCCCCCTATCCCTGTTTACCGCATCGCTTATCCATAAACAAACCCACATATGCACGCATATTTTTGCCATGTTGCCTCCACGCCTGCCTCAAACCTCCTCTTCCTCCCCGCCCAGGCCCATGCCGTAGATTCGGGTGTGGTACGGCAGCAACTTCAGGAGGCGCAGGACGAAGTGGCTCAGTTGCGGCTAACTAATAACATGGTGCAGGCGGAGGGCGATCGCCGTCTTGCGGAGAAGCGGGTAGAGTTGGAAGAGCTACGGAGCGCGATGGAGCGGGCACGGTCGGAGGCGGCGGTAGCGCAGGCGAGTGGTTGTGTGGGTCGGGAGGCGAGTGGTTGTGTGGGTCGGGAGGCGAGTGGTTATGTGGGTCGGGAGGCGAGTGGTTGTGTGGGTCGGGAGGCGAGTGGTTATGTGGGTCGGGAGGCGAGTGGTTATGTTGGGGGTTCGAAAGAGGATAACGAGGGCATGGGGTTCCAGGAGGCTCGAGGGTGGAGGCACCCCGCGCGGCCGCGTGATCGTAATCACTTCAGGAGGCTGGGCTGGGCGGTTTGGATGGTTTGGAAGGTTTGGATGACCGCTGACCCAGCCGGAAGCAAGGAGGGCCCACCAACTTGCTCCCTCCACTGCGCACTCCACCTACAGTCATTCACACTCACACGTCCTGCATGAAAGCCGCCGGCTCTGTTAGAGGGCGTTACAGCCGCCGGCTCTGTTAGAGGGCGTTACAGCCCCCGGCTCTGTTAGAGGGCGTTACAGCCGCCGGCCCAGGGATTCTGGTCCCACGTTCCTGTACCCTGGGGTACTGCGGTACTGCAGAAAGAGGCGGCTGCGCGTCTGAGCGAGTTGGAGGCGGCCCGGACCCGAGCGGAGGCGGCCGAGGCGGCTGTGCAGCGGGCCGAGGCGGCGGCGGCAGCGGCAGATGCGGAGCGCAACCGGCTGCGAAAGAACCTGACGGCGCTGGAGGGAGACAAGGTGGGTGCGGATCCTGGACTTTGACGATTTTCTCCCTAGGCGCTAGTTTACTTTCGCACATCACACATTGCGTCTTTTTTCCCCTCTCTTTCTTTCTCTCGCTCGCTCGATCTCCCTCTCTTTCCTTCCTCTTCGTGACTCTCAGTTCAACGACTAGAGGACGATAATGGCCTTGCGTTTGACTGCCTTGCTCCTTTGCTTCTCCCGATTCAGTTTCAATGCACAGAGTATATGTGCCGGGTGGTGGTGGTGGAAAGGTAGGCCCTCTTCCCCCATAAGCATCCGAGTAAGAGCCTTGAACTCCAACCCGCCTCGCCGGCCCTCCTGTCCTTATTGGCACTCGATCCTCTGCTCCCTGCATGTTTATTTCCCCTCTCCCTCTTCTGCACCCCCCCCGGTGCCCGCTCGGCCGCCCGCCCGCGCACACATGGCTGCCCCTGACAAGTGTGCAGGGCAGTGCCGAGGCCGCTGCTCACTCCAGGGAGGAGGAGCGAATGAAGCTGATGCGAGCACTGAGTGACGCGAACGCCACTATTGCGCTGCTGCACGACAGGTGTGCTTGTGTGTGTATGTGTGTGTGCGTTTGTGCGTTTTGTAAGCTGCTTGTGTGGGTGTGGGAAAAGGTTAGAACGGCATTACCAGAAGGAAAAAAAGAGCTCGGGGGCTGGTTTTTGTGTATGTACGTGTGTGTGTGCGTGTCGGAAGTGACCATCGCCTACGTATGTATGTGTATGTGTATCGTTGTGTATTGTATTAGACCGGGCCTAACGCTGAACCTTGGCGGGAGGAAGCAATGGCCCTCATCTATGGAGGCCTGCGCACACAAACACGCGCACACGCAGTGTTCTTCGCTTCACCTGTCTTTCCCTGTGCGCCTTGGGCATGAGCGGTGTTGCGCTTCCCTTCCTTGAAAAGTGTCCACACATCCCCACCCCCCTCAAATCCCCCCCCCCCACCACCCGCACTGCTTCCCCTCCAAATTCTAAACCCCACGTGTTCATTGCTTCACGCTTCAGGCTGGATGCCTACCAGGCTGTCGGCAACAGCCAGATCAACGCCCTCAAACATAAGATCCGTGACGTGGTCACCGCGCTGGAGTCGCCCAGCCTGCCGCAGCTCCATGCCATGATGGTGACGGCGGCTGCCGACGGCGACGCGGCCGCCGCTGCAGCAGACGGCGCCGACCTGGCGGCAGCGGCGGCGGCGGGCGTGGGGCCGGTTCGCATCATCGCCACCACCACCGCCGCCGCCAACAACAGCGGCACTCCGCGACGCGCGGCCAGGCGGCCGGGGGGTGTCCTGTCGGAGACCTCTCTGAACTCCCTGGCGCTGGGGTAGGTGGGATCCGGAAGACTGCGGTAGCGTTAGCGCACATGAGAGAGCACACATAGATGACCAAGAGGACTCGGCTTGAAGACCCAGCTTGTGCAAACCCTAAAGAGAGGGACTCGCACAAAGGAACGGAAAAATACTCCGTGAGAGGGCTCAAAATTTACACACATAACGGCACAACGAGACTATGTCTATGACTATGTTTCTGACTATGTCTATGACTATGACTATGACATAGTCGCGAAGAGGATAAATGGATACGCGTTGTCTGTCTCGAAACCCTCTGCGTGTCTCTCAAGACCTCAGTCTCTCAGACCTTTTTGAACCCATGCGAAATGAAGCACTAGGGTTGCTTTCTTTGGCGCCGTAGCTGCGCGCGCCACACGCACACACACACACACACACGGTTTCGGAGCTGTTTTTATTGTCGTCTGGTCCCGTGTACCCAAAAACAGGATTCGGACGCCAAGCAACGGCGGCGCTGCCGCCGAAGGCGGCGCAGACGATCCGATCGCTGTGAGCGGCAGCCTGGTGGCGGCGCTGGACTCCGCCGCCGTCAGCTGCAGCGCCGCACTTCACCGCCTGGCGCTTCTGGAAATGGCGCACCACGACGTGGATCGCGGCGTTGCGGCGGTTGCGGCGGTGCGGGCGCAGCTGGCGAGCGCCACGGCGGAGATGGCCGCGGGCAGGTGGATGGTGGATGGGTGAGGGGTAGGGACAGCAGGCGTGATGTGGTGTGAGCATGTGTACTTAGCTGACATGGTGGCGTGATGTGGTGTGGTGCACAGGGTTTCCTTCGGCGATGTCCTCCTCACGGAGCTGCTACACATGCTGGATGACTCCGCAAGCATGCCCTTCGCCGGCGGCGCGGCGGTGGCGAGTCAAGGGCCGTCACCGGCCCATGGGTCGGCTGGGTTGCACACGCCGCGCGCGAAGAGCGCCTCCTCGGCCCCATGGGCCGGCGGCGGCGGTGGCGGCGGCACGTGCAGTGCAATGGCACTGCGGGCTCAGCTGGCTGTTGCACGGGACCAGAGCCAGCACTTGATGCGGCACCTGAAAAACATGGAGGGGCTGCTGCTGGCACTCAAGGTGGGGCTGGTTGTAGGATTGAGGGAAGCGGCGAGTAAACAGGGAAACAGCGGGAAAAGAAGGGAGTGAGGGAAGGTACCAGTACTGGTAAAATCCAAAATCCCAAACCCTAAAGACTAAAACACTAAGTACCAGTACTGGTACTGGTGTTGAATGAGGTGTTGCTACTGATCTCTACACCCTCATCCCTGCCCTCCGACTCTTCCATCCATGCTCAGTCCGCGTTGCCCGAGTGGCTTGAGCTCGCCACCGCCCGTCTGTCCGCCCGACACCGCACGGAGCTCAGTCGGCTGCGGGGCACCCTGGGGGGGCAGCTGGCGGCGCTGCGACGGGACCTGCGGGACATGAAAGCCAGCTGCCACGCCACCTTGGCGGACACGGCGGCGGCGGCCGAGGAGGCGCTACAGCAGGTGCGTCGTGGTGGCGGTGATGGGGGTGATGGGGGTGGTGTGATGGTGATAGTGGTAGTAGTGGCGGGATTGTCGTTGAGAGCAGGCAGACGACGACATGTGGGTGTTGGGGTGAAAATGGATTGGAACAGATAAGAAAAACGCAGCATAGGAAGGTCAGCGAAGACGGGGTCACGCCCACCTGGGGAGGGGGGAGGTGTTGGGAACACTTTTTACTGTGATGTGTTGTGTCGTTGCCGAAAAGGAGGTTTGGAAAGGGTTTTGGAGGCGCGTGCATGAATGGGGGGATGGAGTATTCAGTTAGTGTACCTCCCCTTCGGTTTCCCTTTAGGGGATGAAGTCATCCCCTTTAGGGGAACCAAAGGGGAAGCATGCCATTTTCATGCCGCAAGTGTTTACCCCTTGGCCTAGCCTGGTCTGGCCCAATTGATGGCCCGACCTGGCCTGGCCTCGGCCATTGCCCTTCACAGCTGGACATAAGCTCTTTTAGTCGGCGTCGCTACGTTACAAGTTACAAGTTCCGCACACAAGTGCGGGTGTGTCCGTAAAACCGGGGGGGCCATGGCCAGCGGCGCGTCGGTAATGCGCCGTGAATGTCCCCATGGTGCCCTTCCACCCTTCCACCGCCTGGGCACCCGCCCCCCTCTTGCCCTGGCAGCAGCTTCACTCGTTTGTGGTTCGTCTTTCCCCCCCCTGCAGGCACGTCGTATGGCTGCCGCCGCTGACCTGGATCGCACCGAGGCCGCCAAACACCTGGAACACCTCACTGAGGATCTAAACAACCTCAGCGACAATATATCCACCGTTGCTGCCACTACTGCTGCTGCCACCGCCGCCGCCACCGCCACCGCCGTCGACGGGTCCTCAGCACCACATCCAATACACACCAATACCGCCGCTACTGCAACGTCGCCGGCTCCAGCTTCTCCGTCCGCTACCGCTACGGCGCGCGGTGCAGCATTCGGCGGGGCCAGCGGCGGCGACGACGACGGCGCGCAGCCGGGCGGCCTGTCGTACACCTTGGTCCGCACGGTGGTGTCGGCGGCGCGTGTGCTCCCGGACCTCCGCGCCAGCTGTGAAAAAATTCGGCGTGACGTCGTAATTCTGGTCGCGGAGCGAGACCGGGTGCGGGCCGCCGCCGTCGCCGCCGTCGCCAATACGACATTGGTCGTACGGTCGGTGGCGGAGGCAACGCCGCTACCGGAGGTGCTTGTGCTAGCGTTGCTGGTAAGGAGCGCTGAGTAGTGGCTTGTTGGCGGCAGGATGCTGGTGTGGGTAATGCTTGTCGGCAAACCTCTTCTCCAACGAATGCCTCTGGGGCATGTGCAGTACCGGGCGCGATATGGGCGTTTGGAGAAGGGAAGAAGTGGGTTTTGCCCACGTTGCCGTCCCCCCGGCCACCGTTGGTTGGGGGTTGCGGATTGTGGGTACGTCATCTGCATTACCTCATGGACATCTCTGCTCTCTGTGAGGCAGTGCAGTCCCTCTTACCCCCTCTCACCCTTTTTTCCCAAAGAAATCACAATGCCCCAGCGCGGCTCCCTCAAGACCGCAAGAACCCCTTGTTATCTTCCGTTTTTATCATCTTACGAGTCTTATGCCTCCTCTTGATCCCCGCTCCCCTTCCATTTTGCCTTCGTTCGTCCCTTTCGTATCCCTCTTTTTCTTATCCCTCCCCTTCTCCTCCTCCTTTACGCGTAATATGTATCCTTCAGAACCAGCTCACCTCTCCGGAGCAGGGCCTTACGCCCTTCTGGTGCGCCAAGCTGCGGGAGTGCGTGGCGGCGCAGATGGCGGCGGCCCAGGCGGCCGCTGCGGAGGGGGTGGTGAAGTTGCAGGTGGAGCCGCTGCGCCTTGATGTGGACCGTCTCAACAGCGAACTGAAGGCCTCCAAGCGCAGAATCGCGCTGCTGCAGGTGGGCCGGGCCACCGTTTGCTCCCGTCCCCCGGTCGTTTCCCCGTCCTCCTCCTCCTCTCCCTTCCCTCTCCTCTGCCACCTCCGCACCCTCCAATTAAAACTCATGACACCGTCTCCAATTTTTATTAAAATTATTTACGTCATGTACGCCGACACTCTCCCCTGGGGGCGCCTCTGTCAACCCCCGAATCTTCACCTATCCCGTTCCGCACTGTCCCCATTCCTTAGGCGTGATCGGTGATTTCCAAAACCAGCAACAAAATTCGTGATTCGTGAGATTCGGTGGTGGGAATCCGTCCTTGCTTCGCATCGTCATCAACAAACAAAACCTCCCAATCCATAGGCCCAGGCTGCTCGCTTTCTTGAGGACAGCGGCACGGCTCTGGAATCGTGCCGGAGGGCTGCGGGCGAGGCGGCTGCTGCGGTGCTGGATTCCGTCATGGCGGGAGTGCGGGAGGAGGTAGCGGCTGTGCGGGTAGGTTTGGGAGGAGCCTTTAGTGAAGGTAGAGGCTGGTGGAGGCTCGCCTTAAATTGTGAAAAGAGCCTCTGCACTCGTTTAAAACAAAGCCGATGATGACGCATCAAATGAACGGCCGCTTGGTAAGAAGCTGCCTCCTCATTTTGCACAAACAGGATGAAGACATCCCGGTCATGAACCGGACATGGGTGTTAGACACAACGCATGCGGTTATACCGACTCAACACATACACATACACAACACACATGCACCGCCTCCACCCTCGGCTCCACGCCGGTTCTTCTGCATCGCCCCTCTCTCTGTCTCTCTCTCCCATCGCCCGGCCAACAGTCGCAAGTAGCTGAATTGGAATCGGACAGCTCAGACGTGCTTCGAAAGACCAACGCCGCGTGGTCTGAGCAGCTGGCGACGGTGCGGGCCAGCAGCTCGGCAGCGGTGGCGGCGCTGGAGGAGAGTGTCACCGTGCTGCAGTCGCAGTTGGGCAGTGAGGCGGATGCATACGATGCACTCAAGGCGGAGAGCGAAGCGGCGGTAAAGGTACGTGTACAATATCTGCTGCTGCTGACGTGGGTTCGGGCCTGAGGAGGCCGCTGGATGCTGAGTTGCGCTGGGGGCCTGGAGTGGAGTGGGGTGGGGTGGGCTTGAGGTGGGCTAGGGTGGGCTAGGGTGGAGCGGGGTCGGGTCAGGGGGAAGTGCAGGGGAGCGTATCGCGGCGGCGCAGCCACTCTCACAACGCTGGCCCCAGGATTCCGAGTGCGGGGCGCACTCCAGGGCACCATGTACTGGAGCTACCGCGCGTCATGCGAGCACTCCCCCTAACCTACCGCCTCTTGGGGGACCTTGAATTTGAAAGGAAAACCTTGTATTTGTCAACATCATCCATATCTGAATCTTTACCCAGGTCATAACACTTACTTTGCTTAATCCTAGGAAAAGTTTATGCCCCGAATTCCGGTTGAACCTGGCGAATGGGATAGACCTTTTGCCTTATAATACGAGCCCTAGCTGCGCCTGAATGCACCAATACCTTTGCGTCCATGCAATAAAGCCTTGACCGGTCACTTCAGTTCAACCCTAAGCCTTCCATGGGGCATCTATCTATCTATCTATCCATCTATGACCGGAATGTGGCACTCGGTGTCTTACAGGAGGCGGCTGCTCGTGTGGCGGCGGAGGAGCAGCGCCTGCGCACCCTAGCCGCCGAACTGGCGGCGGCCAAGGAACGCTTGACGGCGCTCGAGGCGGCGGAGACCACTTTGGAGGGTGAGAACCGCGGACTTCGCAAGGCGCTGCGGCAGCGGGAGATGCTGGCTATGGGGCTGATGCAACAGCAGCAACAGGACGAAGAGCAACAACAGCAGCAGCAGCGCCAACGTTCCGGGGCAGGAGTAGCTTTCACTTCGCGCGGTGGAATGCGGGACTCCACAGGGGCGTGAGTTGTATGAGTGCGTGGGAGGGGGACCCAACGACTGGACAAAAATCGAGGGATGATGGAGGGAAGGGGTTGAAGGGGTTCGTTCAGGTGCGGAGCGCGGCGGAGGCGATGGCGGTGATGGAGAGGGAAAAGGTGGGTGGTTAGGGGTTGCGAGTGGAGAGACTTCGGGGTGGCGTTGTGAGTGGAAGTGGAGAGGGCGATAAAGGGGGCCAGCCAGCACTGAGTGATGCCTGTATGTGGTTGACCGGGTGGAAGAGCAAACGCCTTCGTGTGTGGAGACAAAGGGTTTCAGTTCTTTTTCAGGAAACCTCGAAGTAACGAGGTGGGGGGGAAGATGACAAAGATATGCGCTTAACTGAGCGATACTGTGGTATAACAGTTTATTACATACTCGTCTACTCGACCATAATGACAAGTGTGGGTGGGGACTGGGGAGGCACATCATGGGTTTTTGCTTGACTTGGTGTTTGCACAACGGCTTCTTGAGAAATTTGTTGTACGCCAACGAAGGGATGAAAAGGGATGAAAGTCCACCGCGCCAGATCCTTACGGATGCGCCACGGAAGAGACAGGCGCTGTCAAGCGCTTAAACATCCCAACCTGCTGCGCGACATAACTGCGTATTGGAGGAAAAAGGTGTTAATTCATCGAATGTGGGGGGGCCATGCAAAGCAAAACGCGGTTTCAACGCAACCGGGCGCAGTGGGGTTGGGATCCAGGAAATCGCAACAACCGAGCCGGTGTTGAAAGATGATAGACGAAGTTGGAGTGCGCCTGCCGCCTGTGGGTGGGTGAGGTGGTGTCCGTGCCTTGACCGCCCATTCGTTGTGGTTGGGCTGGTGGAGTGAAGACACATGGGTTGGGTATGGAGGGGAGATTTTGGGGGAGAGAAAGGGGGCCCGACTGGGCAACTGTCGTGGTTCGGTGGGGTGAGGTGGAGTGTGTTGCATTGTCGGGGCTTCGATCCATTCCCCGTGGTTGCATGCGTGTGGTTGTGAACGTGTACGCGGATATTTGTGTGTGAACGTGTGAATAGCTGTGCACTATGCTGAGGCGTGCGGACACTGGGGGGTCCCGTGAAGATTGCACCTGGTTGGAAAGGGAGTGGATCGCCCAGACATTGCGGCCATGGGATAAGGATGAAGCCCTGATCGTTGCCAGGGCCCGACGGCTGCGGCGAAAAACTTCTGCCGCTTCTTTCACCACCTTAAAACTAAGCACCTAAGCAGCCTTTTTTTGGCCCTGAACCCACGCCCGACTGCCCTGATTGCTTCGATGTCGGTGGTATTTAGTACTGCTTGCATGGATTTGCTTTGCATTCCTGACCTCCCTCACGTTTCCCCTGGGGTCCTCACTCCCCAGGTCTTGTATCTGGTTCCCGTTGCCTGCGCCTCCTTTACCAATTCCACCGGCGTGTTTTCCTCTCCACAAGTGCGTTTTTCTCTTCACCTCGGTAGACATATTGTGTGCAGGGTGCAGAGGCTAAACCAATGCCGTGTTTCACGACAGCTGACATGTGCACGGCTCAGGTGTCTTGACTCGCGTGGTCGTGAGTCCAATGCACCCAACGCACCCCTGCCCCTGTCCATGGGATAAGAGCAGGCCGAAAGGAAGGACTCTGCGCGAAAGGACACAGGCCATTGTAAGGCCTAATCCATCCCTAAACCTATTCAGTCAAGCGCCAACAGCTCAACTGGGACCTCCGTGACCACAGCGCTTGGCCGTTCCCATTCCAAATCACACCAACACTACATTTAGCATACCGCGGCCCAAAGGTAATTTGGACTGACCACTGCGCCTCCCAGGACGAAGAAAGACGGGAGGAAGCCGGGGGCTCATGTGGCCGCCTGGCTGCAGCCACCGCTTCATGGCCGGCTGTACCCACCTTCCCCCATTCGTCCTTCAGTCCGTGAAGCTCTTCTGTGGAGCGTTATAAAGTCTCTTCATGCTTCATGGCCCTAGTGAAGCAATCAGCCAGCCACAGGGCAATGCCTCAGCCCACAATAGCTCAAAACAATCCAATACAAGCGCTTAGGACGGGACCATCCACCTAAAAACACACAATAAAAAGAGGTGGTGCATTGTGTTAAAAGAGGCGGTTTCCTTAAGGTGCATAACTTGTGGTACCGATGCACAACAAAATTCGCCTCTTTCCAAAATTACAAAGCAACATCCAGCAATATCCCCGCCATCCAGCGGGCTCTTCACTCTTATTCGATTTCCGACTCATCATAATTTGCTCCGCAGCCGCGGCAGAGCCGCTCCTCCCCTTCCCGCTCCTCCTCTTCCTGCTGCCGATGCCGTCGCTTCTTGCCGCCGTAGCTGTTGCTCCTGCTGTCGCAGCTGCAGTTCCTGTTGTCGATCCTGTAGCCGTAGCTGCGCCGCATACTGCCGTGCAATGGCGCTGCCGATACGGGCGTTGTTCTTCACCAATTTAATGTTGGCATCCAGGGAACGGCCCCCCGTCAAGGTGCGAACTCGCTCCAACAAAAACGGGGTCACCTGCAGCAAGGAAACCATCCGAGCGCCAACACCCCCAACGCCCGTCAAAGGGCTAGCATTACCGCCACCACTACTATCACCACCACCACCAATACATCATCACTAATCTGGGGCCAACAGCTGCAGCACGGTCGTCCTACGATATCTCCCCATACCCCCATGTGTGTATGTATGTATGTATGTTGTTACAGGGTGGTTAACTTCGCCAGCGGCCCCCTTTCCCGAGGCAGTCCCTGCTCTCCCCTGCTAGAGGGGCACCCTAATCCGTCACCCCATCCGACTTCAGAATGTATTCGTTGGGTTCGGCAACTCACCACCAGCATCCAACCAAATCTAGCGGATCAACGGCGCATCAACTTTGTTCCTGGTCAGCTCGCAAGTTGATTTTATCACGTCCTACACCATCCATAAGATGGGGGGCCACCTCCCATTTCAACACTCCTCAAACACCCGAGGAGCCGGCTGGCGGATTTGAACCCGGGTCGGCCGGGAGCAGAAGTCAGGCCTTAACCTCTGCCAGCCGCCTGCCTATGAATGTATGCGTGTATGTATGTATGTAAGGAAGTGAATGCCCAACTATGGAAAGGTGCCGAAACCAGGCCGTCGTGGTCCCCTCACCCGTTCGGGGCTTTGTCCCTCAACAGTCACCCACCTCGTTGCCCTTGATTCCCTGGCTTCCCGCCTCCTGCAGCGCTGTGCGAATGGCCGCCTCCACCTCCTCGCCCTCCGCCGCCTGCTCGCGTGGGATAGGCACTGCTACCAGTATGCCACTGCCAAGCCCCAATTGCTGAATCGACTTGAGCATGGCGGCGGCCCTGCGGTGCAGGTGTTTGGGGAAAGGGGGGAAGTTTGAAGGACGTATGTGTGTATACATGTGTCGTATACCTGTGTATACATGTCAACATAAACGTGCATCCTGCTCACGCACAGGAGGGGAAGGAATAACTTAGGGTTTGGGAAAGCCAAACACGCTGAGGAGAATGTCCCAGTCGAGACGTGTGTTGAGACGTCTGTTAACCTCGCAATCCAGTGCGTGGAAGCGGAAACGCGAAAAGGAAAGCCCTCTGTGCTTACACCTGCACCCCACCCTAAAAAGGTGGTCTTCTTTTGCTACCCGAAGGGGAAATCGTTTTACACCCCCAACACCAGAAGGACCAGATGAGTGGACGTCGGTGGCGAACCATAACCTTTTAGACTCACTCGGCCGGGGAATCCACTCGGGCCGGGGAACGGCAGCCGCTGTGCGGCGTGAAGAATGCAGGAAAGTCATCCGTACCGTACGATGCCACCGCGACGCCCTGCTCGCGGGGAGAGCAGGGGCTCGGGTCAACCGGCTGGCCGTTTGAGGTGATCGGTGTCCCCCTTACCCACCCCAAAAATGAACGCCAGGGACGTGCAGCAATATGGACAATAAAGATGAGAAGTTGACGCCCCGTCCCAATCGACCATAAGCCAATTTTACGCGCCAAGGATGGCCCGCGGCACATGCCCGTGGGCAACCCGTGGACGCTAGCCCTGGTAAAGAAGCGGCATCCTTGCAATTTGCTGGCGGAGTAACCTACTGCCGGAACTCACCCGCGTCTCCAATACTTCCAGAGTGCGTGGAATATCTAAAATGGACTTGGCTCCAGCACACACGACCGCTATAGGTGTGCGGCCCAGCTCTGTGAGGTCCGCGCTAACGTCCATCGTGACTTCTCCCCCCCGATGTACGCCCCCGATGCCGCCTGTAACGAAGACATGTATCCCGGCTAAGGCCGCTAGCGCAGCTGTGGCTGAAACTGTTGTAGCGCCGTCCAATTGTTTTGCCATGACGACCGGCAAGTCTCGCCGAGAGACTTTCTGTACGGCGGTCCCTTTTCGCGCAATATGCTCAAGCTCCTCGCGCTGCATGCCAATATGGGGGACGCCTTTGATGATTGCGATGGTCGCCGGTATAGCGCCTGATGCGCGGACAACGTTCTCAACCTCGAGCGCGGTTGATAGGTTGTCAGGCCACGGCATGCCGTGGGTAATAATTGTGCTCTCTAACGCAACCACGGGCAGTCCCTCGGTCAGAGCGGCTTGCACCTCTGGCGAGACTTGTAGCCGGGGTTCCACCATGAAGAACGAAAGCCTACGGACACCGCAGCTAAAATCCTCAGCGTCGAAAAAAATGAACTTTTGCCGGTATATGTAGCACGGAAATTGGTATGCTCCTTGACAAGCTTCGAACAAGGGTTTAAAGTGAAAGTTCGGAAAGTTCCGTAAGCAGTAAGGAATCGCGTCTGATATTACAACGCGGTGGTTATCAACGTTACTTGCGACAGGTATACTTGACAAGCATGTATGGAAGGACTTGTCGTAAGAGGTGTACGACTGCAAGCCAGCAAGGTATGCATATCATACAAGGGCCCTTTCCTGATATTGTCTGCATAACTTGTGTCATGAATCGGGCGAATTGTCATCTGGGTCTTTCAGGGACGCCGCATCCACAGCAGCAATGTCAACATGCCGGGACGTGCTGAAAACCCGAACCTCCCTCTCCACGAGACGTGCCCCCAGCGGCGCTTCACACTGGCAAAGCTGTTCTGGCCAATACAATCCGGTCAAACAAGTCGTTATGCTGTTGGTGCAGGCTCTGCTACAGCTTCCGAACTGGTGTTAAGTTGCCCGACGACAAGTGCGCGTAGCGCATTGTCATAACGTGCATGTCACACTCATAACAGGGGTTCTTAGCTTCCGGGATGCATAGCTCCCCCTTACAGGCGCCTTACAAGAAGCACCCGACGGTTGCGACGCACGGCGTCCCGAACGAATCGCAGCTCATGCTGACGCTTTGCAATCATCTTCTTCCACCGCTGAGACAGTATATTACTCAACTAAGCGTGTTCACTCGCCTCCAATCTTATGGGACTGGACGAATGGGGGAGTCTGATGGGAAGTTGGTTCAGTCCCGTAATCCACACCAGGAGCAAAATTCTTCGGGCGCCACATGACAAGCTGCCCCTTTCTCTGCCCCGTCCCGTGGTCACTACACAACTTAGATTTTAAAAGTACGTGTTATGACCAAATCAAATGCAGCATTATCCATTAAAAGGCAGCTATCGGCGACCTCACCTTAAACTAGCTGCTTTATGTATGCTATACTCGTCGAGGAGTGTAAGAACTAGGCTCAGGACGATCAGGCCTACACAACGCCGATACATCAGTCCGCGTACAAGTGACATCAGCGGTATCGGTAACCCTGCGAGGCCTCGCAACCCTGTGAGGTGTACTTGATTACAAATCGTTTTGTTTTCAGGACATACAGCGACAGCCTCCTTGCTGTCTTGCCAATGAGAGCTCTGGGCTCCAACAAAACATACACTCCATACAAAACCCAGGTCCCGAACGAAGCGCATCATAATCCTGACGGTCGTGTTGGCCCATCACGGTACGCACAGCCTGAGCATCGTGGCCCCCAGCTTTTCCCACCCACCCACCCAACTCCCCATCATTCCTTCCCCCCTTTTGACTTGGCCTACCAATGCAGGAGCCTCTGCCATGGGTGCATAGCGCTGCATAAAATGAGCCCTACCTACCACTACCCCTCTGCCACTACGTATCTATTACCCTCATCGCTAATGGGAAGAACTTGGAATGATTTAGTACTTGAGTTGCCCCTGGCACCGTAAGCCAGCTGCGGAAAGCAAGGGAAACCACAAATGCAAAAGCACGGCAAACAAGCAATGTGGTCCAGCACGCTTTCCGCAATTGGGTAATGTATAAATATGTGTGCAGATCTACGCTCCGTTTCCTTTTCCCAAAGCACAATGGTCACAAGAGACATTATTGAGCAACATGTGTGTCGCACAGATCTACGGATGTCGTACATGCGCTCAAGTTGCGACAGAAATTTCGATATACACGTCGTGTAAGCCTAGAATAGTTAATGTGAAAATGATAACAATACTCGATAACTGGAGGTCCACTTCGAAGTAGATGAAGACAGACGGACAGACAGACAGACAGACAGACAGACATTCGATAGACAAGACAGGTTCAGAGCTGTCGTCTAAATCTCTCGTGAACCGCCACAATTAGCCGTGCTTGTAGCAGTTAACCATTACTTTCCTAGCGATGAATGCGTGCCAAAATCCAGACAGCAAGGGAAGCACCGGCCTGGTCAATTCCATCACCATCACCATCGGCGCCTCCTCCGCTTCTCCTCCTCCTCCTCGCCCTCCTCCTCCCCCACGTCGTCCCCTCAAGAGCCTAGAGCTCCCCCAATACCACGGCCCCCAGACAGCAGCTCAAAACCTCAAGTGACGGGCCCCCCCACTCCACTCCCACTCTCACGCCCATCCATCACCTACACTCCCCTAAGGTTCTAAGGATCTATTCCATGCCCCAGCTACTGCACCGCTGCGTCTCTCCCCCCTTCGTCTCCTCCCTTCCGGCCAACAAATGTGCCCCACTTCGCATCTGTCCCTTCATCCTTTCCATCACATCACATCACATCACATCACATCACATCACATCACATCTCTTTACCCTACTTGCATCCTTCAGACCTAACAGAACCTCACCCCCACCACCTCCACCCCTCACCCACACGACCCCTACCCCCATCATCACAGCCACCCGGGCCGGTTCTCAGAGGGTATTGCGAAGGCGGTGTCGCCGTTGGCTGCTCCGGTGACGGAAGTGGACACTCCAAAAATTGTGTGCCCGCCGTTTGAGCGCAGTGACGGTGTAGTTGTAGGCCAGACCACCGTAGTCGTTGTCCCACATAAAGGCCCTGTACATGTACGAACAACGGTCAGGTCGTTAGCTTCTTCTTATCTTCAATGGCCACCATTTAGAAAAATAGATAGTATGGGGCAATTTAGCGGTAGGAATGGTAAGGTAAGAATGACGATTTCCATGCGCGTTTCGGAAGGGGCGAATCCAGCGAAAGCGGTGTGTGCCGACTTTGGACACTGGCAGAATCGATCCGTGTTACACACACACACACACACACACACACACACACACAAAGTCCAAGAGATGTGACAAAGCGCGATAATAAAAGACCCCGGGGCGGCAGCAAGCAAGAGCCAAACCCAAGCACCCATATCAAAGTCCACGTCCACTACACATGCCCCCACGACATGCCCGCCCCGCCTGAAGGTGGCCCCCATCATAACCCCCCACCTCACCCATACCCCATTCCTCCCACCTGTGGTACCTCTCCACACCCCCCTGGAGACGACAGCAGCCGCCGCCACCACAAAGCAACCAAGTAGTAGTGGGGGCCAGGGGTAGGGGTAGGGGTAGGGGTAGGGGTAGGGGTAGACGTAGGGGTGCGTGTGGGCGTGTATGGGGGTGTGGGTTTGAGGGTCCAATGTAGAACATTTGGACGGGAGGAAATTGGGAGTGGGCGCTGGTGAAGTCCAAAGGGAGAGGGAGGGGTGTGCTTTGCAAGCTGCGTGCGTGTGCGTGTGTGCGTGTGCGTGTGTTATGCACAAGGGGCGGTAGGGCATCGAGGCGATATCAAGTACCTGGCGGCAGACGGAGGCTGCGCTCCGAAGTCACAAAACCATATACCTTCACCCCCACCCCCACCTGCAACCGGGCCAGTTGCTCCGAGGTGACGTCGTCCAGGTGGTCAACCAGGTCGGCCACGTCGCGGCGGGAGAAGCGGAGGGAGAACTCCTCAAAGGGGACCACATCCCACAGGGGCTGGAGGGGAGAGGTAGGGGGAAAGACGAACCACGAGCGAGGGCGAGGGAGGGGATGAAGGGGAGGGGGGGGAAGCCATAACTACAAATCGCATTCCAAAACTCCGACTACAGAACGGCAAGGACGAGTAAAAGTAAAAGCTGCACTATAGGTTGTCTTTCCCCCCTTTTTTGAAGTCATTTCCGGACGAAGGGGCAAAGGAGAGGAGCAAGCAGAAGTACGGAATCCCGAGAACTAGGGTACGGGGTAGCGGGTAGGCCACGTAGGGGAGTGGGAGGAGCGGGAGGGGGAGGAGAGTCCCCTCTTACCAGCCCCCGCACCCCGCATCCCGACCCACCTGATACACGTGGTCTTGGATAACAACGGGCACGCAGCCCCGCACCATGGCCTCAGCTAGCCGGATACCCCAGCCCGCCCCCATGGGCGCCAAACAGAACTTAGAACGGGCCATGAGGTCGATGGCATCGTCTGGGAGAGGAGGGGGAGGAAGGGGAGAAAGAGGGCCGGATGGGGGAAAGACGAACCACGAACGAGTGAAGGTGCTGCCAGGGCAAGAGTGTAGGGCAGGATGGGGGAGGGGAAAGGGGATGATATGAAAATGATGGACAAGTCCAAAGAGATGAAAGAGATGGGAGGAGGGTACGGAAAGCATGTCGAGACGAAATACCCCCCCCACACACACATAAACGACAGACACGGGGACATGCCGCCACGGAGTAGAGTTAATCGCCGACCAAAGCCGCGGGGTCTTTCTCGTGCGAGTCCATGTGCCTTCCCCCTTCCCCCCCTCATCCTTGCTATCCCTCAACCCCATCCCCAACCCCAACCCATCCCGCGAATTCTTCTAAATCCTTATACGATGAAATAAATCTTTTTACAGAACTTCTTACCATATGGCACAAGCCCCTCCCCTCCCGGGTGGCCCTCCTCTCCTCTCCCCCTCACCTCCCCAAAGCACTCACGTCTAGGATCGGTCACTAAGAAGTCGCTTCTGGCGTTAGGACCCTGAAGGGGAGTTGGTTGTTGAGTTAGTTGGCAGTTGGGTATGTAGGTGGTTAGTAGGTAGGTAAGTGGTTAGTTAGGTGGATGTAACAGAGGTCGGCAAATCGATTTTTTCGGCTGCGGGTCAGTCCGTCATCTCTCATGCCAATATTTTATGGGCGCCCATTGGGATATATATATAGACTCTTTTCGGACGAGATTTCTTCCGTCATCTCTGGACCGCACGCAGCCGTAGGAGCCTAAAGAGGCTATAGGTTACGTAGCCTTATAGGCTATATGCTATCAAGCACTGCTATCAACCAAGATCAAGATCCTGGGTTCGATTCCTGGGCAGAACCCCGACATTAATTGGGAGAATGAGGTTATGACCAAGTAGCTAGTCAGGTGTGGAGATGAGGTCTAGTTGGTGGACTGAGTGTTTCGCATGCTGAGATGGTGGTGGTGGCTGATCTGTCTCTACAGATGTTGGGTGACTGGATGAGGAGGGGTCTAGATGGCAGGACCCAAAACCGCCCGTCAACTTTCAGTTCGTACGGCGTGATTACCTTTCACTATGTAACAAAGCAACAACAATATAAATTGTCCATACATATGTGCCCCCCGGGCTTTGACAGATATCCCCGCATTCGTGCGGAGCATTTAAAACTTGTATTGCCTATATTGGCGTTTTTAGGCTGCTCGTACTGGGGTGCTCCTGTTCCTGGCTGCTCATGGCTGGGGAGTGAGTGAGCGAGTGTACGAGAGTGTGTACGTGTATGTGTAGGATAGTTGGGGTTTGGGGGAGGGGGGAAAGAAGAGAGGGGTAGGCCGGGTGCACGTGACAACGTGAATGCGGGGAGGGTACACATGCATACATACATACACACACATACGCACGTACACACATACATACAGACCACCTGTGCACACGTACATTGGGGTCGTACTTGCCACCCGGCCCAAACATACTGCGTAAGGCTTGTCGTACACCCTGGCTGTACGCCATGATGGACCTGCGGTACGGCACGAAAGGAATGAAATGGGCAGTGGGGGGGTTGTACGGTCACAGTGGCAGACAGATAGACTTCCAGAAATATATACAAAAATGGCCAGGTGGTGCGGGTACGATGGCAACGAGGGGGAAGCGGGGGGAAGCGGGGGGAAGCCGGGGGGAAGCGGGGGGAAGCCGGGGAAAGCATGCTACACGCCGGAACTCGCCGACGGGGGAGGTCTGTGGGGTAATGCGTGTATGTATGTACGTATGTACGCATGTATGTATGTACGTGTGTATGCATGTACGTATGTACGTACGTATGTATCAGATCAAAGGCTATTTATTGGTTCGGATTCATTTGCAGCTGCAAACCCCTGTGGCCCCCCGGTTGGATAGCCCTCTGAAAGGCCAAAACACATACACACATACACACATACACGTGGCAGGCGGCTGGCAGAGGTTAAGGCCTGACTTCTGCTCCCGGCCGACCCGGGTTCAAATCCGCCTGTCGGCTCCTCGGGTGTTTGAGGAGTGATGAAATGGGAGGTGGCCCCCCATCATATGGACGATGTAGGACGTGATAATATCAACTTGCGAGCTAACCAGGAACTAGTTTGACGCACCGTTAATCCGCTAGATTTGGTTGGATGCTGGTGGTGAGTTGCTGAACCCAACGAATACATTCTGAAGTTGGATGGGGTGAATGGATTAGGGTGCCCCTCTAGCAGGGGAGAGCAGGGACTGCCCCGGGAAAGGGGGCCGCTGGCGAAGTTAACCACCCTGTAACAACATACAAACACGTCGCTGGGCTACGGTTAGTTATACATGGTACCATCCCTCGCCACTTCCCTGCCCCCGGCTCAGCTTAGTCAAACACATACCTACATACAGACATACCTAAATACAGACATACATTTATGTGTGTGTTACATGGTGTTACAAGGTATGTGTTTCTCCACTACTTTTTAATACCTCCCCTACCCCCGTCACTCGCTCGTGGTTCGTCTTTCCCCCCTTTCCCCCAATAGCTGCTGTCCGCAAACCCGCAAACCAACTCCCTAAGTTCCAATCCCAACCCTTCACGAACCATAAATTTATTGATTGTTAGGTAGGGTGGGGTGGGGGGTAAGAGGAGAAGGTAGTAGCGGTGGTCATCAGACCCTAGGGTTTTGTCCCCCAATGGAGGATGTACGACATAGCTGTGTGACCTACTTTGTGTATCCGCCGAAAAAGAGTGTGTAGGTGCGCTTCTCGAGATCGTCCTGTTGCCGAGTGACCACCCGCTCGCCGTCCACAAACTTGACGTCCCACACCTGTGGGTGTGTGTGTGTGGGTGTGTGTCTGGGTGTGTGGATTTGTATTTGAATTTGTATTTATATATTTACTTATATATTGTGTGTGTGTGTTACATGGTTGGGGGTGCGTGACCCCATACCTGTAAGACTACCCATACGAGCCGAAGGCCCAAGGGCAATACTACAACGCCTAAAAGCCACGGAGGAAAAGGAAAAACACCGCACATCAGCCCAGACTAGCGTCCAAAGGGGGTAATTGAGTTTCGGTGACCCCACATACGTTCCAACATCCTCGCCAGACGTGCGGGTTCCCATTTCATGGCCTCCAACATGCTCTGTTGATGATCGAATCCCTCTTCAGCACGAATATCATTATAGGCTGGGCATTCCAATAACACGTGTTTTTCATCCTCGATTCGGCTATTAGTACCACAACAGCGGCAATGGTGGGGGATGGTACGCGCGCGTGTGTATGCCTGTGTGTGTATGTGTGTGTGCTTGGACGGTGTGCGTGGTGAAGGTGCTGGTGGTTGTGTGTGCCTGTGTGTGTATGTGTGTATGAGATAGAGATAGAGAGCATTTCCATGTGCGATATTGTAGAGTTTAATATTGCATAATAGAAGCCGAATAGCATACACATACACACACACATGCGTGTGAAAGTGTCACGACACAACTGCCAACCTCCCACCGCACCAATTCGTAAGTGGGGCGGGGGAAAGGAGATTATATTTGAAAGGGTTCTCCCCTGTTTCCCCCTTTCCTCTCCCCCCCCACATACACACACGCCACACCTGTCTGTAAGCCCCAGGCTCAACCCAGCCCTGGTGAAGCACATTGGGGGTTACGACGTCCTTCTCTGGCCTGCAGTACAATAGTACGGCAGTAGAGATCTCGGGCAACATGTACGGATCAGCAAATTCGCGGCAAAAGATACGTGGGGCCGCCGCCGCCGCTGCACCAAGCCAACATTTGTTCCCGGATCGCACACCGCATTAACGGTACGACGTGCAACAAAAAACACACACGCCTTCCCCTCTCCTTCCCTCCTCCCCCTTTCCCCTTTCTGATTCTCCTTTCCCCCCCCCCCAACCCATGCTTGCACCCAACTCTGTCCCACCCATTCGCAACCCCACTCACACCTCTCCCCCTTGCCTCACCCCCAGCCTCCCGCACCCTGACCACATCTTCCCTCCTTTCTTCCCCCCCCCCAACACCCCAACACATAAACCATACCCCCCAACCTCCTCCCCCTCCCCCAAAACACACACGACATAACCCCCCTGCCCCACCGAAGACAAATCTCGTGCTCCTCCAAAATATCGGCCGCGGTGAACTCCGGGAACTCCTCAAACCGGTGCCCCGGGTGTGGAAGCGCCCCCAGCAGCGAGGCCACACCCCCCAGCGTGTCGATCCCGTGACCAGACCCCATCATATGGGCCTTCTGGAGGTAGGCGTGACGGGGGGCTTGACCGAAATGGACCATCTGTCCAGGGAGGACGGGGAACGTGGGAGTGGGAGCAGGAGGAGTGGCGCTTGGGGCGGAGGTGTGGAAAAGGGGAAATCATATGTCAGCCGCAACGGACCAGCTGCCGACACTCTCAAAGAGGTCGAACCCAAAGTGCGGAAAGGGAAAGCTGGCGGGCAGGCAGGCGGGGGGGGGGGGGGGGAGACGAACCATGAGGCGTGAAGCTGCTGGGGAGGGGGTAGAAAGAGAGGATTACGGGGAGGGGGAAACAGGGGGCCCCACAAAACCCGCAGGGAAAGACGTGTACGACCTCAGACGTGTACGACCTCAAAAGTGAATCCCAAACCGTGGTCAGAAAAGAGTGGGCCTCCTCCCTCCCGGTGTCATTGTTGCGAATGTAAATCTATGCAACAAAAGTTTTTTATAAAGGGATCACGAGTTTTGTTGTTTTGACTTCCAAGACAAAGCACCCATGGGAAGCGGTAGAGGCGGGTTAGGGGTAACAAGGGGGGTCAGGAGCTGGAGCAGCCAATCGGCCGAGAAACACAGCAGCAGCAGCAGCACCGGCACACGACAGACACGCCCTCAAACCTTAATGGGGTGTTGCAGCTCCAATTGCGACATTTGAAGTTTACACGCTCCTCGGTCGTTGGTGGCCCACATGACGTGGTTGCGGCCCCCCGTCAGGTTGAAGAAGGGCGCCAGGTGCTGGAGGTGGTGCACGACGTGTTGGAAGATGAAGGTGGGGTGGCCGACATTGCCTGGAATAACATGGGACGGGGCCCCGGGGGAAGGCGGGAAACCGCGACCGCCAGGTCAAGGGGTCCAGGGGACACCGAGGGTGAGGCAGGGCACGTGGAACAGGGGAAAGCAGGGGAATGCAGGCATACAGACGAAATGGGGAATGCAGACATACAGACGAAACCACAGTTCTTGTTTGTGTTTATTACATCATGAAGCCTGGATTGCAACTCAACTGGCGCGTGGATTTACCTGTAAACCAGTACGTGAAGGTGGGCACGTAGAATAGTGCGGCTGCAGGGGGAGGGGAGCATGAGAGGGCAAAGGTATGGTAAACCTGATGATGATGATGATGATGATGATGATGATGATGATGATGATGATGATGCAAGAAACACAAACCAAAAGAGGCCAACCGCCAACGCCCCAAGGGGGGCCAGAAGGGGAAGGAAAACACGCATCGTCTAAACTAGCCATAAAATACAACGCAGTCATATGCACAGGTGCCAGGGGAAGAGGAAGAGGAAGAGATAAGAGGGGAAGAGGAAGAGAGGGAGAGAGACGCACGCAACCCATTTTCGACCGACTAGGTGTAATCTGATTTAGCAGCGCCAGCAATGTGAAGAGGGTCGCGGTAGGTGGGGGAAGTGATGATGAGAGGCAGGGAGCTCGTACTGTCGCCCTCCTTCCTTCAACACCAACTGACAAGTCAGCACATGTCCCCCCCCCAACCGACACCGTCCAACCACCCAACCAACTCCCAACCACCTTTCAGGTACTTACAACCACCTACCTTCCCAGGGGTTTTCCGTCCTTACGGACCAGTCGCCCAACAATCGCTCAGTGAACTCCAGTTCCGCGTTGTACATCAGATCAATGTACGACCTGGGTACCAGTACAACGTACGACATTACAAACAATACGACGGATGTTGCATTTCAGACAACTAAACTAAACACAACTAACACAAACTAGATAAAAAAAGCCTCCACTACAGATATGCCTGTGTCCTGCAGTATTGGAGAATGAATGATCGAGAACATTTACAAAAGACGATACGCGCAAACCCCCCTTCCCCTCCCAAAACACCTACCATTGGTCTTGAAACTCTCGTCGGTGCAAGACAATACTGGGTAGGTCGTACACATAAATCTTGATAGCCGCATGGTTGGGCCGCCAGCCTGCGGACAGACAAGCATACGTGCATACACGCACACAGGCACGCCAGGTGGATGAAATGCGAGTGTCATCCCGTGTCCTGTCTTCTCCGTCCCTTCCTGGCCCCCGCCCTTTCCTTTACTTCCGGAACCATGGGTCAGTGACTTCAACGCTTTGGACTTCCTTCAGCGGTTTCAAACTTTGAATGGCGGGAGTTCATTTCTTGTTTCTTTGCATATGATTTTCCCCCTTCCTTCGTCCCCTAAACAACTTTTCATCACAACTGCGCCCGGGACGGGTAGAGTGTTCCAGTCCTCCAAAGCCCTTCGCGCCACAAGTCCCCGGCGCCGTTTTCCCATCCTTCCCCCCGGCTCAACCCTACATGCACATGCACATCCACGTTGCCGCGGTCATGCACGCACCCCTCCCTTTCTTCTCCCCTCCCCTTCTCCCCATCCCCTTTTCAGCCCCTTTCCCCTTTCCCTCCACCGCACACACCTTCCCCCTTTTCCCCCTTCCTTTCCACGCAACTCCCCCACCCCGGGTCGATGATTTCATCGCCAAGGACTTGAGCAGTTTAGGACTTTGGCTTTCGAGGACGCCCCGCCACTTTATCGGGAACATTTACAAAAGACGGCAGTTTACTTCCGAGTTTCCCGCACACGAGTTTCTCTTCCCCCACCCCCACCCTCACCCACCAACCCGCACGTACCCACTTTACTGCCGTACGCCTTCGTCCTCGTACACCCATGTCCCCAGTATCCCGGCTCGCAATGGCACCAGCCATTCAGGCAGGTGCCCACTCCGCTACAGTTGCGGTAGCAGTGGAGGGGGTCGGCAATCTCGCAGGTCTTGCCCCGGAAGAAAGAGTGGCAGTGGCACCAGCGCTCCTCCGGGTCCTCGTGGCGCTCCATCAGCACGTTGCCGCCCAGGCTCTGACACCAGCCGCGGTCGCTACAACGGCCTGGACACTCTTTCAGCGGTCGGTAGATTCCATCCGGCATCTTGACCTCCTGCAAGGTTAGGCGGAGGATAGGAGTGCGGCGGATTCATATAAATACCTATAAATACATACATTATATATAAATACCTAGAAATATATACATATATATATACATTTATATAGAAATACCTACAAAAATATACATTTATATAGAAATACCTAGAAATACATACATTATATATAAATACCTAGAAATATATATATATACATTTATATAGAAATACCTACAAAAAATATACATTTATATAGAAATACCTAGAAATACATACATTTATATAGAAATACCTAGAAATATATACATGCAAAAAGGAAACTATCAACTGCTCGATACGTGGGAAGGAAAGGTAGTCGACCTAGAGGGTAAAGCTTTTGCCGTGATAGATACACAAAGACCAACAACATTGCGTCCCATGATCCAGGTGCTTCGACTGCCTGCGCAGTCCTACTTATCCCTGCCCCTCAACCCCTCTTAGTTCGGTCGGGCCAGGAGTGTGTTAGCTGAGGGGGGGTGGCTGGGAGGAACGCATGCATGCCAGCTAGCAAGCAAGCAGTGCAGCAGCAAAAAATATCGGCAAAAATGTACTTTACTACTCTCGCCGCCACGTCGGCGTAGACTTCCTCATCACATCACATCACATCACGCTTTCCGATACCCCTCCTTTTTTGCCGCCTTTAGTTCTACACGTCATCACCACCACTGCGGTTTCCGTCCTTTTACTGCTATTTTATAAGAGGCTTTCCTTTGACTTCGGCAGCTAGATAGTTTTCTGCGTTTTTCGCCTTCTGTTCGTAATTCGTCTCGCAACCCAGCTATGGCCACGTCGCCGCGAGGACTACTCCGGCCATCGCAGGTCAGTTAAATATCCTTGCAGCCCGCAAACTCCTCACCCCTCTCTTTCCCGTCCTGCCCTGCCCTCCCCCACCACCCTACCATGGTCCGTTGACTTCATTTCGCTTAGGACTACAACAACTTTGAACAGTTTTGAACGCCGGCACTTCATTTCTGATTCCCTTGCATCATATGATTCGGCCCTCACCTCCCCCCCCCCCGCCTTTAGCCTCACCCAACCACCCACCATCCCCGCACACCGCACCCATCCGGTGCGGGGTTTAACCGTTCTGCAACACTCCTCCCCCTTTCATGCATGTGATACTTACTCCTTACCTTGGGACTCGGCATCGCTTGGAGCTCCTGAAAGGTGGGGTAGCCCCTCACATGCAGCCACTCCACATCCGGGTCGTCCAGGGAGGGAGAGTCCGACAGCTGCTGGCTCTCAGGAACGCCCTTGTAGCGGTAACACAACAGCTGCGGTAACACAACAAAGCACACGTATCCCCACAGATTTACATACATACATACATACACACACGCCGCCAACACCCCGGCCCCCCGTGTCCAATACAAAATCTAGCATAGGCTTAGGTCAGGTTACTCAAGGGAACAACGGAAGGTTCCGAAGATTCATTGGTGAAGTGTAAGTCTACAAAACGGGGCGGCATTGGGTTGGAGTCACGGGGAAGTCGCACATCGAATCAACTGCTGACTTCCAAGATGGGTTGAGGGGGTAAGACAAACCACAGGCGAGTGAAGCAGACATACGAAGAGTAGACGGATAGGGGTCAGGAGAAGACACATAGGAGATGGGGGAGGAGGAAACTTTCATGGCGATGATATAAGTTGTACCTTACGACGCTTCCTAGCCACCTATAAATGCATATTTAGCCAACCACAAATGCATATTATTACATCAATAACGGTAAAAACGATAATGATGTTTGGTTCTTAGGTTTTTTAATGACAGCGCAGCCCTCCCTTTCCCCTCTCGGCACAAGCAGGCAAACCCCGCAACCCGCCGTCCTTTCCCCTCACGTACGGTCGGCCTCACGTTGTTGTTAAGAAGTATGTCGTAAAAGCACGGCGGCTGGGGGACATGTCCGCTGCCCTCGTACTTGAGATAAGAGGGACACGAGTAGGGATGCTCGGAGAGCTGCCTGAGAAGGCCGCGTGTTGGCAAGGCAATCAAGGCGATCTAGCTAGGCAATCTAGCTAGGCAATCAAGGCAATCAAGTCATGGCGGGGGGCGTTCTTTCACGCAAACTTGCAGCGGGAGGGCGAAGGGGTGAGGGGAGTGGGAAGTGCATGTGTTTTATGCATATCTGCCCGGAGGGGAGGTTGGGAAAGCGAGGAAAAAAGCGCAACAAGATACTTGGGGAGAAGAGCAGGAGGAAATACAACATGTGCCAACATCAGCAAGATATAAAGCATGTACTGGGGGCCGACGGACGTCCGTAGTAGTACCGTAGTGTCGTGCGGGTCCGCGGCAACCGAGCCCTGGTGCAACGCATGCAGGCCCTGGTCATCCCACCTGCCGGAAAGCACCTTCACGCGCTCCATGGCCTTTTCGCCCCCCTGCGCCTCCCCAACTGTCTCCCCAACTGCCTCCCCAACTGTCTCCCCAACTGTCTCCCCAGCTGTCTCAGTTCCCATGGAATGCAGTGGTCGTCCGCCCACGACCCTTCCTGTTCCCTCCTTTGCGCAGGGCGTAATTACACTACTGCCTCATAAGTCCTGCGCTTCATGACTACGACACCCAGCTCCCTCTACAGGTTCTTCCACGTACTTTACACAATAGCAGTTCTTCGGGTACCAGTCTCCGTAGTGGGGCAAAGTGCCGTCTTCATGGCTCGAGTGACATGCGGGAAACAGCTTTTGTGTGCAGGTGGGGCCTGAGGCGGGGGAGGAGGGGGTTGTGCGCAAGAGTTCAAAAAGGGGGAGGCAAGTAGTGTAACGGTCAAAGCGAAATGGAAGTGATGGTCAAGGCAAGGTAAGGGAGCTAGGGCCACTTTATGTAAGCAGTAATGTTAACCCGCTCGCTGAGTGCTGCCATTTCATGCAGCATCGCACCTGCCAACCCGAACGGGCAGTCGCATTGTCCAGTTTCACCGTTGCAGTTGCCATATCTGCCAGTCCGAAAAGCACAAGCTTGGCGGAGAGAAAGAAGCAGCAATACATGGCCCTCATGGCCAGGAACGTTTTTCAAACCAGGACACTAGAAGAATGATGTGGCGATGCTAACCTGTTGCAACCTGGGTCACATGTTTTTGTATCCTCATAGAAAACACCTGGAGCTTGCGCTAGGGCAACGACTGACCAGGTGATCAGCAACACAGCTGGGTTTAGTATCATCGCAGATTCAAATAAAGGTTGATAAAATGATAAATCACATATAAGTTTTGAAAGTCAGATCACCAGGCGCAACCCTTTAGAAACTGCTAATACTCGATGCTGAGTAGCGTGGACTAGCCCATAATTCAAGACTTCCGCCAGCTGTGTAGAGAGCCAATAGATACACCATTGCTAGGCTGCATGAGACGATGAGGCAAAGAATGGATGTTGTTGCCAGTTGCCATCGTACAAGCAGTTGCGCGTTGCTCTTGCTTACAAAAGGTGCGCAAGCCGCAGCAAGAAGATCGTTTGTGGGCTTATACCCTGGTCAATTATCTAATTCATCTCAGGTTGCTCAAGATTTTAGCTGGAATGACGACAAGCCATCGTGTGGCAGCGGAAGGAGTTTTAGCTGCGGCCGTCCTCGGCAGGGAAGTACCCGCGTCAAACGGCTAGGCCCCATAACGGCCTATGTCATTTGGCTCCGAAGAGCACGCCTGAGGCGGCTTGGTATGACGTGCATGCCTTGAAATGGGCAGGAGGTTTTGGCTTTGTCACAAAGGTCAGTTCCGCAGGGTTCCGCAACTCATTTTGCCGTTCCCTCGTCCGTTCCGTGGAGAAGAACCACGACCAGTTCATATGCAAGGGATTTCATGTATATTTTGCCTTCAGTATACAACCTAAATCGTGACTTTCCGCTTCTGACCGTTTCGTAACCAATACTCCTGTTGACACATGAGCGATCATCTCCCACGTGCAAATGCCTATTATAGCATCGGTTTGAGGGCTCATAATACATGCATGGATTTGCAAAGCCGATTATGAGATATTCAATGTCAGACCATCGTCGCAAGAGATTGAGGTAATACCAATCTACGAGCATGCACGTGACGGGTGGCTTCCTGTTAGTTTAGTGTTCGCAAATGTTCGCAATAGAAAGGACATCTAATGTTTAAAACTCATTTAGTTTCATATAAGTACCACGCCTCTGAAGCCTTTGGACATTGCCAAAGCGAGCACACGGCAATCTCAGAGCAAGCGGCATTCCTTTTTATGGTGACCTGTAATTGTTTAGATTAACCTGCAAGATGCAAGGTATCCTCTCCTGCTTAAACACATTTGGCATACTGCAGAAGTCCTGGCGACGACTAGTGTTCCTGGCCAACGTGCTGCTTAGCCAAGCTTTCTAGAGCATCCAATGTTCGCACGGTTGCAGTTGCGAATTAAGCTCCACACAAGCCTGAACACCTGACGGCCCGACCATGACAGCCGTATTTGTGAGCTGGGATTGTTATCAACCGTCGAAGTCTACAGTGTCTTCAGAGCTTTCTACACAGAAGGTCGCCTCGCGTCGGTCACGTGGGGCCGGCCCATAATTGCAACTCGCAGGAGCCATCGTGCCTTTCACGCCCAACCAAATGCGTCTGACGGACGCAATGACCGTCACGGGCACTCAGCTATCGGACGCCGTTCCAGACGTTCCAGCTCCGGATTTCCATGGCGATAGCGCCTCCTATGACACCGACATGGACATTCAAACCACCTTTGCCAATTTTTCCAAGCCTTGGAAACCCATTACTTTGGTCCAACCCTGCGTCACTACAACCGGGAGGCTCTTTTCCTCGTGCAAGCCGCTGCGCGACGGCTTCACAGCCGAAGGCGAATTTGGACCGCGCAATCCCCGTGGTCTTTTTGCCTGCTGCGGCAGCATCCGGTCTTTTTGCCTGCGGCGGCATCATTTGGACCTCCAGGCGTGTTTGGCTGTATGTCAGTTGCGCAAAATACCGGGCGCGCTGCGGCGACTGGGCCAAGTCACGCTACGCCAATTGTACGACGCGGCGTTCGAGCCTCCACAAGGCTATGAGGGCGGAGAGAGCGTAGGTGCGCGTTTGATGGGAGGCCGTCATCGGAATAGAGCGTGATACCCCTTCTAGGCCTGTATAGGTGTTTGTTGGCTGTCGTGCTAATTAACGACATTTTGATGCGGGATGGTAAGGCGACCGAACCCTGCGCTGTAGCTTGGGGTATGTTGAGGAAGGGGAGGAGGGGGAGGACTACTACAGGGAGGGGTTACAGCGGCCCCTACAATCCCCTCGCCCTGCCGCATTCCCTGGCTGCGTACGAGCTTGACCCGCGCCTCCCTTTGAACAAAGCCTCCAGGGTGTGCGCATGGGGCATGTCAATGTTGCTTTTTAGAGGAGTACGGCAGCAAAGCAAGCCTTGCCCAGGGTTCGAACTGCAGACCGCAGCTATATATTTGTGCTGCTGCCGTATGATGCAGGTGCGCTGTGGAACCTGGTGACCCGGCAGGTCGATGTACGGCTTCACTCATGGGAATCGTACTCGCACGAGCTGGATGACCGGGAACGGCTTGGCCAGGGAAATCCCAGGCAGGTGTCGTACAGGTGTCTTGGTCGGGGGGTGGGGGAAGGAGAGCTGCTGCTAGGCCTGGGTGATTGGGCTCCAGGGATGGCCTTACATCTTTTGGAATCTGATTTGGGTCGGTTAGATACTGGGGATTGGGGACTGGATTAGTATGTGGAGGGCGGTTGGATTAGTATGTCGTAGGGGGGTTTTGCGGCTTGGGTGGTCAGGGTTGGGGGGGTTTGCGGCTTTGGCTTCGTGGCTTTGGTTTCGTGGCTTCGGTACGTGTTGTGGGCATGTGTTTTTCCCGCTTCCCAACTTTCCCTCCCATGCGATGGCAGTTAGACACGCATACGCCAACTACCAACTGCCAACACTCGCGAAAGGCCTACTTCTCCAGGATTCCTTGTTTCTTATAATTCTCTTTTTTTCCTGACACGACTCCCACACACATGCGGTAGTCGCATTTTCATCTTCGTTTTTGTGCAGCCTGTTTTGCAGCATATACTTTTCAGCATGTTTTCTATGCCGCCTGTGACGCCCGATGATATTTATTGCTTTTAATGCTACCCGCTTTCCCCCCCGCTCCCACACTGGTACACTCTTGCCCTGGCAGCAGCTTCACTCGTGTGTGGTTTGTCTTTCCCCCCCGCTCCCACACTCCCCCAGGCGGTCGCCGTTTGGTCTTCCTGTCGTACACCCTTTGTGTAGAGCAGCTTTGACCTGGTCAACGTCCATGTTGCTATTCGACCTGGTCTTTACGGCGTTTTGGGTGCCGGTCAATGTTGCGTTTTGCCTGGACCAGTACGGCAGGCTGGACGCCGTGTGCACTCGTACGGATCTGGCGGGTGGTGAGTGAGGGGCGCGGGGCGGACGGGGGAGGGAGGGGGAATCATACCCAAGAAACTCAAAAAAAAGGGGGGGGCTGAGGGGATGAGGTTTACGGGTTAGCCGCTTTCCCTGGGATTTGGCTGGGTTTGGGTTTGGGGGTGGAGATACCCAACAAGGGACTTTCGTGTGTGTTTGTAACCCCTTTTCCTCGCCGCTACCCCCCCATCACCCCATCAGTCTATCCTTGGCTTCAGCTTCTTTCGTTCGCGGTTCGTCTTCCCCCCATCACCCCTCCCCTACCTCCCTCATCTGCAGGCATTGTCTACCTGGTAAATCTACTTTTGGGTTTCCAGGTACGACCGTACGATAATCTGAATCTGTTACGTACTGCCCCGTACTGTTACCACACCGCATGGATGTCAAGTACGGTGTCGTACAGGCCGTCAGGGGTTGGAGCAGAGGAGTAATACTATCAGCAACCACATATAGAGTGCGTGTATATGATTTCATCAGCTTCCCCTTTTCGATGATCTTTGTATATGACTTCCTTCCCTACACAAAACAAAATATTCATACATATGTATTATATACATACACATAGGCCAGGCACTACTGGTAAAGCACACACCGATGCCCCCGGAGGTTCCGGGATCGAGACCTGTTAGGGTCAAAAATCCTTCCGATGGTGGATCGATGTACGGTGTTGACCTAGGATAAAGTTAACCTTCGAGCCGACCAGGAATGGAGTTGGGCCGGTGTCGACCCGGCAGATTTCGCTGGATGCCGGTGGTGGGTGCGGAACCTGAGCAATCCACTTTGTGAAATAGGCTAGGGTGACTGGATGAGGGTGCCCCGAAATACCCGTGGGGAAGGCATGGTCTGCCGGGTAGCGGCCGCAGGGTGAAGATATGAACCCCCTGTCCCACACATCATACGTACATACATGCGTACATTTATATACACAGTTTTTACATATATATACACATCTTACACATCGCTTCAGAGTTTGATTACCATATCTTTTAACCATCACTGCCACCGTTCACCTGCACCGGCCCAGATTGGAGTAACGCTCACATGCGGGTATCGCTCCAGGGTGGTGATGGATGGAGTAGATGCTGTACGACTGTACGGCTCTACTTTGTCGTTCTGGTTGGACATACTGGCAGTGGCGCCCTTTGTCTACTTGGTGGGTGTCAGGGGGGGGGTAGTGGGGGTTTGAAGGGAGAAGGGGACGCGTCGGGGTTTTAGGATTACGGCACCGGGGGGGGGGGGGTAGGAGGAAACCATATGCAAAATTGTGGATCCAGATTTTGCAAACGTTTAACTGCAAGGGTTTAGTTAATAATCCCTTGTGAATGCTGCATCGGGTAATTTGCTGTGTGGGAGATAGCACACACACATACATATATACGTACATACATACATACATACATACATACATACATACATACATACATACATACATACATACATACATACATACATACATACATACATACATACATGGTTTGGCACTACTGGTAAGGCGCGACCATTGCCCCCGGGAGATCCCGGGATCGATACCCATTAAGGTCAAAAGTCCTTCCGATGGTGGAAGGCATTGCGCCCCTAGTTGATGGACGGTGGTGACCTGGGATAAAGTTAACCCGCGAGCCGACCAGGAATGGAGTTGGGCCGCTGTCGACCCGGCAGATTCCGTTGGATGCTGGTGGTGGGTGCGGAACCTGAGCGATCCACTGAGAAGTTGACTAGGGTGACTGGATGAGGGTGCCCCGAAACACCGGGGAAGGCAGGGTTTCGCAGGGTAGCTGCCACGGGCGAAGATACACCCCCCTGTTTCACACATCATACGTACATACATGCTCCCGACCCTTGCGCTGTGTTTCGGCTTCGGCCCCCGGCTCTCGCGGCCCACAGTGTAATCTAAGTCATACATACACACATACACACATACAGACATACACACATACAGACATACAGACACCTGGACTTGAATGCAGATGTGCGTGTACGTTTATGCGAATGCATGTTCACGCGCGAAAACACATATATGTGCTGTGTGCTCCCGACCCTTGCGCTGTGTTTCGGCTTCGGCCCCCGGCTCTCGCGGCCCACAGTGTAATCTAAGTCATACATACATACACGTACAAACACCGAAAAAGACGTACATATTCACGCATGATATGCAGGTGATGGTGTTGGGTTTGGGTGATGCCGTGGCCCGCCATCAAACAGTTTCCATCATTTCTCTCATTCGCCTAGTACGATTATTCAGAGTGGCATCGATCATCAAGGTACGGATGTACGACGCTGTACAACTATAGTCGTATATTTCGTAATCGTATTAAGTCTTGGGGTGTTGATGGGATATCGTGGCGGTGTCATATCCCTTGTGCGTGTCCCTTGACGTAAAAAACATTTTATTATTTTTGTCAAAAATCGCGCATTCAGGATTTAAGGTTTTGCCCGACCCATGAATGGAAAACGAAGACGAAACGTGTAAATGTATAGTACTGTATTCCAAATACCTGTTTGTCAGGGCTGCTGTAGAGATGTACGGATGCCGTACACGTGCTGTTTTGTCGTACATTTCGCGAAACGTGTTTTTGTTTTTCCCCTGTTCCCCCTCCTCTCCCCTTTTCGGCCCCGCCAGCAAGTGTACAGCAGTTCCACGGGTGGTGAGGTTCAGTCCTCGTGGGTTGCGGACCACTTTTCAGTCACCCCCTTGTACATGGCGTTACTGACCTATCTGGTAAGGTGGGGGGTAGGACTAAGAAGCACGAGTGAGCGAAGCAGATACCAGAGATAGACGGATATTGGGGTGGGGGGATAGGTGTGGGGATAACCTTTATTTTAAAATGGTAGTGATGGGTGATTGTTTTTGTCGTTTGTCGTTATTGGTTTGTCGGTAACAGGCTCCGCTCGTCCCACTTCATATGTTTGTCTGTATGTGCGACAAGTAATCTATATGTGTATATTTGTGAACGAACTGGTACTTGTGCCGAAAATGTACCTCGTCTTTCTGTGTGTGTGTATGTGCTTTGAATGCCTGAAAACCGCCCTCTTCTCCGTACCCTTTTGTACATCGCCGTACACGCCCTCTTCAGGCTATGGTGCTCGTAAATCTGTATTCATGTCTGTTGCTGCTCATTGCTCATTACGAGCTGCAGCACGGCAAGACGTCCTGGATGACGAGCATTGCGTGGGAGAATGTCGCAGAGGCAGGCGCGGCCGTCCGGTGGTATCAAGCAGTATACTTCTGCATCACCGTGGTACGACGTGTACGGCGTGTACGGCTATACATACTCATGCCTGCAGCTTTCAAACTAACGTCCACAATAATCATTGCCCATACGCATTAATAAATGGGAGCTCTTTGTCTGGAAGCGGTTGGCTGGTAGCGGGGGAGATCACGTCTGCGAGTTCTGCTTTTCTTTTTTCCTCTTGTTCGACCTCTGTCAAGTCCCTTTGGACTTTGGCAGCTGGCTTGTTTTGTTGCGTTTTGCAATGTATGACTCTTTTGCTCGCATTATTTGGCAGCCGTGTTTCCCGCCCTTAACGTTAATATTTTTTTATATTATCATTAACATTTTATTTTTTATTTTGTTTTTAATGTCTTAGTTGTTTAGTCTTCACAAAAACGAAAAGGTTTTTGAAAAGTTTTTTGTTATGTTTTCGCGCAGATGACCACGACGGGCTATGCGGACTTTCTTCCCAAGAGCCCGGCGGAGCAGGTGCTCGTGTCCGTGATGATGCTTAACGGGCTGGTCATCTTTGGTGCAGTGGTGGCGCTCATTGGCAGTGCACTTAAGCGCAGCCAGGAGCGCGCACAGGTATATAATATGACATGTTCCCACACAAGACGGTGCATGTAGGAGGTTTGCATCGGCGAAAATGTCGATGTTATAATTATACCGTCTCGCCATTTCCTTTTCATGACTCATCCAGGCCTCGGGTTCGATTCTCGCCCTTGTATTTTTTTTAGTTGGCGGGCCCTGCGGCACTTTTTTTATTCCTCTTTTCCCATCCTAGGCCGCACTGTTCGCTGTGCTGCGATGCAACACCGCGCGAAGGTGCCAAGGAGTCTTTAGTCAAGAGGGCTTTTCCTTTGTACGAATTACCCCCACGTTCCCCCTTCCTTCTTTTTCGATCCGCAACCAATGCCGCTCCAATTGCGGGTTTTTACTTCAATCCGCAGAGGGCGTACGACGACCGGAAGCAGATAACTTTGTTACGGCAATACCTTATGAAGGGGAAGGTCGAGGATGAAAGGGCGTGGGAGGGCGTGGTTCGGGAGGTCCTGGTAAGTCGTTGGGGACGGTTGGGAGTTGGGGTTGGTTTTGGAGAGGGTGTGTAGAAACAAAACTGTCGACCAGGTGTGTGCGTGTATGTGTGTATGTGCATTGGGGTGAGGCGGGAGGTTGGATTACTGGGGTGTGGAAAGGAGAACATGTATGTATGTATGTATGTATGTATGTATGTATGTATGTATGTACGAACTCCGTGGGGGCCGGTCCACCAAGTCCGAACCAACACTTCCCCCCCAGAACAGGATATTTGCCCATTTGCATCTCGGCCGTGTCGCAACTCAGTGGGTTTATTTCCTGGGCCCCCCCCATTTCCCGTTCCTTCTTCTTCACAGCGCCGACTGATTAGTTATGCCTTCTTTACTTTTGGCGCATCAGTCTTTCCTTGGCATCAGCTTCACTCACTCGTGGTTCGTCTTCCCCCCTTTCCCCTCCCCCCCTCCGCTTCTACGTTTGATGCACTCTTGCCCTGGCAGCAGCTTCAATCGTGTGTGGTTCGTCTTTCCCCCCCTCCGCCCGAATCTTCCCCCTGCAGACGTTTTACGCTGAGTTGTCCGCGCGGAGGGATGAGGGCCGTACAGAGAGCGACATTGTGTTTGAACTCCCCAGCCACCTGCGACAAGAGGTGTGGGGGGACGTAATGATAACGAAACGTTGGGCGTGGGGATAATAGGGAGCTGGGACAGACAGCAGAAAGTCTCAGGTAACAGAATTCCGGTAAGAGACAACAGAATTCCGGTAACAAACAACAGAATGCTGTAACAGACTACAGAATAACGCTACAAAGTTGTATTCTTTGCGGTACCGGTGACAGTGGTGATGATGATGATGATGATGATGATGACAGTGGTTGTTCTTGTTGTTGTTTATTGTTGTTGTTTATTGTTGTTGATGTTGTTGGCGGTGGTGGTGGTACCTTTCAGGTTTCCAAGCATGTGGTCATGGAGCTCATAGACCGGTGTCCGCTACTCAAGGACCTGCCGGAGGAAATTCAAGAACTTCTTGCCGTACATTTCGTACCCATCGAGATGCCTACAGATCACGAGATTTTCCGGCTGGGTGATGACCTGGAGGGCGACGGGGGGGGCCTGTGGCTGTTGGAGACGGGGGTGGTGGGTGCGTATCGAAACAAGGTGAGAGCTGGCCGCCGTGAACGGGCGCAAGGTGAGTGAGTGAAGAGAGGGCAAAACAGAGCAACAGGCATTGTTTGCTATTTACCAGGTATTTGACCAGAGGGGATTAATTAGAATCGCGAGTGGTGTGTAATTATACCTTTTGAAGAATTTTTTTGGGGATAAGGACGCGGCAAGTGTTGCTGTTCTCAGGGATGGCTCAACTTTAATCAAAAAGTTTTGAAGTGTTGACGATTGTGACCGGCATAAGTTAATTCCTGCCGAACTAACCGCCTTCTAACTAACCAACCAACTAACCAACAGGAACGCGTGGAGATGCCGGCAGGTCCCGCTGGCCTTGCCGTACCGTGTCTCCTGGGGGAGGCTGCCGTACTGGCCGACATCATACCCTCTTGCAGGTGAGGTTGTACGGCATTACGGGCTGGAGAATTAAGGTACAATCCAGGAATTCCCGACAGGGGCAAAAGGCAGTGATGTTGGGAGGCAAGGGGTTATCATGTCGTACTCTAGCGGCGACAAGGATGTACGGCAAGGGGAGGGCCAATAGGAACCTGGTAGGGAGATTGGGCTCAGCCGCACCCGCACAGCCCTAGTCGGCAGTGGGGGGTGGGGGGGATGGTGGGGGGTAAATTGGGGTTTGGGGGGAAGCAAGGTAACCTTTTCATTGGCTGCAATTGCGTATCCACTTTGTTGGCCACTTGATGACTTCCAAGCTTATATGTGTTTGAATGGGTGCCTAGGGTGCCGTAAGCGTGATGCGTGAGATGGTGAGCCACTCACCTAAAACCGAAGGTTACGACCAGCTCAGAACCCAAAAGCCCGAAATGGGCCTTATTCGCGATTTGAATCAGGGCCGTAGTCTCTAGAATGTTATGGAGATGACGTCCTGAGTCCATTTATAGTAATTATCTTAAACTGTGAAAATAAATAAATAATTATTGGGAATGCTTGCTACTTGAATTTGAAGTATTTTTTTCCATTATTCGCCGCTCCGAAAACCAAATTTGGGCCTCGTCACAGTTCCCGAATGTGGACGCTGCGTACGGAGCGTCCCTGCCGCTTCTGGCAGCTTCGAGAACCCGCGCTCAGAGCGTGTCTGCAGATCTACCCCAGCATTGCCGTACACGTGATGCGGTTTATCCGCAACGGCATCATGAACTGGCTGGCGGGCCTGGAGGTACCTGTGGGGGTGTCTGTGTGTTTTGGTGTGTGTGTGTGTATTAGGGTTTGGAAAGCAAAGTGTGCGACGATGGGCGCTGATTTGCGATTGGCGTTTTGTGTAGAGCAACGTGTTGAGAAGGGAAAAGAAGGAAGTACAAGAAGAAGATGCAAAGAGAATTTTATTCTATTTATGTATTATATTTTTGTGAATTATAATTTTTTATATAAATTTATATGAATTTTAATATTAATGTTTATTTTAATTTTTATACAAAAAATAAAATAAGCGGAAAGAGGCTAGGGGGCATGTATCATCTTTCTGAACGGGAAGGGAGATGAAGCCCTGACCAGACCATGAGCCATTTCCTCATCGCTACATGTGCAACTCGTAGGCTGCAAAGGCAGATTATGGAGGAGCTGATAATGAGAAGCGCGCTTCTTGATTTTGCGGGATCGTACAGAGTATCCGCACGCGATGTCCGCATTTCCTTGTTTCTTACAAGTTGGCTGTTGGCTCGGTTTCCTTTTGTTGCTCCCTCCATGCTGGTGGCGTTACTTGTACCGTTGTAGGTTGTCGGTTGGTGTGAGGTGGTTCAATTGCTCAAGCGTTCCTTCATCATGGGCCCTTTGCGGGAGCGCTTTCAGGATTGCTACCTGGCCTTGCAATTGGTGAGGGAGGGAGGGAGGGGGAGGGAGGGGGAGGGGGGGAAGGGGGGAGAGGGATTATACCTTTTTGGGCCTTGGTCACGGACATTGTGGATTTTGATTATGTTCATTACCAGCCTTGAATCCCTTGATGATTTCATACGCCGCATTGCTACATCCCTGCCTTTTACCTTGCATCTCCTGTCGTATTCTTACTCACTTTTGCCGTACATGTACGATGCCCTACTCTCAGGCCAGTCCGCAGGACGGCGCTCTTACGGAGCTGTTGTCGGCCTGGTTAGAGATGAGCGTCTCGAAGGAGATGACGCTTCAAGAATCGGTGAGAGGGGAGAAGTTTCTGTACCTTTGTGCGCCCATGTTTTGTCCTCTGCCTGTCTGTCCGCCAGTTAGTTTGGCAGGAAGCTGGTTTGGCAGTTAGTGATGCAGTTAGTTTGGCAGTTGGTAAGTTTGACAGTCTGTCCCTCCTTATGTCCTTCCGTTCAGTTGGTAAGACAATTTGTCTGTCAACCTGTCTGTCAGTCAGCCAACCTGCACATCCATCGATTGGTTTGTCTGTCTATCTGTCGGTCTATCCGTCGCTTTCTCGCCGCCTCGATTCACATGGAGCCCCCGGAGGACAATCCTACAGTATCCAAGGGCGTGTGTTTGAATGGTGATGGACGGTGTTGCGTACTGCATACTGCCTGAATTGCCTCTGGGGCCTCAAATTTTCCAGCGTTTTGTTTACAAAATAATTCTGGTAGACATTGCTAGTGGTGATTATTTATGTAGTGGACACCTGTTTTCTCTTCCTTTTTTAATTTTTTCACACATTTATGTATCTATCTTCCAGTAAAAAAAGGATTAATTGGCCCCAGATAGCTTCTGATTTTTCGCTTTTACATCAAAAAACTGTTTTGTCAAATTGAGTATCCGATAATTAATTTAAAACTACATCGTCTTGCCTTGCCCGTATTCGTCGTATTTGAAGCGGATCCCCGGGGCCTTCCCCCACCGGGCCCTTTGGCACTGCCCGCTGTCCTCTGCCCTGTCGTACTGGCCCTTTTCGCTGCGCCGTACAGTTGGACGAGCGAGAAGTCAAAGACGCACCCATGGATTGCGGCCCCTCCTGGACCACACGAGCAGCCACCGCGAACCAGGACTATTTGATTACCCCCGCCGCGACGCCTGAACATGCTCCCGCATCGCCAGTCGGATCAGACGCGGCGGGCCGTACAGCCGACGCCGCCGTACTGGTTCCATCCGTGCCGCAACAAGCTGCTGCTGCGGCGGCGACGGCAATGGCATCGGGGTTAATCCCAGTGGATGAAGAGAGTGAGCACGACCCGTGGGTCGCGGACAGCAGCGCGGTACTGTTTGCTGGCGGCGGCAGCGGCGGCAGCGGCGGCGTGCCGACGCAACAGGGTCTGCCGTGGCCGCCGCCGGCGCTGTTAGCGGCGACGTCATTGCCATTGCCGCCTGTGATGCGAGGTCCTCTTCCTTTGCGGGCCGCCAGCGGGCGGTCTAGTACGTCCACTTTGCCTTTGGCGGTAGAGAAGGTGAGTGGAAGGACATACGGAGGGACAGACTGGCGGTAGAGAAGGTGAGTGGAAGGACATACGGAGGGACAGACTGGCGGTAGAGAAGGTGAGTGGAAGGCTTTTTCGCTGCGGTGTCGTCACTGCGGCTGTAGCCGTGGGTTTGCGCCCTTTCGTACGCTATTGAATATGTCTGCCGTACTGTGGCTTACTTTTGCCGCATTGGTTGCCGCATTTCTTGTTGGCCGTTGTCGTGCTGCTAGGAACCGTCGTGTACGAACGGTCTTCGGAGCAGCAGCCGTGGGAGCGGCGGCCGCGATGGAGAGGAGCGCTCTGCGAGCGGTGTCCCGGACGACGGTAGCGGCGGGCTACGGCGCGCGCACAGCAATACGGTTAGCGGATCCATTCCCGTCGACTCTGCCGCCGCCGCCGCCGTTGCCGTACAGGGAGTGCCGGCTGGAGGCGCTGCAGATCAGGACCGATCCGCAGCCCCGGTTAACGCGACCCAGGATGGGGTATTTATGGCCGCAGCGGCGCCGCCGCCACCGTCGCCACTGCCGCCGACACACGTCTTGCCCTTTGTCTCGCCGTTTGCAGCTGCCGCGGCGATACCGCTGCTGTCGTATGGCAGCTCGGGATTTGACGCCGCCGGCGCTGCGCAGCCAGCTCCGTCGCTCTTTCCACGGCCAGTCGTACACGGTACGGCATCCGCCCAGGAGCCTGCTGTAGCCTGTTCAAGCGGTGGAGACCGTTGGTCATCGCCGTCACGGAACGCCGGACAAAACCGCCAGGCAATTACGGCGGCGGCGGCGGTGGCGGTGGCGCCCTTGGATCATGGACAGCAACGCATGTCCTCCATGGAGAGCGACCGTGCCGTACAGCGCACCGCCGCCAGCGCGTCGGCACGCTTGGATAAGGGCAGCGTCGTCGAGGGTTCGCCGTGGGTGGTGCTTCCCAGTGAGTTGGAGGCGGAGGCGGTCCTGCAGCGGAATTCAGATACCCAATGGTGCCGTACGTCTCCTTTCGGCGCCAACCGCGGTGGCGGCGGCAGCGGCCAGCATGTACTGCACCAGCAATTGTCACCGCCGTCAGGGCCGTCACCGCTGACGTCGCCGACCGCGTCGCCGCGTCTGGTGTGGTACGGCGTTGCGGCAGGCAGTCCTGCGGCCGCCGCCGCGGCGGTGGCGGCGGCGGCAGCGCGAGTTCAGCAGACGCCGATGTCGCCGAGGGGTCCCGGTGGCCTTGACCAGGGCTTGACGGCGGCAGCGGCGGCACCGCCGCCGCCGCCGCCACCACTACCAGACCAAGCACCCACCGCGGCGGCGGCACTCACAGGTCAGACAACCGATTTCCGCCTGACGTTTATATGCAAGATCTTTCTGGCCGCTGGGATGCGGGTGGAACAACTTAAACGGCTTCAGCCAAGGGTTTCGGAGCTGGCCCTCGCCGGTGCGGCCATGGCAGCAGGCACAACTGCCACAGCCAGCTCCGCCGTACCCCAGGCACCTACGATCCTCGCGCCCGCCTGCACGTACTGCGGCTGTGCCACGTGCGCGTACTGCGCTCGTCCAATCGTTCCGCACGATGCTGTAGAGGCGGTGCGGGAAAGGACCGCCGCCACCGCAGGTTCCGGAGCACTCGTCAGTCCGCCGCAGCACGCTGACTCCGAAACTGCCAATGCTCTTCCCGGAGCCGGCGGAGGCAGGGGATCCCTGCTGGCCGGCGGTAGCGCGTTAAGCGTCACGACTAGCACCAACAACTACAGCGGCGGCGGCGGCGGCGGTGGTGGTAGCCGCCAAGTCCGCAGCGTGAACCACAGCACCGGCGGCGGCGGCGGGGGCGGCGGCGGCGGCGGCGGGGGCAGCCGCCAAGCCAGCGGCGTGAACCACAGCACCGGCGGCGGCGGCGGCGGCGGGGGCGGCGGCGGCGGGGGCAGCCGCCAAGCCAGCGGCGTAAGCCGCAGCCTCGGAGGCAGCGAGTATATTGGGCCGGTACCCGGGTCGCTGTCGCCGGCGCTACCAGCTTCCGTGCCAAAGAGTCCCATGGGTCGGTTGCGACAAGATCGCGCGCGTCTAACTGGAAGCCCAATGGCCCGCACCTCATCTGCCCATTCGAGGCTTCCCTTGAGGTTACCGACGGCACAACCGTCTGCTGTTAGCAGGCTGCGCTCTGGTATCCGTGTCAGCAGCCCTAGCGGCGGCGGAGGCAGCGCCGGCAGCGGCGGCGAGCGGGCTGCAGCCGGCGGCAGCAGAGCCAGGCTTGGCAGCGGTTACGGCTACGGCAGCGCAAGGCGCGTCGGCTCCGGCGCCAGCAGCGCTCTTTCCGCCGGCGGCGGCGTTAGCGATGTCGGATTTCAGTTGTCGCCTGGCGCGGCGCTGGCGTTGGCGGCCGAGTCGGTTTCGGGCCCCGCGGAGAAGGCTACGGGCGGCGCGAGTGAGGAGTCAAACGAGGGATCGAAGCCCGCGGAAGATGTTTTTGCGGACGCAGTACTTCCTCGTAGCGGTACTATGCGGATTGTGTGATGACGGAGAGGTCGGAGCTGTCGGGAATTGCCAATCTTTTTTTTTAGCCGTTATGACTAAAATCGTCTCCATTTCTCGCTGCTTTTTTCTTCGCCTTGCCTTTTTTCATTGTGTTTTTGTGATTGTAGATTTTTTAATTGTTGTTTGAAGATGGCTTAGTTACCGCTCGCTAATATTTTCCCCTGTCTTTCCCCTATCTTTTGCAGAGGTTTTTTGACGTCTGTTCCATGTCTGCAAGGTTTTTAGGACAGGAGCCGCGCTCGCGTGTTGTGTCTTGTGCAAGAGCTGCAAAGTGTTTGCGGAATGTACGAGACGTTGTACAACGCTCGTACTTAGCTGTCTCACTGCCCCACTGGAAAGCTCCCATCCATAGTTCCAGGGTGTCTACGAAATCTCTCTATTTAAAGCTAGTGTTGGTTGTAGCCTCATTAGGACGTCATTGACTAATGCCCCAGTAGGAAATAGCCCGCAAATAAATTAAGAGACAAAGAACAGGACCACGTGCATCTTCTTTCCGTTTTGTAACATTTATTAGATGTTTAGGAGGTTGAGCTGTGAATTGCAACGAGGTGAGGAAAGATGGGGGGAACGAGGCGACGGGGGGAACGAGGCCTGAAAAGCGGCACGAAGGCGAAGAAGGCCATTTGGTCGTATGCCATATGTATGTATGTGTGTGTGTGTGTGTAGCAAAACGTATGTGTGTGTGTGTAGCAAAACGCAAGGTTGTGGCCGTGGCGGTGGTGTGTCTTTGACAAGTTAGATACCAAATTCTTATTGCCCTCTCGGTAGAGGTATAGTGACTTGGTGGTGATGGTGGTAGATCTAGAGGATATTGGGGTGGCGTGAGTGTACGGCGCTCTGCGGTGTGCGGATCGGTTGGCGTGGCGCTGCTGCATGTGTTGCATGTGTTGGAACCTCATTGCTTTTACAGGCAGCGGACGTAAGCACGTCACACACACATACATACATGTGTTGGTTGGTTGTGGTATCCACAAGGTGGGCTGCATGTCGGTGGTGTGGCACAAGAGGTCAGCTGCGCTGCCGGGGGGAGTCGAGGATTCTCGCCGCGTGGTGTGACGTGGCGAGTGACGTGGAGTGGCAAGGCAACTGAGCAGGCATCGGCGTGAGCGAGGGGTGAGGAGCTAGCGCCAGGAAATCGAACGAAGAGAAAGGGGAGTTGATTTTGTAGAATTACCTAGCATTGTGATCGTGGGGCGCGAACCCCCTTGGGGCCTGCACAGCCGGACATCACGCATGGTTGTGCATAAGTAACCCGTAATCTTTGTGGACTTCGTGAACCACCTTTTGGTGCAGCAGCATGGCAGGCGTGGCATGTGCTGTGCATCCCCTGCCAAGTACTTCAACTCTGCCGCGTTATCGTTTTCTTATTATTGGCAAAGAAAGCCACATGAAGTGTAAATTACTGATTATTGCTGATTGGATGCAAGTCGGTCGGAAGCCGCTGGTTTTGTCTCCGTCCATGTTGGCACATCTGTTTTTTGGAACGCCAGTTTGCAAAGCCTCATAATATAATGAGCTTTCGTACGCGTTCGCACAAAGCAAGCCCGTATAGCCTTCTCGCAGTTTTTAAAGGCATGTGACATACGATTTAGGCTGCTGGACATTTTATGCGGCAGAGGCGGCAAAGCGGACAAAGCCCAGAGGCGCCAGGGTAGGTAGCGCTGCGTAATGAGCTGTCCCATTGAAAGGCACGTCCTTGTGCATGCACGTAGAAATGTGCATACCAGGATGATGGATAGCCTAAGGGTGAGTAGTTTCGAGATGCTGCTCATCCGTACCCGCAACGTTCTCAATTCACTCAAACTCTTTACTACTTCGTTCATCGTGTCCATTTTGGCGTCGTGTCCTACTACTTCTTCAACGTGAATGGAGAGGCTGACTGCCTTAGCCTCCCATGCGTTGGGATGAGTCAATCTTCCGCTTAAGAGTAAGCAGTCCTCTCTAAGAGATGGAGCGCGAAAGCTCGGGATTCAGATGCCGGCGCCGCTCGGCTGATTGCCTTGTCACCGTTATGTGCCAGCTGCAGAACGAGTAGTACCCACCCTAAACCGTGAAACGACGACCGAGATGCACCAATTTCTTTGCTGATAGGGCGCTGGTTTATGGTTATGACGGCCTTTTGCCTGGTCCACGACAGATGCCGTACTCAGCCCGTCGCAGAGGCGCGCGGCGGATACATCAATGATCGAGCTTAAATCTCACAATTCTAGGCTGAACTGGAGCTGAGAACATCCGGCATAAGTAGCATCTGATCTCTCTACCCATCTCTATGGATTCCCTTTGAAAATGTGCGCATGCATGCCAGGCCAATACGTTCCCCAAGTAAATGATTTCTTGATAGGTGTAGACTTTTATGACGTAGTACCTTTTATGGCAAATGTCGATCTTATGAACGAAGCTGGTATCCTAGTTACGGACGTCGGATCCAACGAACTTGACCAACTCATAATAATCGTCATGGTCTCATAGGATCAACCTTTCTATAGCATATACAACATAAACTACTTAAAGTTTGAAAAATAGGCATACATTACGGTGAATAAGCATCGCATCTGCTGTTTTCATCGACAGGGGTAGGTCCAGCTACAGCTGCGGCGATCCACAAAGACGCAACTCACAAGTACTGATGCCACAAAGCTGCTGGATATACAATCGGCGGCCATCATCCTTGCATGTCTGAAAAAGACGTGCACAAGACAGGTTCAGCGGCGTCAACGTCCAAGTGACGGTCAACACCAACGTCAAGCTCCTGATTTGATTCTTAAAGAATCCTTCAACTAAATCTTTAAAGGTGCCAGGGACTACTGGCATCCTTCGCAGTTCGTCTTTAGCCGCCGCCCTTCAGCACCTCCTCCACCATGGTCCGAGGGGAAGATGGCGACTTACACGCCAGGGACGCACTTCAGCTCCAAGCCCCAGTCCGCTACCTATCTGAAGAATCATCGCAAAGCACCCAAGGCGACGATCAAGTTCAATACCCCTCTTATGACGATTCTTGCCTCGCCCAAGGACCATGGCGACAAGTCTTCCAAGGTCTAGGCGCGTTGGAGGCCGCCGCATCAGGTTGCCCTTCAAGAATCAGCAGCTTGGGAGGAGCTGTTGGCGCCGCCGCCACAGCTCAGCCGCCGCGTTGCACCAACCACGCAAACGTCAGCAGCGGTGGCGGCAGCTGCTGGGGCAGCGGCAACCATGAATCCGAACTGACAACTGAACAGCAGCGCCTCAACCCTCAACCCCAGCGCATCTCCGCCGGCACCTCCTCTTCCTCCATAAGCTCCCGCTACGCGCTACGACCGCTGGCGCCGCATCACCTCCATCCACTCCCCCATCCACAGCCCCAACCCTCGCTCCCCGCTCCCCATCACCCGTACGACACAGAAGATAGGATCCTGACCCAGCAGCCGCCGCCGCGCCCCGGAGACAGCAGTAGCAGCGGCGGCGGCGGCGTACGTCTCTCCCCTTGCGACCTGATTGGTTCCGGATGCTATCCCCAACATCGCCGACCTCATCACCAAGCGGAGGACCCTCGTACGGAGCCGGAAACCGCCAGCGGCGGCGGCGAGTTGATGGTAAAGGTGACGGGGGGGGCAGTAGCACCTGAAGCTTCTGCCCTGAGGCCGCCCGTCGGCGGCGGCACTGGCCGCAGTTGCGGTCGCGGTGGCCCTCGGCCGGCGCTTCTTGAGCTCGGGTCCCCTTCCCATGACGGCATGTGGCAGCGCCGCTGCGCCAATCCACTGTACGGCAGCGGGAATAGCAGCAGCGGTGGCGGCAGCAGCACTAGCAGCGCTAACGTCATGCTCCAGATGGGCGTGCCCGTCACAAGTGTACGACCTCTGCCCCCGCCGCCGCTGCCGCCGCGGCGGTTACGTGCCGGGCCCTTGCTGGCGATGGCGGTCCCATCTGACAGCGGCAGTAGCAGCCGCAGTAGCGACGGCGACACCGACTCGGTACGTAGCGGTGATCCAGTGCTGCCGCTGCCGCTACCGTCGCCACTGTCAAGGCAACCGCAGCCGCCACTGCGGCAGCCGCCATCACAGGGACAGCAGGACCAGCCGTCGACGCCGTCGCCACCTTCCCCGGCCTCAATTGAAACTGCCAACGAGCCCGATGCGGCTGCGGCAGACCCTGTGACGTGCGAACGTACGGCAATGGGGCCATTGCAGGATACAGTAGCAGAAGACTCTCCTCCGCATGTAGAGGTGCGCGGTAGTCCTGTTACTCTACCAGCCGTAGCTGCCGCCGTTGAAGTTGCTACAGCCCTGTACTTCCCGCCGCTGCCCGCCGACTCTGCTGATGTCGGCCTAGTTGGGGCAGCGGCGGAGGCGGTTGTGGCCGCCGCGGAGAGCGACTGCGTTGAGGCCGTTAGCGTTCGTCAATCCGCACGTTCGCCGCCTGCGTCTCCTGCCGAGAGCTATATGGCTTTGGATGGCGGTGATGCAGCCTCTGCTGCTTGTGGCGGCGACGTCAACGACAGCCGTGTAGCAGGCGGTCATGGAGACAGGGAAGGGTGTGCCGTGGCGGCGGCAGCGGCGGAGCCGCCACTGCTGCCAAACATTCAGCAGGGCATCACGCCCAGCAGTAGCACTGACGGCGGCAGTGGTAGCGGAGCTGTAGCTGGCCAAGAGAGTAGTCGTAGCGATGGGTCCTGGGCGGCCGCACTGACGATGACCGTTACGGTGTCGAGCGGCGGCGACGGCAGCGGGCGCGACGTTGCTGCCGTACCGACGCCTTGTGTCCCCGATGAGAGCCTGTTGGCGGAATCTAATGCCGTACTACAAGATGGCGCCGACGGCGGCCCAGGCTGCCGCGGACAAAAATCGAGTCCCATGCGGGCGTCGCTTGGTGCGACTGGTGTTGTAACCACTGCTGCTACTGCCATTGATCTGCTAACGGCGGCTAATCAGACATTCCTGGCGGAGCGCCCTCCCTCCCCTTCGCGGCTGGATGCCGCAGCACCAGCGGGGGCGGAAGCAACAAAAGACGATATGGAGGCAGAGCAGAAGGAGCAGCAGCAGCAGGAGCGCCTCCTCCGCGCGGCTACAGCCTCCAGTCAGTGTCGATCCGCGCTACAGCTGCTGGCAGCGGATCTGGCCAGCCGACTTCGCGCCGCGTCATCGCTTTCGGACCGCTGTTACTGCTGCTACAGCCACGGCGGTGGCGGTGAAGAGACCCTTGTGGGTGCCGTACCCACGGCGGCGGCGGCAGCGGCAGCTATCCGGCGGGGGGGCCAGGCGGTGTCGCCGTCCGAGCTGTCCAGCCTCCGCGTGCAAGTTGAGGCGGTAGCGCTGCTTGTATCGGCGGTGCCGTACATTGCGACGGCGGCAACGGTGACCGCTGGCGAATGCTCCTCGCCCGCAGCTCCGGCGGAAGCACAGCTGGTTGACGGCTGTAGCGGCACTTCCGCCGCGACGCTGCAACAGCTGTCGGAGGCGCTGCTGGCGGCTGTCGATACCGGCAGATGCCGTCGGCACCACGCCACGCAACCCTGCGTGCTGGCGGCACCGCTGGCCAGTCTTGCGGAGGCCCTTAGTGGCTGGACAACGGCCGTCGTCAGCGGCGACAGCAGCGGCAGCGGCGGCGCCTCTGCCGCCGCAGCGGCGGAGCTGGCCACCCGGCTGTCGCAGTGCGGCGCCTGGCTGTTGCACTACAGCCGCCAGGCGGCACAACTGGCGGCGCCGCCGTCGCCGTCGTCGTCAACAGCCCCCGAGGTGCTCCCGGGTTCGCCAACTTCGACTGAGGCTGCGGCAGAAAGCTGCATCATCGTGACTGGGTTGAGACAGGGGACACCGGCGCAATCAAAGGCGAAAGTTGTGGCGGAATCAGCTATTGCCGCAGAGGCTAACGTGCTGCCTCTTGCGCCTCTGCAGCTATTGTCGCCGAGGACTAGCAGTCCAGGTGACATCCGCAGCGGCAGGTGCGATCGATTTGTCCGGAGGACCGACGGCGACGCCGGTGGTGACGCTGCTTTACTGGATTCCGTGACAGACGCGTTGGCCCCGTCGGCGGCGAAGTCCTTAAAGCACGTCAAGGCCAAGGTTGCCGCTGCCGTATTGACGGAATCGGTGGAGGAAATGGTCTCTGCTGTGCAACTTGTCATGTACGACGGCGAGATGGGCATGTACGGCAGCAGCGCCAAGGATGACGGAACCGGCAACGCCTGTAGCTGTACCGTAAACGAAGAGGTGATGAGTGATCGCATCTGTACGGCAGCGGCGGAGGCGGGGCGGGAGGAGCAATTCACCGTTCCGAAGGTGATGCCGCCGCTGATGGTGGCGGCGGCAGAGACAGGAATGGATGACGCGCTTCAGGACGCCGCTCCTGTAATTGTGACGGTGACGGCGAAGCCGGCGGCTGGTCGTCAGCTAGTCAGCGGCGCACGGGATGCGACGGCGGCTGCCGTACTCGTCATCCCGACCGCCTCCGCCAAGCCCCGGACGCCGCGACCGCCGCTACCGGACGCGCCAGCGGCGGCGGAGGCCCCCATCACCACCGATCCCCAAGATCATGCATCCCACCAGCTACACCACCAACATCAAGACCAGCAGCTGCAGGAGCAAAGCAGCGAGCAGGGCCTGCCGCCGCCGCCGTCGCCGTCGCCGCAGCAGACTCCGCAAAAAAAGGATAATCAGGGGCTTTCCGCCAGCACCGCAAGCCGCAGCCCCAAGCCCAGCCAGATCGATCGCGCCGCCGGCCTCCTTCGCACCGCTCAAGGTCAAGTACGGCCGCCTCTGCCAGACAGTACGGTAGTATTGCTGGCGGCTCTGCCGGGACCCTTCACCTCGACGGCGACGTCTTCGAGAGCGCCGAAATCGTCCGCTGCCCGATCGAGGGACGAGTACGGTTTGTGGGCTGACGTCGACCAGCTGCTACAGGAGGTCGTTGCCCTGGCGGCGGTGCCGGCGGCGGCCCAGGAAGGTACGACAGGCATGGCAGGATTTCGAGTCCTCCGAGGTGACGACCCGGAGGATCCGAAAGGGGCTGTTCCGAAGGGTGATGAGTCGACGGCAGCTGCAGCGGCGGTGCTCGCTGCGCGAGCGCACTTGCTGCTTGGCGTGTTGGCCGTCGCGACAGCTGACGGCGCCGCGGGCGAGGCGGCGGCAGCCGCGGCGGAGGCGCTCATCAGGCCCAGGTTGGGCTGTGGCCCGGCGTTAAGCGCCGCGTCCGGTCTTATCACGGCAGCGGCGGTGGCGGCGGCGGAGAATATTGGGGGGTCGGGAGGCGGAGGTGCTGGTGATTGGCGGCGGCTCGAGTGCATGGGACTCCTGGCGGAGGCAGTCGCCCTGCGCGGCGCGGTACGGGAGGTCCGCGGCAAGCTGTACGGCGCAACGCGGCTGTACGACGAGGCACTCGCGCTATGCCAGACGGAGGTGAGTGCTTGCCTTTGACGTGCGACTCTTTTAAGAAAAGGCGGCTGTGAGGTCGGAGCTCCGTTGTCTGTGGTAGCCGGTTTGTGAATGATGTGTGTGAGTCGAGTGAGATAGGGAGCCTACCGGGGCCATACATATATACATACATACATACATGCATACACAAAAACGCTCACATCATTGGACTGTCCTCACAGGTACTCGGCTGCAACCCGCCGGCGCACCTGCTGCTTCTGAGAGCCGCCCTCGCGGGTGCACGCGCCCGCTGCGCCGTACGGCTGGCGACCATCATCCCCTTCGCCGTCGGCGCCTCGCCGCGCTGCAGCCGGTGGTCCGACACGGCGGTGCCGGTAGACCCATGGGTCATGCCCTGGCCCATCGCCTGGCACGTTCTCAACCGTACGGTGAACGACGACAGCGTAAGCTGCAGTGACGGTGGCGGCGGCAATGGCAGTAGCGGCGGCGGCAGCGGCAGTAGCGGTGGTGGCAACAGCAACGGAGGCGCCTCTTTTGTGCGAGGGATTGGGGTCCAGGTGGGACCCGCGGCGGCGGCGCAGAAGCGGTGTATGCTGCTACTGCCATCCCTCGCGCCGAGACCCTGTCCCCGCGTGGCGGCGGCGGCCGCGTCCGCTCTCACTCAGGTCACAGCAGAGTTTTGCGCTGTGTGCGAGTTCCTCGCTGCTACTGCCGTCGAACCGCCGGCTTCGGATGACCCATGGGTCGCGACCGCCGCGCCGCTGCCGGCGCTTGCGGAGGTGGCCATGGTGCTGGTACGCTTACAGTTGCTGGCGGCAGGGACGGAGACGGATACGCCGGGGCAGTTGTCGTCACCGCCATCGTCGCCGCACAGGGCCGCCCCTTCCCGCCACGACCGGGCTGTCCTACTGCACGAGGCAGCTGAGTTAGCTTGCAGCGCGCTCCGCTGGATGCTGGTCGCCGCCGCCGCCGCCGCTGAACCCACCTGTACGGCAGGGACGACGACGGCAGCGCGAGAACAGCTGCCACCTCGTTACGCTGAGTCCGCACTTCTGGCGGCAGTGTGCGTGGCGGCGGCGACGCCACCGTCCCGTCTTCCGTCGACGGGGTCCAGCTCCGCCGTCGACAGCGGTGCCCACGACCACGTTGTGCCGTGCGCTGACGGCGGCGCAGGCCCGGTGGTTGCGGCAATCGCAGCGATGTCGGAGAGAGCCCCTGCATCAAGCGATGCGCCGCCTCCGCTGCCTCCTCCGCCAGTGGTGGAGGTCTTGGCTGCAGGGGGCGCTGGCGACAAGGACTCTTGGGAGCGAGCTTGGGAGTGGGGCAAGATGGCGCTGAGCGCCCGGCAGGAGGCAAGTATGGGATACGCCATATATTGGGGTTCCATACCAGACAAGATGGATAACGGTCAGGCAGATAATACGTTGATAGCGGTGATAAACCCTAAGTAATGAAATGCATGTACTATTAATAGGCACACACATATAGCGAATAAGGCTGCTCATTTTATGGAGAATATGCTTGTGCACTTTTCCTCTCACGCGCCCGCGCAAGCGAACGCAACCTCAAGAACTATTTGCAAGGCTTCATTTACACACACTCGCAAGACCACCCCGCCAATGCCATGCTTTTTCAAAATGCATCTCCTTTTTTCCCTTGTGCGATGTATTTTGTTACCTCTGGTCGGGCCCCACACACCGCGGTACGACGGCGTTGCGCTTACAGCTATACGGCGTGGATTCGGATCCAGCTCTGGAGGCCCAGGCGTTCCTAGCCCACGTGGCGGGTGCGGGACTGGGGCTGTGGCATGTGGCTGAGCCCCTGCTGCTGAGCCTGGTGGCGCTGCGAGGAGAGCAGCTAGGGCCGGCGCACCCCGTCACGCAGGCGGCTGCCGCGTACTACCTGGACCTGCTGCTGCGCCACCAAAGGTAACCCCGGCCCCCCCTCGTGTGGTGTGTCCCCCCCCCCACCACCACCTTGTTGCACAGGGCTGCTGCAGAGGGACCTGTGTGTGACCCGTGGGTCACTTGGTCGGCTTGGACAATAATAACGAGGGTAAAATTGTTGCAGTAGCAGTCGATATAGGTAGCAGCAGTGTAGCAGCTGTAGTCGGGAATAGCTCTTTTCAGGGGCAGACTCCCCTAGGGCGGCTCCCCTGGTACTGGACCTGACCTCGAGTGTGTTGGTTTAGTGATTAAGTTCCTCGAGTTCATCTATTTCCTCTAGTTCTCCTAGTTGAAACCCTGAAACCCTCTTTCCTAGGGGCCTCTTTCACCCTAGGGCCCATTTCAGAATTGAACGGAGGACGCGTGCATGAGTTGGCTCATGTCCTTAGTATTACAACTTTGCGCATGTGTTGTTGTTTACTCATGCTCTGCTGTTTTCCTGAGAGCCCAGCACAGCACAGCTGCCTCCCTCGCTGGAGGTCTGAGACCGACAAACATTCCAACTCGATCCAACGTGCGACAACAACAACTTGCTCTGCCCCCTGACGCTTCTTGGCTGACGCATGCGATCTGACCGCTACTTACCTACTTATTACTCTGGAGCCCACTGTAACAACCACACACTTACCTACTTATTGCTATAACGCCATTGAGTAATCCAATCCAGCCTATATGCCATCGCGTTTCCCTCGCCGCCATCCATACTTCTCATCGCCACAGCCATAGGTTTACGGAGATACACCGACCCATACAGACATACATACAGACACACGTGCGCGTGCGCGCGCGCGACTAATCCCTTCGGTCGAACTTCAAACTTCGCCTTCTCTCCCCTTGTTGCCGCAGGCTCCGCACCGCCGAGAACGTCCTGCGGCGGCTACTGCCCAGAGCCCTAGCCCACCAGCGTCAGCTGCTGCAGCAGCGCCAGCCGCCGCAGCCAGCGCAGCACTCCGCCGCTGGTTCCAATCACACCACATCCACCAACGCCGCCGCAGCAGCAGCCAGGACGGGTTTCCGAGCCACCAACAGCAGCGGTGGCGGCGCCGCTTCCACTGTATCAACCGTACACCGCTCCAGGACTCCGAGCGCGGGCAGCGGCGGCTGCTCTGATGAGCACGCAACAGCCGCGGCAGGGCCTTCCTCGCCTTTCTCATCCTCTTCGCCAGCAGGAGGAGCTGGCGGCGTCGCGGTATCTGCGTCGCCGTTGCCGCTAGTGAAGCTGCAGCACCGGCTTGAGGAGCTCAAGCGTATGCATGTGCCGGCGGCGGCGACGGCGGCGGCGGATGAGGCCGAGCTTGAGCCGGAGGAGGCCCCTCACGAAGCGGCGGTGGCCCCGCTAGACTTGCTGCAACCCGCGGCGGGAGTACTGCAACCCGCGCAGGCGGCACAACCGAAGGCAAGCGCGCCGCGGACAGGTGCTACTGATAATATCGGTGCCGGTGCTACTGCCGTCGTACAACCGACGGGGACGGGTCCTGCGGGTAGCATGTCCAAAGCATCCGGTCCAGTTGTTGTGAAAGCGGTGCCGGGTAGAGTGAAAGCCGCGGCAGCGGCGGCGGCGGCGCCACCGCCGTCAGCGTCGTCTCCGAGGCCGCCGGCACCTCAGGGCGCCCCTGGCCTCGCTCCTCCCTCGATGGCCACAGCCGGCGGCGGCAACAACGCCTCCCCTGGACCGGTGCGTCGAGGCTCATCAGTGCCGCGACCATTGCCGTGGCCGCAGCAACAAATCGCGTTACAAAGGACGCAGGCAATGGCGCCGGCAGCAGCTGGAACACAGGCGGCGGCGGCGCCGTTAAACCCGTCAGTAACGGCGCTGGCGGCCCCGAACCAGCAAGCACGGACACAGGCGGTGCCGGCCAAGGTGACGACGACGGCGGCACCGGCGGCGGCGGCGGTGGCAGTACGGCGGCAGCAGGCCCGCTCCCCGAGGACTCAATCTGCGGCGGCGGCCGGTGCAGCGGCTGCGCCCGTGGCAAAGACCGTTGCATTACAACCAGCTCCGGCGGCAGCGTCCCGTGCTTCACCGAGGTCGGCAGTGACGCGTCCCAATGAGGCGCCCTTGATGCAGCAAGCAATGAGGTCAATGCTTGCAGGGACCGGGCTGCTGTCCGCGTCGGCGCCCATAGCAGCTGCAGGTGCGCCGGCGGCGGCGGCGGCGGCGGGAAGCTCCGCCAGCCGATCTCAACCCAAGCTGCTGGCGTTCCGTCGAGCGGCGGCGGCGCTTCGTAAGTCCGCGGAGGCCATGGACGCCGGCGGCACAGATGGGAAGGCGCGTGCTGGCGTCCTCACTGTGGCGGCGGCGGGTAACGGCCGTACGGCAACTGCCGTTGGGGCCGGCAACACGTCAGCGGCCGGGGAGGCGCCGCCGCCAGCACCATCTCCGAGGCCGTCACTTAAGTCAGTTGCGGCGGCATTCAAGGCCGGGCTGACGAGCTCGCCGTCGGCGCCGTCGCCGGTCGCGAGAGCTATGACGGCATCGCCGTTGTCCAGCCGATTTGTGGCTGCGGCTTCGGAGCGCGATGCCTTGACGTCCGCGAGAGGCGCTCTGGGACGTTCCTGGCAGGGTCTCAAGCAACAGCTGGAGCCTAGGGTGACGCGGACGCTTGCCCCTAGCGAAGAGAACCGTGCCGTTGCAGCCCTAGGAACAGAGGCCATGGCGGCGACAGCGCCGATGCCGGAGCCAGAGGCTGCTCGTAAGGCCAACGCTGCGGCGGAAATGGAATCTGACGCAGCGAAGGTGGAGGCTGCGGTGCAGGCTGTAGCGGAAGCCGTGGCGAAGGCGCATGCGGCGGCGAAAGCAAGGGTCACCAGGAAAGGGGAGAGGGTCGGGAAGGCAGAAGCTGCAGCGAAGGCAGAAGCTGCAGTGAAGGCTGAGGCCGCAGCGAAGGCTGAAGCCGCAGCGAAGGCTGAAGCCGCAGCGAAGGCTGAAGCCGCAGCGAAGGCCGAAGCCGCAGCGAAGGCGGAAGCCGCAGCGAAGGCCGAAGCTGCAGTGAAGGCTGAGGCCGCAGCGAAGGCCGAAGCCGCAGCGAAGGCGGAAGCCGCAGCGAAGGCCGAAGCTGCAGTGAAGGCTGAAGCCGCAGCGAAGGCGAAGGCAGCAGCCAAAGCGGAAGCGGCTGCGAGGAAAGCCGACAGTGCTGCGAAGGCCAAGGAAAGGAAAACGCGCCGCCGAGCGGACATCACCACCTCCACTTCCGTGACGGTTCTGCCAACGGCCGCTGCTGCAGTGGTGCAGAGTTTCCCCGTCGCAATATCCCCTCGTGCTGTCACACACACCCATGTCGAGTCGTCAGTATTGCCACGGCACAACACGCATACGCAAGCCGTCTCCAGGTCGGCGCCAAGGGAGAAGCCGTTGCCGTCCTGCGACGATGTACGTTATGATCCGGATCCGGATACAGCGCAAAGTACAGCGCAAGCCGATGGCCAGCCTGACATGGCGGGTGTGCCGTCAGGGCCGCCAGGAAGGCCTGAGCTAGAGGCGGGTGTGGGCAGAGACGGCGTGATTGTGGGGCACTCTGTTTTGCATGGGGTAAGCAGGGCGGCTGCAGCTGCAGCTGCTGCTGCTGCCCTGTCGGCGCCTCTGAAGGCTGAGCAACAGCAAAAGGCAGAAGTCACGCTGCAGCCGGAGTCGGCTAGACTACCGCCAGGGTTGTCGTCTTCAAGGACGGGGACGGACCCCGGCACTGAGGAGCTTCAGCCGCCGCAGCCATCAGTTTCGCCCATGGTGATGCAGCGCGGCACAGTCACCTCAGCGACACTGTCGGCGGCGGCGGCGGCGCTGCTGCACGCCGGGCGACAACCGTTACCCGAGGAGCCGCTGCCGCCGCTGCAGCAGCAGCACCGGCGAGCTCCTCCTGCACTATCTCTGGCGGCGTCCATTTCAGCGCTGCTGACGGCGGCGACACCGGTGGCTTCGCCGTCGGCCAAGGGGTCTCCGCCAGAAAGTGGTCATGCCTCGCCATCGCCATCGCCGCTGCCAGCGCTATCCCAGCTTGGCGGTGGTCCTATTAGGTCAGGACGATCGCCGGGATCACAATCGGCGGCGGCGGTGCAGCCGCCGCCAGCTGCAGGAGCAGCCGCTGTCGGCAGGTCACGCAACGACGGCGACGTCAGCGTGGCGGAAGGTGGAAGAAAGGCATTACTTGAGGTCGAGTACAGTGGGGATGCGGATGAAGATGAGGGTGTTCCCTTGCAGCCGTTGCCGTTGCCGCCGCCACAGGAGCCGCCGCCGCCGCCGCTGCAGACCCTCAGGGAGCCGCCACTGGCGTCACCGAGTTCCCCCGGCAGCGGCAACGCGACGGCGACGGCGGCGTCGGCATTATTGGCAGTATCTGGATCGCGACGCCGTGTAGCGGACACCTTGCCGTCGCCGCTACAGCCTCGGCCCTCCTCAATCGACTGCTCGGCGCCAGTGCCGCTACAGCCTCTTCCCCTGGAGCCGTTGCCGTCGATGCAGGTTCCTGCGCCGTCAGTACAGCCGATGCCGGCGGCGGCACCCGGCGCATTGGCGGCCGACTCACCGGCGCTGTCGTGGACCTCCGTCAAGCCTGCCGTACCGGCGGTGGGCGCCCCGGAGGAACTCAACGCGGGCGTGCGGGTTTGCCCCGACACGGACATCGCCCTTCTTCATCTCAGACGATCGCGACGGGGTTTAGGGCTACAGCCGCTGGAGGTTGGCAGCAGCGGTTCGGCACGTGAGCGTGACGGCGGGGGGAGGAGTCAGTCGCACAGCCCGTCGCCACTGGAGACGGGCGAAAGTCCGGCGGGCGCGGCAGCGGCGGCGGTCGAGGCGGCGGCGGCGGCGGCGGCCAGGCGGAAGGGTCCTGCCAGGGCAGGGCTCCGAGACATATTGGATGATGGGCGGCAACATCAACAACAGCAGCAGCAGCAACAGGTGTGGGAGGGCTCGGACAGCTGGCGGCGTCACGTGGCAGGCTTGGCGCCGCTGCCGCGGCAGCGGCTGCTGCCGCAACCTGGGGAATGGAGAGGAGCAGAAACTGCCGCCGACCAAGCCGCCGCCGCTGCCGCCGGGGCCGGGGCGGCAGTGGCAGGTGCAGCACCTCAGCAGTTTAAACCCATCGGCGGATGCACCGGCGGTCGCAGTCGGAGCACCGCCAATGGCGACATCGTTGGAGATACGCTCCGCGACTCATGGGGCCCGAGCGCTATGCGACGAAGGACAGCGGAGCCGTTCACCGCGCAGTTCGATGACGACGAGGACGATGACGGTGGTGGTGGCGGCATCGACGCCATCACAACCGGACTCGTTACAGATCGAGTGGGTCTGGAAGGGGATGCGGGAGGAGGAAGAACTGCTAGAAAGGGCTGGGGGGTACCGCTGGGAGCTGCTGGGGGGTTTGTTGGAGTGGGCGCTGCTGGCGGTAGCCGATTGACGGGAACTCTACGGCGGCAAAGAGCATCGCTGTCGGCGCGTGACGGCATTCATTTGGCACGCGGTGAAGTAATGGCGGAGCCGCAGCTCGGTACGGCCGCAGCCGAGTGGGGCGCTGCGGTGGTGGTTACCGCCTCTGTGGGAGGGGCCGGTACTGCGGAAAAAGAGAAACCCTCTGCTGGAAACGGCGCGGAGGAGGAGGAGGAGGGGGAGAGGCTTCGACCGCTGCGGCGGCGGCTGCCGCCGCCGCCAGCCGCCCTGGGCGGCGTGGCTGGGGTCGAGTGAGGAGATGTTGGGGAGAGGTAGGGGCTGTCGGGAGGGGCTGCAGCCCGGACAAGGACAACCTCACACACCTGACAGACACACACATACATACACACACCCATAGGATCTGGGTTAACGTGGTGTGTGTGTGTGTGTTGCCGTGCCCACATGAAGAAGCGTGTGACTTTGTCTATTGCTCCATTGTAAGTTTTGTTAGCTCGCTGAGAGGTGTGTCTTGTCTGTGGGAGCCGCAAGAATGAAGATCGTCGAGTGGATGTTTGGCGGCGTGTACGTGTGGTGTCTGCATGTATGTATGTGTGAGTGTGTGTGCCAGGTGGTGTATATTGCATGTTTCGCTATTTGCGCGATGCAAAAGAAGAAGAAAATGGACCTAAAACGGTGATGTGGCTTTTGAGGTGACACGAATGGGGCTGAAAAGGAGTCGTCTGGGGAATGTTGATAGCGCCGAAGCTGTCCCGGTGCTGTTTCGGTTCCGGAGCGACTCCCGGCCAGAGGCATGGTTTGTGTGCCCACATGCGCCGTTAGGCGGTTGAGCGCGGGTTGGTTGGCATAACTACCCGAAGTTGTCCTGTTGTGGCAGACCTGTTGTGGCAGATGACTAGAGACTAATTATCCAACCAAAACCAATACAACAACCTAGGTGAACACGTAGGTGGTAGGTTAGCTCAGCCTTAGGGTTTAGGGCTATGTTGCAGCAGCTCTCAACTCTGTGCTATGCACTCATGCTACCGCCGTGCGGTTGTGCCGTGACGCTTAAATGTTGATTTCTTTCTCTTGGATTGGCTTGCGTTGCAGCCTTGAAATTGGATTTGGGTTACGTTGCGTTGGAATTGATTTAGGTTTAGGTTCGCTGTGCATGCCTTGTCGGATCTAGATCCGCTTTCTATATCATTGGTCGCATTTGGATCAATCGCCATACATGCGTACGGATGGCAGCTTGGATGCGTTGGACGAGCGCATCCTGCTGGACCGCCGGGGCGCGGCTTAAGAGCGTTCAATCCAGCTAGCTTCGTGGATGTGGATGCATAACGTATAACGCAACGACGCGGAGTGGCCGTCTGCCTGAGGTTTGGTGGACAACAAACAAGAGTGAACATTAGCAACGTATGAGAGCGTATGTATTAGACACATGCGTATGACACAGCGGGCTGCTGGAGGGCCCGGAAATCGTAAGGAATTGGCCTAAGCGATGAAAGCGCGCTGGGCCACAGCACAGTATAGCAGTACTGCTCATCGCATAACCCTCGTAAAAATCTTAACGGGCCATATGCGAGTCTTTTCGTGTAGTTTTGTGCGGCCGTGCGATAACAGATTTCTCTGTATTGGTCCTTTTTTTGTGTGTGGGGGGAAATCCGTGAAGTTCCAATTAAAGTAAAGCCGGGGTCGTCGTGCCCGGGCCGAGAAGCTTTGGCACTTAACGCAGAGTAGAAAGGACGTCGTTTGCGCTGTTGTTGAGCTCCTCCTTGCTTGAGTGATTAGGTATGTTGGGACGATGGATACCTTAACGTTGTGAGTTGCAGAGGCGAAGGTGTGGCGGCTGCAGCCTTGTCGTTCCCAAGATAGAGTTATGGCGGCATCAGATGAGCGGAGTTTCTCCTTCGTGAACGACACGCTTCTGGAGACAAGGCTAGATTCTTTACCAAAATGTTCCAAAAGTATAGCTATATTCCAATTCTAGTAGACATTATTACAGCTTTTGGAATACACGGGCTGCAGGGCCGCTCGTGTCATTGTGTTACTGGGGCAGCGCGACTGCGGGAGCGGTGAGAAAACAAGTCCCGCCTGTAATATCGGAGATGCTGAGGGATGTGAGCAGTTGTCGACCGCCGACCGTCCTCGGTCATAGCGCGCGCGGTAGCCTCCTCTTTATTATACCCTGAGAGATTCGTTTTTATTAGCTCGTCTCTGCCCGTTCCTTATCAATAAGCAATGGCAAATGAATGAGTACATAGTTACCTTGTAAAAGGCTCTTTCGTTCAAGCTCTCTCGAGGCTACTGAATTTCGTTAAGAGGCTGCGGGTCCATCTCCGTGTGCCTGTTTTGTTATCGATAAACAGCAATACATCACCACAAACTGGCTTACAAATCACGACACCCACGACACTACTTCCACCGACTTCAAAGGCGGTGGACCTGCTGTCATGTGTTGTGATGTACGAACGACATTCTATGTTTCGAGCCAATAGCCGTACAGGAGCCACACGTTCGTTACCTACGGCTATGGACCCAACGGTAATGGTACGTACGTCCGCGAACATACGAGATTAATTACTACTAGTTCGCTGTCCTGTGTGTTCGGACTTTGTAGACCCAACACGGTGCCGCCACTCGGCAACGCCTGTAGGAGATGGCAACGCGGTTGAACATCGAAAAAAAGATCTTTCCGGGGTCAACTGAGGGCCCCCAATCCCCACAAAACTGAGGTGACCGGGAGAGGTTCAGGCGCTCCGCTGCTCCGTTTTGCTCTGGTGTATACGGGGCCGACTTCTCATGCACAATACCCCTCTCAGAAAAGAAGGAGGCAAGGCGATCGTTGACGTACTCCGTGCCGCAATCAGTTCGGACGCAACGAACTTCTAGACCAGTCTGCCGTTCCCACTTAGTCAAAACCTCACGAACAGCAGCGGGGACTTCGCTCTTTGCGCGAACGCAACGAACCTCGGAGTATTTGCTAAAATCGTCGTAGAAGGTAGCGAAGTAGTTGGCTCCACCCAGCGACGTGACCGGCATCGGGCCGCAAAGATCCATATGGACGAGGTCGAGCACGCGTTCGCCCTTGTGCGTCGATGAATGATGGGGGCTGCGGGTCATTTTTCCCATAACGCACGGCTCGCAGACCTTGCTCTCCGGACGAAGGCTTTCCTCGCGGCATGTGGGCTCCGAATGGACCAGGTCGTCAAAAAACGGCCTATCAAAACGGGTGAGGCTAGCATGCCCCATGCGACGATGCAAGGTGTCTAACTTTTCCTTGGGAAAGCGATGCAGTGATAATGCCCTATTCCACTCGGCATCTGGCTGCGCAAGCACGATGTACATCCCGTTCTCCTCGAACACATCGACAGCGGGAATTCCGTCTATTGCTATATACGAGCAATCGGCGGACAGGACAACCTCTACCACCTGATCCGGGAAGGATCTCTTCAGGGCCTTGACTGAGAACAGGCGGTGTTGCAGGTCCGGAACTACGTGTACAGGTACCGACAATTCCGTCTGCCCTCGAAAAGAGGCGAAAACCGCCCTGCCCTCACCAATCGAGCTAACCGTCCGCCCATCCGCCACCTCANAAACGACACCCTCGCCCTCGCGCACCGGCTTCAGACCCTCCACGTCCTCAGGCGTGAAGGTCAGGTGATCCTCGGCTCCAGTGTCGAGA